>NC_048229.1:50881779-51079793 GCF_002007445.2 Ailuropoda melanoleuca
AAAAAAAAAAAAAAGAAATGTGTCAAAAAAAAAACTGATACAGTGACATTATCATGATAAAAGAGCAGTTAAAGCAAGAGATACTAATGAAAATAAGTAAGGATATTACATAATAAAATAATGACAAAGAAATAACCATTGCATAAAGAGAAATAACCAGCAAAAAGATATTAAGATTACATGCATCTAACATATGCATCTTAAAACTATAAAGCAAAAGTGCTTTAATTTCATAGGGTGGGAGATTTTAACACACTTCCTTTAGAAACTAATAGATCAAAATGACCAAAAACAAGGATATGGGAAATACGAATAACATAAGATTTATTTTTAGTGACATAGTTCCCACTTGAAGCAACTCTCTTTAGAAGGTCATCTCAATTCATGTATTTATAGACAGATCTAAAGAGGAAAAACAAAAATTTTTCAAGTGCACTTGAAACAAGTAATATATATATTCTATAGTTATGATGCAATTTCCCTAACTCACGGTTTATTTTCAGGTGGGCATTTTAGTTGCATGCATGTATAATATATATTTTGTGTGTTATACATATGTAATAGATGCATGTTATATTATGCATGTGCATACATATCATATATGTAATTACATATATGTAATTCTAGAATATTTAGGGGAAAATCACATTTATAAATATTATATATTAAAAACTTATGGGATGTATAATACATATACCCAACAAGGACTTAGAAAAAGGATATATATATAAAGAACTACAAATCAAAAAGAAAAAGACAATGAAAGAAAAAAAAAGCAAAATACCTGAACGGGCACTTCACAAAATCTACAGTATCTAAATGGTCATTATACCTATGAAAACACGTTCTCTTTTATTAGTCATCAGAGAAAAGCAAATTAAAGCTACAATTAAATAACACCACACATCCAGAACACCTAAAAAGAAAAAGACAAAATAACAACTGTTGGCAAGAATTGACTTGAACTCTTTTTCACTGATGGTAAGTGAGTTAATTAATCCAACAACTCTGGAAAACTGTGCAACAGTACTGAACAAAGCTGAACATCTGTTACACCGTGACCAAATAATTCTCTTCCCAGGTAATATGAAACAGAAATGCATATACATGTGCGTTAAAAGACACGTACAGAATATTCATGGCAATTATAAACCAGAAACTGGAAACTAACCAAATGCCTGTCAAGAGTAGAATGGATAAACAAGGGAATCCTAGACAACAAGAATGAATAATTTACAACACTTGCAACAACATGGATGAATCTCACAATGTTTAACAGAAGAAGCAAAGTTATATAAGACTACATGATCTGTGATCCCATTTATCTAACATTAAATAATAGGCCAAACTAATCAATGCTTTTAGAAATCAGGATACTAATTATTCTTGTGGATAGTGACTAAAAGAATGTTCCCAGGTGCTTCTAGAGTGCAAGAAATACCGTGTAATCTGTATAGTTGTTACACAGGTATTTGAATTATGAAAATTCAGAGAGCATTATATTACTTTTACACTTCTCTCTTTATTCATATTATATACATCTGTAAAAGTTTATTTTACAAATTGTGAAATGCAGCTAAAACACTACATAGAGACAAAAGCATGAACTTTAAATGCATGTATCTAAAAAAATAAGAAAAATAAAAGTAAGCAACTGAATTTCTCTGCAAAGAGATATGTTCATGCCCTAATTCCTGTACCTGTGAATGTGGCCTTATTTGGAAATAGGGTCTTTGCAGATGTCATCAAGTTAAGGTGAGGTCTTACTGGAGCAGGACAGGCACTAAATCCATTATGACTGGTGTCCTTACAAGGAAATAAGACACAGAGACCTAGGAAGAAGGCCATGTGATGGCACAGGCAGAGACTGGAGTTATGCCATCACAAACCAAAGAACAGCTGGGGCTACCAGAAGCGGCAAGAAGCAAAAAAGATCCTTTTCTAGAATTTTCAGAGAGAATATGATCCTTGATCTTGGACATTTAGCCTCCAGACCTGGCAGAGAATAAAGTTCTGGGGTTTTTTGTTTTTATTTTTATTTTTTAAGATGTATTTATTTATTTACTTGATAGAAAGAGAGTGAGAAAGAGCACAAGCAGGGGGAGTGCCAGGCAAAGGGAGAGGGAGAAGCAGACTCCCTACTGAGCAGGGAGACCAATGCAGGGCTCCATCCCAGGACCCTGGGAACATGACCTGAGCCAAAGGCAGACATTTGACTGAGACTTCCAGGCACCCGTAGTTTCAGAATTTCTTAAAATTGAAAAATTACACAGGTTTCTGGTATAACCTTCACTCATTTCCTTAAAAGTTAACCCCCGTGTCCAATGTTAGCAACGTGTCATGATTAAAAACAGAAAATCAACACTGATACAATATTATTGACTAATGCAAAGGCCTAATTTGAATTTCACGAATTGTCCAACAAATATCCTTTATCTGGACCAGGATCTAATTCAAACATAACATTGTATTTCGTTGTCCTATCCCCCATTCTGAGACAGTTCCACAGTTCCTTTCTCTTCTATCACTATGATACTTTAAAGAAGACTGGCAAGTCATTTTGCAGAATATTCCTTAATCAGGGTTTACCTTGTGTTTTCTCATGATTAAACTCAGGTTATGCATTTTTGCCAACAAGACCACAGAAATGATATGGCATCCTTATCAGTGCAAAATGTCAGGAGTTAACTATGATCGCTTGCTTAAGATGGTTAAGATAGCTTCTCCATTGTAAAACTACCCTTTTCCCTTTGTAATTAATGAATATCTTATGGGGAAATACATTGAGGCAATACAAATACTCTGTTCAGCATAATTTCTCCCACTAATTATAATAGCCATCAATGATTTGGGTCTGCAACAATTGTAACTGTGGTGTTTGTCAAATGGTGATTCTCTATTTCATCATTCATGCAACCTTTATTAATTGAAATCCTCCTGAAGGAAAAGCTGTCCCTTCTCGTCCATTCATTTATTTCATCAATTATCCAATTATTTGTTCCTATCAGTATGGACTCACAGATACTCCTTTCATTCTATGGATTATCATCCAATACTATCTATCATTATTTATTTTGGTACTCTAAGTATCCCAGATATGGCCATTTGAAGCTCCTGGATGAGTTTCTGTGCATTTTAGGCATGATACCTTCATGTTTTGCACTTTTTTACTTTCAGGCATCACAAAATGTTATCGGTTCATCTTTTACATTGCTGACCTCAACTTGGCCATTTCTCTATGAAGAGCCAACTACTTTTAATCATTTGTTAAAAACTATTCTTCTATTCTTTCCCCATTGGGATGGTTTGATATCCTTAGGGGAAAAAAAGATCTTAAAATAAATAAATACCATAATCCAGTTTATATCAATATTTTTTTTAAAGATTTTATTTATTTATTCGACAGAGATAGAGACAGTCAGCGAGAGAGGGAACACAAGCAGGGGGAGCGGGAGAGGAAGAAGCAGGCTCATAGCAGAGGAGCCTGACGTGGGGCTCGATCCCAGGACCCTGGGATCACGCCCTGAACCAAAGGCAGACGCTTAACCGCTGTGCCACCCAGGCGCCCCTATATCAATATTTTTTAACTTGGATGAAATTGATAATATTTTAGGGGGAAAAATAATCAAAAGTAACTCAAGAAGATATCTAAACTAATTATCTTTAAGTAATTTTAAACTAATGGAAAAAAGAAATCTCTCCCCTACAAAGACATCAGGCCCACATATTGTACACTAATTTTTATATGAACAACAAAAAGATAATTCCTGCATTTTATAGTTTTCAGTTTCAGAGACTAGCAATAAAAAGATAAAGCCTCTCTAATTAATGTTTTTCCTTTTCTTTTCATTCACTCATGAACAGTTTCATAAGGTATAATTCATATACCATATAATTACACAATTAAAGCAAACAATCCTATACTATTTAATTTATTCACAGTTGTGCAACCCTCACCACAATCAATTTTAGGATATTTTCATCACTCCAAAAGGAACTCCATACCATTTCCCAGTTACTACCCATTCTCTTCATCCCACACAGCACTAGGCAACCACTCAACCACTAATCTACTTTCTGTCTCTATGGACTTGCCTACTCTGGACACTTCATATAAATGGAATCCTACAATATGTGGTCCTGTGTAACTGACCTCTTTCACTTAGCATAATGTTTTCAAGATTCATCTATGTTGTAGCATGCCTAAGCATTTTATTCCCTTTTATTGTCCAATAATACTGTATTATAGGGATATACCATATTTTATTCATCCATTCATTAGTTGATAGATATTTGGGTTGTTTTTACTTGGAGGCTATGAGCATTTGTGTACAAGTTCCTGTGTGGACATATGTTTTCATTATCTTGGGTATAAACCTAGGAGTGTAATTGCTGGGTCACATGGTACTCTATATTTAACGTCCTGAGGAACTGCCAGATGGTTTTCCAGTGTGGCTGACCATTCTACATTTCCACCAACAGCATACAAGGGTTCCAATTTCTCCACATCCTTGCCAATAGTTGTTATTATTTGTCTTCTCTATTATGCCCATCCTAGTATGTGTGAAGTGGTAACTCATTGCGGTTTTGATTTGCATTTCCTGACAGCTAATAATGTGAAAGCTTTTTTTCATGTGCTTATTGGTAATATTTATAAATTTTATGGAAAAATGTCTATTCAGATCCTTTGCACATTTTTCATTTAGGCTATGGGTCTTTTTATTATTGAGTTATAGGAGTTTGTATATATTCTGGATACAAGTCTCCTATCATATATGAGATTTGCAAATATTTTCTCCCATTTTGTGGGGTGTCATTTCACTTTTTTTCCCTAAATATTTTATTTTTTTATTTATTTGAGAGAGAGACAGAGCACATGCAGGGGAGAGAGGCAGAAGGAGAAGCAGAATCCCCACTGAGCAGGGAGCTGGACGCAGGGCTCAATCCCAGAACCCTGGGGTCATGACCTGAGCTGAAGGCAGACGTTTAACCAACTGAGCAGAGGCTCAGTGGCTTTTCACTTTTCTTAAGAGTGTTCTTTGAAGCAAAATTTTGATGAAAGCCAATTAACCTATTTTTTGTTTTGTGGCTTGTGCTGCTGGTGCATATCTAAAACACCACTGCCTGATTCATGGTCAGGACAATCTTCCCCCACGTTTTCTTCTAAGTGTTTTAAAGTTTTAGCTACTTTTAGGTCTTGGATCCATTTTGAGTGAATTTTTGTGTGTGGTATGATGTAAGAGTCCAAATTTATTCTTTTGCATGTGGATATCCAGCTGTCCTTGCATCATTTGTTAAAGACTATTCTTTCCCTCTTTGGGATGGTTTAAAATCCTTGGGAAAAATCAATTGACTATAAATGTGAAGATTTATTTCTGGACTCCTGATTCTATCCTGGTGATCTATATGTCTGTCTTTATGTCAGTACCACAGTGCCTGGATTACTAGTTTTGTAGTAAGTCATAAAACCAGAAAGTTTGAGTCCTAAAACATTATACTTTTTAAAGATTGTTTTGGTTATTCTCAGTCTCTTTCATTTTTATAATAATTTTAGGATAAGCTTGTCAATGTCTGCAAAGACTCCATCTGTGATTTTGATAGGGAATGCCTTGAATCTGTTAATAAATTTGGGGGACTACTGCCATGTTAACAATAGTGTCTTCTGATCCATTAACACTGGATGTCTTTCCATTTATTTGTCTCTTCTTTAGCTTCTTTCCACAGTGTTTTATGGTTTTCAGAGCTTAAGTTTTGTACTTCCTACTGTTCAGTTTATTTTAACCAACTTATTCTTTGTGATGCTAGTATAAATGAAATGGTTTTCTTAATTTAAACTTTGCATTGTTCTTTATAAATGCATAGAAACAGAATCTATTGAAACTTACCTAACTCATTTACTCATTATAATAGTTTCTTAGTGAATTCCTTAGGTTTTTTTCCGTATGCAAGATCATGTCATCTGCAAATAGAGATCATTTTACTTCTTCCTCCCCAATCTGAATGCCTTTTGTTAAGGACTGAATGTCTGTGCCCACCCCCCTCCACCTTCATATGTTAAAGTCATAAACTCCATTGTGGCTCTATTTGGAATAAAGAAGTAATTAAGATTATAATAGGTCATAAGGGTGAGTCCTTGATTCAAGGGTCCTTGATCCCTCATAAAAAGAGCAGAGAGACACTGCATTCTCTCTCTCCCTCTATTCCCACCTCTCTTCCTCTCCCTACTATTGAGGACACAGTGAGAAGGCGGCCATCTGCACCCTAGAAAGACAGTCCTCACCAGAAAATGGCTCTGCTAGACCTTAATCTGGAACTTCTAGCCTCCAAATCTATGAGAAAATAATTTTTTTTGTTTAAGCCATCTAGACCATGGTATTTTTTTTATGGCAGCCTGAGTCAACTGATACAACTTCTATTTCATTTTATGCCTAACTGCCCTGGCTAGAACCTCTAGAACAATGTCAAATAAAAGTGGTGGGAGTGGACATTACCATGTTCTAGATCTTAGCAGGACAACTTTCAGTCTTTTACCATTAGGTATGATACTAACTGTGAGATTTTTGTAGAGATTTATTATCACACTGAAGAAGTTCCCTTCTATTCCTAGCTTTTTGGGTGCTTCTATTTATTATATGTTTTTGTCAAATGCTTTTTCTGCATTTAATGGGATCGTCATGTGGTTTTTGCCCTTTTTCTACTAATATGACATATTACATTAATTGATTTTCAGCTGATAAACCAACCTTGCATTCCTGGGTAAATCCCACTTGGTCATGGTGAATAATCCTTTTTTTGTCACTGGATTTAGTTTGCTAGTATTTTCCTATGAATTTTTACATCTATATTCATAAATGACATTAGTCCATAGTGTTATTTTCCTGTTATTTGTTTATCTGATTTTGGTATCAGGTATTACTGGTCTCATAGAATGAGTTGGAATGTGTTCTTTCTGATTCTATTTTTTGGAAGATTTTGTGAATAATTAGTTTTAATTCTTTAAATTTTTGGTAGAATTCACCATTGAAGCCACCTGGATCTGGGTTTCTCTTTGTGGATACTTTTAAAATTTTAATTCAACCTCTTTACTTGTTACAGACTCTATTCTATTCTATTCACATTTTATATTTCTTCTTGAGCCAGTTTTGGCAGTTCATGCTTTCTTGAAATTGTCCACTTCATTCATTACAGTAATCCCTTACAATTTTCTTTTAAAATTGCTGTAAGGTTATTAGTATTCCTGATTTTAGTAATTTTGGTCCTCTCCTTTCATTCTTGGTCAGTCCAGCCAAAGATTTAAGGAACCATGTTTGGTTTTATTGATTTTCTCTATTTTTCTGTTCTCTAATTCTAATAATATAAAATTATATTATTTTCTGATCTATTTTTTATTAATTTTTTTCTTCCTTTTGCTGGTTTTACACTTACTTTGCTCTTCTTTTTTTAGTTTCTTAAGGTAGTTAGGTTATTGATTTAAGATCTTTCCTCTTTTTCAATATACACATTTTACAACTATAAATTCTAAGTACTGTTTCAGCTGCACCCAGTTAAACTTTATATTGTGTGTTTAATTTCATTAATCTCAAAGTATTTCTAATTTCCCTTGTGGTTCTTTATTTAACCCATTGGTTATTTAGAAATGTGTTGCTTAATTTCTACACATTTGTGAATTTCCCAAATTAATTTCTGTTACTGAATTATAATTTCATTCCATTGTAGTTAGAGAATACACTTTATATGATTTAAATGATTTAAATTTATTGAGGCTTAGTTTATGGCCTGCTAGATGGTCTAACCTGGAGAATGTTCCATGTGCATCTCAGGAGAATGTATATTTTGTTGGTTGGGATGTAGTGTTCTGCAGATGTCTGTTAGGACTGGTTGTATAATTGGGCGGTTCAACTCTTCTATATCCTTGTTAATCATGCTTTCAAGTTGTTTAAATGTCTTTTTATACATTTCATTCTGTCAGTTTTTCCTTCATGTATTTGGGGCTCTGCTTTTAAGGGCATATATAGTTTATAATTCTTATATATTCCTAATAGATTGACTCTTTTATCTTTATTAGCTGTCCCTCTTTTTCTATAATAACATTGTTTAAAAACCACTTTATTTGATAGTACTATAGTCACTCCAGCTTTCTTAAGGTTACTATTTGCATGACCTATCTTTCTTCATCCTTTTTCTTTTAATCTATTTGTAACATTGAATCAAAAGTGTATCTCCCAAGGACAGCATATAATTGGATTTATTTTTCTTTCTCCACTCTAACAATCTGACTTGATTAGATTGCTTAATCCACTCATATTTAATGTAATTATTTATATATTCTGCCATTTTACTTTTTGGTTTCTATATCTCATGACACTTTCTCCCCTCTATTTCTCTTTTACTGCTCTATTTTCATTAAGTATTTTTTAGTGTAACAACTTAATTTCTTTAATAATTTTTCTTTTTCTGAGGTATTTTCTTAGTCATTTCTATAGGGATTAACATAAATATTAACTTGTGAGAACCTATTTCATATTTACACTAACTTAATTCCAGTGAGATAAAAATTTATAGAAAGTATATAAACATAGCTCTAGTCCCACTTCCCTTTTTTGTGCTATTTTTGTGATACATACTACATCTATAAATGTTGCACACTCAAGGATACTCTGTTAAAACTATTACTTTTTATAATTTTATCTATTAAAAAAACAAGAAAATAAGGACAGCAAGTTTGTTATGTTACACTTATTTACAATTTCTGGTTTTTTCATCTGTTCCTATAGATTGAAGTTACCATCTGGTGTCATTTACTTACCTCAGTACAGCTTTATTCCCATCCCCCTCTGCTGTGCTATTTGAGAAATTACATTTCATATTTATATATAATAGGCCAACATATTAGTGTTTGTGTATGTACATATGTATATGTATGTGTGTATATACAAGTGTGTGATTTTATATGACTGCTTTTTAAATCAGTTAAGAAAGGTGAAGAAATGTGCATTTATACTGTCCTTTATAATATATAATTACTTGACCACTGCTCTTTGTTTTTTCTCATGGATTGGAATTACTGCCTGGGGTCACCTGCCTCATTCTAAAGAAGTCCCTTACTCTTGGACGAATTCTGGCAATGAATTCTGTCAGTTTGGGTTTACTTGTATAGAGTAAGATAGGAAACTGGCTTTAAGAGCAGAACACTAGCAGGAGTGGTACCCTATAGTCTTTGCTTGTCTTTCCTGGCAAGGAAACTCCACTCTATGAATGAGCTGCGGTAGGGATGATGGTGGCCCCATTTTGTTCTAGCATGTCATGACTGAGTAGAGCCTCCACGTAGGAGTAGTGACTGGGTGGAAGAGGGGAGCTCCCAAACTTCACCACAGTCACCTGAAATTTAGCCTCTGCAACGCATAGCTGGGAAAATAAGAAATGTTGGTAGGATGCCCTTCTCAGGAAGATAACTTAGCTCTCAACTCATAGCTAATGGAATAGGGAGTCCTGTGTTCTTGGCTGCATCTGCCTATGTGGGATTTCCATCATAATGAGCTCAGAAGGGGGCAAGAGGGAACAGGTCGTGTTTCAAATGCCACAGATTCTTGCTGCTCTTAACAAGTTTTAGATTTTCTTGAATAAATGTTTATTTGCTATATGCCCTTAGGAAAATTTCCAGAAACTTTAAAAGGTTGTTTTCTTAAAACAATTTCATTTCCACAGTAATGTTTGTTTTGCTGAAGCGCAGGGCCATGGAACGAATCATGTTGCCATTCCAGAGGTGGACTCCACTAATTCATGTTTTTAAGCTCGTAAAACCATAATCCATAAGCAAGAAAGTTCAGTCAGGAATAGTAAATTAAAGACCAATCTTAAGTAAAACTCCCCCCAAAATGTTAATAAAACGAATTTGGCAGTTTATTCTTAAAAATAATAATCAATCCAGGGGCGCCTGGGTGGCATGGCGGTTGAGCGTCTGCCTTCGGCTCAGGGCGTGATCCCCGCGTTGTGGGATCGAGCCCCACATCAGGCTCTTCTGCAATGAGCCTGCTTATTCCTCTCCCACTCCCCCTGCTTGTGTTCCCTCTCTCGCTGGCTGTCTCTATCTCTGTCAAATAAATAAATTAAAAAAAAATCTTAAAAATAATAATCAATCCAAAGTGGATATGATACATTAAGAATTCAAGGATGGTACAACATCATATCTATTCACCTTAAAAGATAAAAGCAAGCTGCAGAATACATATCACATGGTACCACTGATACACATTTAAAAAGTACAAAGATTCTATGGGTTTTTATGAATGCAGTATGTATGTAGTGAATGGAGAAGTAGAAAAATGCATGTACATATAAAATTTCATTATAATGTTTATCTCTGGGAGGGAAGGAAGAATGAGATAGAAATAGACATAGGAGATTTCAACTTGACCTGACAGATGTTTATTAAAGTATAAAGAATATTTTTTCTCTATTTTTTATATGTTAACACAGTAGAGTTATGGGCTACATTGTGCCCCACCCCCCCAAATTTAGATGTTGAAGCCCTAACATCTAGTACCTCAGAATGTTACTATGTTTGGAGATAGGGCCTTTAAAGAGATAAGACTATGTTAAAATGAGGCTGTTACGATGAGCCCTGATTCAATCTGACTGGTGTCCTTACACGGAGAGGAAATTTGATTATAGAAAGAGACACCAGGGAAGTATGCGCACAGAGAAAAGACTGTGAGGACACAATGAGAAGGCAGACGTCTGCAAGACAGGGAGAAAGGCCTCAAAACAAACCACACCCACAAACGCTCTGATCTGGACTCCCAGCCTCCAGCACTATGAGAAAAATTTATTCTGTTGTTTAAACCACCCAATCTGTGCTATTTTATTATGACATCCCTAACAAACTAAAATAGATAGATAGATGATAGATAGATAATCCAAAATGAATGTAAGCAACTCAACATGCTTCTGCATTTGCAGAATCTAATTATAGTATTCAAAGATGAGGCATACATGCTGAAAAATCCAGGAAGGTTTATTTGCCTTTCATATTTTACCAACTTTCAAGACAAACTAGAGTTTAAATCCTTGTTCTGTCTGCATACTAGCCATGTGACTCTAAGCAAGACATTTTTCCTTCTGAACCTCAGTTCCCACATATGTAAAACAGGGGCAAGAAAACCTACCTCCCAAAGTTTTTGTGATAATTAAAGGATTTACAATACATAAAGAGCTTCATTCAACTTCCCAATTTACAACAGATATTCGTCAAAACCAGACCCCTGGACATCTACCTGCAGAAAACACGACTGATGAGTCATCCTGAGCGAACAGAGTTAGAGACAAAAAATCAGATTTACACCACAATGCCTGGTGGAAGTGGAGTATCATCTCTGGCATACATTTCGAATGTTGCTGAGGACCTGAGTAGATACTCAGTACATCAAAATCGCTATTGTTATTATCATGGTTTTTGTTCTATTATTATTACCATTATTACAAGAGCAGTTTCCTTATACATATTAAAAAATCAATATGGGATAGCTGGGTGGCTCAGTCGGTTGAGCATCAGACTCTTGGTTTTGGCTCAAGTCATGATCTCAGGGTCATGAGATCGAGCTCTAAGTCAGGCTCTGCACTCAGCACTGAGTCTGCCCGAGATATCCTCTCTCTCTCTCTCTCTCTCTCTCTCTCTCTCCCTCTACAGGGGTGCACGTGCTCTCTTTCTCTCTCTCTCAAATAAATGAATAAAATCTTAAAAAATAAATCAATATGGATGTATATATTCTATCCAGTACTATATCCTCCCATTAAAAGTCCATTTATAACACGTGGCCACGACATTGGTTAGCATCACAAAGATATAGACTGAGTTTTCAAATGGACATGCAACACTAATCTCTCCTTAATGGATATTTCCTCCTCCCAGCTTAGGTTCCACTATAGAATAGAGAAGAATTTAGTGTCTTACAGTTAGTGGATCCTAATAAACACATAGCTCTTACTGAGTCCACCTGTCTAAACTCAACTCTGAAGGTGGAATGGTACAAGTCAGAGTTATTGACTTAAGAGAGATTTATTTCAGACTCTCACAAAACAGCAACATGCCTTGGCTCTAAACCTGTCTCAACTTTGCTCCAATTGCCCTCTGAATTATTGACAGACCTAATAACGCAGCAATTGCTTAGTGATAATTACCATCTTTTCGGAGGCAACAGATCTGATCCCCAGGCCTAGATTTGCTAAGAAACCTGAAGAGATAGCAAAATAATCACAATCGAAGCCACAAACTCCTGTCTACAGCAAACAACCTGTCAATTAAACTCTTTTATCCCTCAGAAGGAACACATGTCAATTTTAAACAAGAATTAACCTTTTAATTCCAATTTTCCTTTTGGAAGCTTCAGGTTAGAAACGTACCAGAACCTGATAAATGAGACACTCAGGAACCATTGCTTTTGGGTCATGGAAAATGTTAAAACACCCCCAGAAATGCACAGATAAATCTTTTGACAAAATACTTCCAATTCTTTAGAGACATTTTTAGCAAACACAAATGTTTATTCCAAAGTGCTTCAGTGCTGTCAGCACAAGCTTGGCATGTTTATCATGCATTTTGCATCAAGCTCAAGCCCAAAATCTGGGCAGTTTTTAGAGAAGGCACCCAGAAACCGTATTGTCTGCATTACTCACAATGCTGGAAGCAAGATCAATAGCTGCAGTTCACCAACGAAGCTCCAAAGCCCAGCAAGGAGTCGTTTCTGACACAGTGAATTTAGCGAGAATGATGTGCTCCTTTGCAGAACCCAAAGGGCGGTATTCTCAGGTTAACAAAGACGATAATGAAGTAACAGCCTTCGGGCCAGAGAATACCACCTGGGGACCATTCTTACTGGGAAGGAGCTATGTGCAAATACAGTATTCGGGAGGAGAAAAAACACGGTGAAGGTACTGCATATACGCGGTGACAGTGGAGGAAGAGTTCGTAACAGAGCATCAAGTCTCAGAAGGGGTCCAGCCACCCTTTCCCATTCCCATCTGCCAGCCCATCTGGAGACTACCAGGTCTTACACAAATTGAAGTCTTGGGGGCTCTAGTTCTGCCACCAGGAAGGCATGGCCTGTAGGGTTTATCTTGAAAAAAAGAACCAGATAAGGACCATGATGGATTTATCAGACACAATCGGGTGCGCTGTGGACAGGGGGTTGGGTCACTTGTTAACTACTGGATATGTATACAGGTGGTCTGGAAAATTAAACAAGGCTAGTCCCTGAGAATAATATTGTTATAACCAGAGTATAAGTTAAATCCCTCTGAGAAGTGATAGCACAAATTTAACAACACTCGGAAGTGATTCTTCGAGTAGGAGAATAACCTAACCAATGTTACAGGTAAACTAAGGATTAACCAAACATCTAACTTAAGCATGGACATAATACTACTATTAGTAACAACAGACACCACTGTTTCTTGATCGTCTACTACCTACTAAACATCATACTGTTTTATTTCACTGATCCTCCAGTGCCTGTGAAAGATGAGTAATACATATACCCATTTTACTGATGAGAACTTAAGCCCTTAGAGCATGATCCCCAGCAGCAGCATCACTTGAGAAATTCTTAGAAATGCAAATTTTCAGGCTCAACCCCAAACCTACCTGATCAGAAACTCTGGGGCTGGGATCCAGAAATTTATGCTTTAACAAGCCTTCCAGGTGATTGCGACAGGCGCTTAAGTTTGAGAACCACCACCCTGGAGCAATGGCTCTCCATCTTGGCTGTACACTGAAATCACTTGGACAGTTTTAAAAACTACTGCTGCAGGGGTCCCACCCCTCAGATATCCTGACTTAATTGATCCAGGGTGCAGCCTGGATATAGGGTGTTTAAATGTATCCCTGGTGACTATAAGGTCCAGCCAAGCATGAGAGCCATGGATGGGAAACCAATTTTCCCAAAGTCCATTGAGGCAATGAAAACAACAAAAGCCAAGATTCAGACTCGAGTCTGTGACAAATGTGTACTCTGTCCACACATCCTTGCTGCTCAAGGCCTGGTCCAGACCAGCAGCACCTGCATCATCTGGGATCTTGCTAGGAATGTACAATCTTAATTCACACCTTGGACCTATGGTATCAGAATCTACATGTCAACAAGATCTCTAGATAATAAGCATATAAAGTTTGGGAGGCAGGACATTACTCAACACTAATTTATACCACGTAGTGATCAGTGCTGATTTGTTTAACTGCCCTTATCAGTATAGGACTTACTATTTTAAGATACTGAGATTTCTGTTCCCATCAATCCCCTCTTCCCACTTCCTTACATCCATTACTTTTCTGATTCCATTCATCAATAGAAATAGCTGGTAATTGGGAGGAGGCTTACAGAGTCTGGAACAAAGAAGCGAACTAAATTTCTGAACACATGTTTTAAATGTATACTAACAAGAAGGAAGGAATAAAAAAGAAAGAAGGAAGAGAGGGAAGAAGGAAGGGGAGAAGAAAGTAGGGAAAGAAGAAAAGAAAGAAAAGAAAAAACAAAGAAAAGAGAAAAAAAGAATGAGGAAGGAGGGAGGGAAAGATATATAGACAAAAAGCAGCAAGCAAATGAATAAAAAATGTTGGAAAGCCATCACTTTTCAACTATATGAGCCAGAAGACAAAGGGTCTTTGAATTCTAGAAGCAAGACACCCAAGTACAGAATTCATGCTATAAATGATTTCTGGGAAAGATTTCCTCTGCAATGAGGAAATAGCCATTCCCTACTCCAAAGAAATTAAGAGTTTGTCAAGCAGAAGAATGAGAAGTAAATACACAATGCAATACTATATAGCAGTCAAAATGAGTTATGGAGCTTCAAATAGCCACCTGGATGACTTTTACAACTATAATGTAGGGGGGAGGGGAAAAAAAAGAAAATTGCAGAAGTATACATAATTATAAATATTTTAAATATACAAAATAATTTATATTGTTTAGGAATATATACACTTGTAGCTAAAGAATAACATAAATACGTGAAAATGATAAATACTAAATTTTAAATAGTGGCTGCCTCTGAATAAGAGAGGATACATTTGGAGGAAGATTTTAAGTACTACTAATATTCTATTTCTTAAGCTAGGAGATAGATATATGGGTCTTTGTTACATTGTGTGTGTGTGTGTGTGTGTGTGTGTTTAAGATTTTATTTTTAAGTAATCTCTACACCCAACATGGGGCTCAAATTACAACCCCAAGGTCAAGATTTGAATGCTCTACTGATGGAACCCATCAGGCACCCCTATAGTATTCTTTACACATTTTTAGTATGTCCAAAATACTTAATAACTTTTTAAGAAGAAAAGAAACACCAATTCTTCTCCCACTGTTTGGGATTAGAGATTAAAATTCCTAAGCTTAACATGAAACCACAATGATTTATATTCAAATCACTGCGTTCCTAGAAGAAAAGCCCTCTTCCACATTCCAAATACCTTATTAATTTTTCCCTGTACAAGGTAATATTAGGCAGATCAAGTTGATCTCTAGCAAGAGATCTATAGCAACACCCATTCACCAGGGTTGTCAAGGTTGGAAAGGCTGGAGAAATGCTAGAAAGAGTAAATCCTAACTTTTGTTTTAGCAGTGTTTTCTGGGTTGCTAACTTGGTCTACTAATGCCTCAGATTGGGAAATAAAACAGAATTGCTGTCAAAGTGATTGTGCTCGAAGTGCAGCTGCACCCATAAGAAACTGCTTTTCAGTGTTTACTCCATGCCAAGCATTGTTCTAATTTTATTGGATTAGAACATGGATTAATGCTATTATGAATCCTCCACAATCCTATGGGATAGGTACTGTAATTACCCTGTTTTATAGACACACATCTATGTATTTTCCCAAAGTCACAAAACTAGCAAAAGTCAGAGCCAAGATCCAAACCAAATCCAGACAGGTCATCTGTCTCCAGAGCTCACACCTAACCACTCCACTACAGTGCTTTCTAGAAGTTACCAACATAGAAATGAAAGGAAGGAAGGAAGGGAGGGAGGGAGGGAGGAGGAGGGGAAGGAAAGAATGTAGGGAAGGGAGGAAGGGAGGAAGAAAGGGAGGAAGACCTTGCTATAAAAACTGAAACTTCTCTGAAATGGTAGGAATTTGCCTTATGTGGCTGAGAGCTCCATATTGCTAGTAAAATTCACATAAGGACTGAAAATAAAATGTCTCTGGTTACAAAGTTGCTCTAACTCCTTGCCATGGCCAGGATGATTCCAGGACCAGCAGCATCACCAGGGCACTTATTAGAAATGCAGAACCTTGGGCCTTATCCCAGATCTACTGAAACAGAACGTGCATTTTAACAAGCTCCCCCAGGAAAGAGGCACTCATCTAGATCCAGGTATTGAATCATCAGCTTGCAGGTTCGTGTGCCCCATCCCAATCCTGCTAAATCAGAATCTCTACATTTTTTTGTAAAAAAAATCTATTTTTAACAAGTGCACTCAAGTGCTTTGGAAGAGCAGTCAGATTTGGAAGTCGGTGGTCAGATGACCTTGAAGGGGACCCTCCATTACGGAGACTGTGATTCTGGGTCACCACTTTTCACCTTCCAGAAGGGGGTGGACCAAGTCTTAGTGGGCAGGGGAGCAATTTCTCAATCACCTACTGCTGACATGAGCATTACACACAGAGGAAGCCCTGACAAGGTCTGCTTCTCCCATCGCTTGTAGAGCCTTATTATGAAGCCCAGGTCTTTACTTTACCAAACACAGCTAACAAGGAATACACATACCGAAGACGCTCTCTCTTCCGACAAGGAAGGGAAATGGAGCCCTGATGCTTCATCTGGGTTCAGGGGCTGCCTCTTCCACCAGTTTCCTGAGCTGGAGAGATGTTACCCACAAGCCCAGGCACAAGAGGACCTGCTGTTTCACCTTCAGAATGCTCACCGCATCAAGCTGAAGATAAGGCGCTGGCTGTCTTTGGCCGGCCTCATCCCCAGACTAGAGAGTCAATCTTCCTCCATGTCAGATTAGATACTTGCTCTGGAAACTCCACTCTGCTTTCTGGAAATAATAAGTCAGTCGGAAATGTTCCATTCTTACATCTTTTCTTCTCCTCTTTTTCTTCCCTAAACATTTTATATATTTATTTATTTATTTGAGAGAGAGAGAGAGAGAAAGAGTGAGCAAAAGAAGGCGGAGGGACAGAGGGAGGAGGAGAAGCAAGCTCCCCGCTGAGCAGGGAGCCCGATGTGGGACTCGATCCCAGGACGCTGGGATCATGACAGGAGCCGAAGGCAGATGCTTAACCAACTGAGCCACCCAGGCGTCCCCTCTTTTTTTTTTTCAATAAATAAAAAATTTAAATTCACCCAGAATTGTTGGTGATTATTATCTAGTCATATTTTTTCATCAAGACTCTTGGAAGAAAGAAGCATGTGTCTCAGGAACCAAAAACTCGTCTTACCTTTGCCCCTCTCACTCAGACTCCTGCAACGGCCTCTCCTACTCTCCCCCTGCCCAGGTCCTGCCCCCTTTTCAAACGTTCTCCATGAATCTGTTCACATCCTTCCACTGCTTCGAGCAGTAAATAATAAGTGTGATGGTATTAAATGCAACTAGAAATTATAAACAGCCAGTTAATCCTATGATTACATGTTCATCCGGCTCCCCTGCGAGCCTGCAAGCTCATGGGCAGCCCTGTGGCCATACCGTTCCTCGTCGCAGTCCAGAATGTAGCAGAGAGTTGGAACACACTGGATGCCAAGTAAATATTTTTTAAATGGATAAATGTATGAATAATTGAATAAGTAAATGAATGAATAACCAAAGTAGGATTAGGAAGAGAACCACCAAATATTTTCAAGAGCCAGGTAGGGACATTAGAAATAGAATAGGTGTGGGTCCTGAAACCAGACTTTCTGGGTCTAAATCTGGGCTCTTCCCCTTACCAGCCAGGTGATTAGGGGCAAGTATCTTCCGTTCCTTTTGCCTCGATTTTCTCTTGTACGTGGTTGTACATGGCACACAGTTACTGTGTTCTTTTATTGTCTCTGCATCTATTCTGCTCTAGTTCGTAGAGATAATGAACACTGTACCCATAACAAACTCTCCCAGGTCAGTACTGCCTCGGAGGGCTCATAGTTAGAGTACATCGACTATCAAACTCAACCTGGTCTGAAGGACAGAGCAGCAACTTGGTAAATGCACACAAATGCTGGTGTTTTGGAAGCTGGGGAAAAGAAATGTTAGAGGGAAAAAGCAAGCCATGTCATAGTCACATGAAATCATATATATGGATGAAAAGGAAATCTGCTCACGGGCAGGGACAACACTAACAACCAAAAAGTCGCATAATGTCTGTTTTGTGTCTTAGCTTTGTTAATGTTCTTTTAAGGCCATCCTGAGCCCCCCGCTCCAACATTCCCAGAATTGTGCACAGCCCTGAGTCAGTCCTCCTGGGTCGGGGGACTGGGGGGGTGGGTGATTCTGGCACTGGAGGTCATGACCACCTCGTCACCTGTACAACTAACTCCATCTCTACAAAAAAGCCTGGGCAACTGAGCCTCACATCACTCAATCGTAACTTCTCCTTCATACATTTCAGTTTCTGCCTAATGTGTTTGTCTGAGATGAGATTCCATGATAAACGTGAAGAAAGAGTGAGTGAGCAAGAGGTGTTTATCGGGAAAACCTAACTAGAGAATAAGCAGTTGTCAAGGGTCAGCTCTCCCCTAGCTACAATGAACTAGAATCAATTCTCAAACCAGACTCAAATAAATTAGCAAAAATATCTCCACAGACACAGTGTCTCCCATCAGGAAATCATCTTAAGCAATGAAAAAAAAAAAGATTAATTTTATTATCAAGGGAAATATCCTCAAATTCCAGCACGACGACTATATTTTCACCAGGGGACACATATTTTTTTTTCTATTAGCTGAAGCTCTTCCAATACAATATTCTACTGTTGCCTTTGAAGGGAAATGAATATATTCTCATTAAATTTCTGCTTATTTGGAATGCAAGATGTGGGCAGAGAGAAAGAATTTTCAGGCAGGTGTTCACCATAAGAAAATCTCACTCTTATTCCCTAATGGCCATTCCAAGCTCCCATGGCCAATAATGCCTTTAGTTAAATCAAGCATCGTTCTTAGAAAACGGTTATTGAAACACATTAGTAGAGCAAGTGGTTGGCTGCCTTGCCACCATTTTGAAGGAACCATATGGAACCCTGTTTGCCTCCCCAAACTGTTCCTACTTTCCTTTATGCATGCAATGAGATCTAGTGAATTCCTACTAGATATTTCAAACAGTAAAGGGTTTTATCTGAAGATAAAAGTTGGCTCTGTACTAGATGGTATAAAATGTCTCAGTGCTTCTTCTGGATCAGGGCACCCTGTCAGGGTTATTTTGTTTTATGTTGTTACTGTTTTCATCAGGTTAGGCTGTTTTCCTTGGGAGGGACACCCCAGCCAGTCTTTTTACCCCTACCACAGAGAACTAGAGCAGGGTCATAACCAAACAGAAGTTCGTAAGAGAAGTCAACTGATTCTGGAGTGGTTGAAGGGAATTGGCCCAGCAGAAGCTCCCCATTCCTGAGAGGAGGGAAACCACCCAAGAGAATCTTCACTGTGGAAAGCAGAAATGCAGAGCAAACAAAGAAAGTGGTACAGTATTCAGCTCAGGTTCCCACTCCTAAAGAAGATAAAGATTTTTAGGTGGTATTTCTAAAGGCCTCTACAAGAGAGGAGAACCTGTCTAGAGTGTTAACATGGCTGTGGGACAGATTCTAGTTCTGTTTGGGATCTTTACACGTCCTTGTGATAAACTTCCATCACACCCAAACAATTAACATAGTTTTGATCCTTACACCCGAGGAACCTGCTTGGCTGACACTATACAGCTACCCCTGAGAGGGTGATAAGACCTCAAGCCCAAGAAAACCCCAGCAAATGTATATGGCAGGTACTGAGGTCGATGCTTTATACGCATTATCTCACAAGATCCCCAGGATAATTCTACAAGACTGGTGGCAATATCCTCATTTTTGAAGTGAGAAGCCTGGGGCCATGAGAGGTTAAATACTTTGCCTAAGGTCATCCAAAGAGGACGGGACAGAGCAGGGGCACCAAGCAAGACGGTCTGATCCAAGAGTTCATGCTCTTAACATTGTGATCTAACATACCCCAACATTTTATTTAATCCCACAACAACTCCATGAGAAAGACAGGATTACCTCTCCTTAGATATGAAGAGAAGTTGATAAACTTGACTTAGGGGCATTGCTGAGATGTGAACCCCAGGTTCACCTGTCTTGGGAGTCCAAACATTTAACCACTATGCTTGAAGAAGAAAGGAGAAGTTCTCCCTAACAGCACACAGCTCCATTTCGTTGACGTCTTTACCCAGAGTACTGGTGGGGGAGGGCAGTTGTTTGCATCTTTTATTTCAGGCAGCACAGAGGAGTTCTGTAGCACACAGTATTCGGATTTCCTACCCATCATCACTGGATATTTTCCACAGGATCCTACCGATCCTTGCCTTCTGGAGTCACTCCAGACAAAACATATCCAGCAGGGTCGGGAGAGGGGTGGGGAAGACATAACTAGCAGAAGCTCAACCCTTTGGATAGTCTAAGGTTTGTTTCTTTTTTAAAATTACTATTTTCATTAGTATTTTTCCTTGCTTATTCCTCATTGAACAGTGATTCAGCTGATGGAGAAAGGCACTTAGAAGGGAGGACCAGGCTAGTGAGCAGAACATTGTATCTGAAATAAAAATCAATCGCCCACCATGCAGATTACAGAAGAAGCTGCAAATAAAATTACTGTAAATTTAATTAAAACATTCCAGCCAAGTCCATACATTTGGTATTGATTACCTGGCCTGCAATTTCAGGGAGTTAATTAACACAGCCTGAGCCTGGACAACAAGGGAAAGCCAGAGCAGGCACTGGTTGTCCTAGCAACAGGTAGGTGAAAGCAGCTCACAGATTAAATTGAAGGAAATACAGAATCTTATTGAATTAGACTTAAATGCAATGATTTAAAAATATGAAGAGGCAACTTAAAGTTCAAAACACACTTCGTGAACATGAGTCATTGTGTATGTCTAATTGGGCCAGAATAGAGTGTTCGTACTGAAGGATGGGGAGACAATGGGAAGGATGGGGATGGGGTCACTTCAAACAATCCATTACAGTGAGAGCATTTCCTAAGCCCTGTGGGCTTGGGGAATGACTCCTACAAAAATTCATTTGAAAAAAGAGAAAAAGGCCATTATGGATAATCTTCAAGATCCGTAAGTAGAATGAGCCCATTTATTTTCCCTTTCCCAGAATGGAGTCATCCTATGGGAAGAAAGCACATTCTGGGGGTCTGGCTCATAGGACGACCACCAAGGACACTGCTTCCAAATCCTGTGTTAATACTCACACCCTAGCACTACCCAGGTGCACACCCATGCTCTCTCCTTGGCTTCCCCGTGAGGTTTTATTTTATCAGACAAGAAGCAGAGTTCTGACTTTGGTGGCTACAGCAAAGGATCATTGATGACTATGGTCCTTCACCTAGAAAAATTAACCATGCACTTACAAAGAGGTGACATAAGGTATGCACAGCAGGAAATGAACCCCGCCTTCACCCCCACCTCTTCCAGCCCACACACACCCTGTTCTCTGATGCTTGGAAGCTCCTTGCTGGGTACAGTATACTAGCTTAGAGCTGCACACCCTCTTGAAACACAAATAATCTCAGGAGGGGTGACATAATTACGATGATGAGGAATAAAAATTCCTAATTATCTAGTGTCTACAATATGCCAAGAACAATGCTAGGTGCTTTCCTAGATGCTGTTTCATTGAATAGTCACCATCAACTCCAAGACAAGGGGGATTTCACCAGTGACGAAGCCGAGGTTCACCAAGGTCAGTTTGCTAGCCCAAATCGCACTTCTGATGCATAATAAAGTTCAGACCTGGTCTCCCAGCAAAGTCTATGCCCTTTCCCCCACACCAGCAATTTCCCAGCTTTTGCTAAGTCACCCCACACCCCTGCTTTTTTAAAATTAAAATGGAATCCGATGTGCCACTTTGATGTATAAACTATGTAAAAATGCAGAGAGGGCATGGCGACAGCGCCCACCTACTCAGCAGCCTGCACACACACTCCAGCCGCACGGAGACCCCTGAGACTCCCCTGTGGCAGCTGGGATACTGAGGACAGGTGGCGATGGTCCTGGCCACCATCCCAAGCTTCCTCCTCAGCAAAGGGAGCAGCCTGGATGGATGAATCCATTGCCGACCTCTCTCCACCTTGTACCACTGCTGGGGAATCCCAGGCGGCACAGGAGGTCTTGGCTTTTTTTTCTCAGTAGGGATCACCCACAAACAAGTACATAATCAAAAGAAAAAGAGATTTTACTCCAAAATGTATTTTAGTTGACCTCAGAAAGCATTTTGCAGACATTTGGTTTACTTTCTAACCACGTTGTACTTAAGGCCCAGAGTCGACATTAACCAGAATGATGAGCAGAGAGCCTTGGGAGCGGAGCCCCAGGCCCAGGATTACCCCTAGCTCCACAAGGATTATCTGTATGTGTCCCTAGACAAAACATTTCCCTCCCTGGGCCCCAATTACTTCCTCTATAAAACAGAGTTAAGCTGGATCATACAGGAACATGTCACAGTAGCAATGTTGCCACGTGGCTCTTATACAATCATTTTTGTTAATAAACATAGCTAAAAGAAAATGTTATACCCTTACCATAAATAAAAGAACCATAAAGTTCTTTCCTAATATGTATGCACACAACTACAGCACCACTATAATGAAAAATAGAGTATGTGTCCATTACCACTTACACAAATTTCAAGTACCACCAGTGGTTTGTGTACCGAGCTTTGAGAAATGCTGGAGACATTAGGAACTTTTACGTCTAGATTATCTCAAGAGCCTCTTCCAGCTCTGCCCTTCTGGGATCTAAACTTTCCGGTAGAGGAGATGGCTGAGCATGCGAGGGGACCAGGCAGGTAAAAGGGAGCAGGCGGTCTACAGCTACACATGGTAGAGATGGCTGGAGGCATAAAGGAAGTCGGCTAGGTGATAGCAGCCATTCAAGTTCTCCTGACTACCTGTCTACCGCCTGCAGTTCCCGACTGCCCTTGAGACTTCTTCCACCCCAGGGAGCTGCATGACAAGCAAATACATGGATCATGAGATCCATCCCTACACTTAGGCTCCCAGGTGAGACACAGGATCCATACAAATTCCACACAGGTCCTCCTCTGCTCCAACACCCACTGACAACTTCTGCGAAGCCATTCTCCCAGGGGACACATTGACCTTCAAATCCAGCCTGGTTTCCTCCAAGCCACAGCTACTCTACACGGATAAGGCTCTGTGCCACTCAAAACTCTGACCACAGAACTCAACAGCTCCCTTTCTCAAAATGTATATGTAGTGTATCAAGTTTCTCTAGGGAGCCTGACCAGGATATAGGAACTGTTCCAATTTAGGGGGTCTGGGGATGGGGATGCACAGAATGTGCAATTTCTCCAATTGCTGATGGTGGTTTTGGTATGGATGGCCAGTGAACCCCAATTTCAATGCAACTGTTCTACAAGGTCCTAGAATAAGGAGGGAGCATGGGGTTCTGGGAGTCAAGACATCAGATCTTGCACTTTCCTCTCTCAGCCAATCTCCTCCTCTGCAAGTGAGCCTATCATGCCAGGGTCTGAGAGTCTTCCAGCCTTTGCATCCCAGGTCTCCGCAGCCTTGCCTTCACCTGGATGTACTGCCGAACACACTAATGGGCATAGTATAAGAGCCTCATCTCTTTTCACTTCACAGGCAAATAGAGTGTGGATGTTTAGTTGGGGGACAGGGGGAGCAGAGGGTGTGGGAGAAGGTGCTCTCGAACCGAAATGCCTTCACTTAAATCTGGATCTGACTTTTATGAACTGTCAGTTTAGGCAAATTACTTAACATTAACTTTTCTGAATCTACTTCTCCAATTGCAAATAGGAAAAACAATACTGAAATGACTGAGGATTGAATGAACTATTGACTGGAAAGGACCTAATACAATGCCTGGCCTGTAATGTATACTCAAAAAAATATTACCTATTAAAAGGGTGACTAGTGTACTTGTGCTCTCTGCTCTAACCCCACCTAATCCTCTCTTAGTTTCAAAAGAAGCAAAGAACAGGCAGAACAGCCTCAGTGCTACAGGCACAGGCCATATGTTTAGACGCCCCCCCCACCCCGCCACACACAGGTGTTCAATTCCATCTTTCCTAATAAGACAGCATTAGAACTGAGCTCATACGGAGCCGTACTTCAGGAGACAGGGAGAGAGAGGAGGCGTCCACAGACCCTCAAGCTCTAATTCCCCAGCCCAAGGTCACTGTTCAGCCATCACTGGACCCTCCCTCCCTGTGTGTTTCATCAGCCTATAAAATGGCATGAAGTTTCCTGGGCTGCAATTAGGAGAGTCCATACAGACCTGTGTCTCTGTGTGGAACCTCATTAAAGCGAGTGATAAAGTGAAGGTCAGCTATCTTTAAAAGGACAAGGAGTGGAACACCAAATACCCAGAAAACCGGGAGGCTAATGAGAAATACAAAGCACTTTCAGCACTAGGGATGAAAAAAGGGAATTTATTTGGGAATAGAAACTTGTCAGCAGGTCCCAAAAATTCACTACAAAATCTTCATAAAATACAAATATTTATGAAGATCGGAAGTTCAGAGGCTTCCAAAGAAAATGGAACAAATACAACACAACTTTATAAAGCAAACCAGAGACCCTAGCTCTCATTCCACGAATTTTTGCTGAGCATCTACTATATTCCAAGACCCTATGAAGAGGGGAGAAATGTATTCTTTAATTACAAATAGTTCCATATCCAGGTACTACTCACTATTTTATGTCCCTTGTTCCATTCATCCAGCAGCTATTCACTGAATGCCTCCAATCTTCTCAATGCTCCCAGAAGATACGGAACTGAAGGGGATGCTATTCTGAGTGCCCACTGCACATTTCCCTTCTTGTAATAAAGCACGTGCCCGTGGCCATGGGTTTGGGTAGTGAATCATCCCAGTGTATGCCATCCCCCTGCTCACAGGACGGGTCTATAATGGGCACATGGACACAGCCTGATCAAAGCCACCCTGAGGCTTTGACCCTGGAGATGACGACCAGATTTCTCTTTATTCTGTGGTCAGGAAAATGTCAGACTGCAACTCCATAGCTTCACAGGATCACATCCCCCAGCAGGTAGAGGAGAGTGACTACAGGAAGAGGAAATGAACTTACACACAAAGAGAAGCAAGTGTGTGAGTGTGTATAGCCAAAGCATGGAGAGAGCCCAGATGTCCATCAACAGCTGAGTGGATAAAGAATTTGGGGTATATATATATATATACAATGGAATATTATTCAGCCATCAAAAAATGAAATCTTACCATTTGCAATGACAAGGATGAAACTAGAAGGGTTACGCTAAGCGAAATAAGTCAATCAAAGACGATTATATGATTTTACTCATATGTGGAACTGAAGAAACAAGACAGAGGATCATAGGGGAAAGAAGGGAAAAATAAAATAAGATGAAATCAGAGAGGGAGATAAACCGTAAGAGACTCTTTTTTTTTTAATTTTTTTTATTATATTATGTTAGTCACCATACAGTACATCCCCGGTTTCCGATATAAAGTTCGATGATTCATTAGTTGTGTATAACACCCAGTGCACCATGCAATACATGCCCTCCTTACTACCCATCACTGGTCTATCCCATTCCCCCACCCGCCTCCCCTCTGAAGCCCTCAGTTTGTTTCTCATAGTCCATAGTCTCTCGTGCTTCATTCCCCCTTCTCATTACCCCCCTTTCTTTATCCCTTTCTTCCCCTACCGATCTTCCTAGTTCTTATGTTCCATAGATGAGAGAAATCATATGATAATTGAGACTCTTAATCATAGGAAACAAACTGAGGGTTGCTGGAGGGGAGGTGGAGGGGATGGGGTAACTGGGTAATGGGCATTAAGGACAGCACATGATGTAATGAGCACTGGGTGTTATATGCAACTGATAATCACTAAACTCTACCTCTGAACCTAATAATACACTATATGTTAATTAAACTTAAATTAAAAAATTGAATTTAAAAGTGTGCATGTGTATGTGTGCATATGCACACACATGCTTATATGTGAATGCACAGAGGTATGTGTATATGAGAGAGAAATGCAGGTAGAGAGTCTTCAGGGTATTTGATTCCGGGGATCTGTAATAGCAAAAGCCAACTTCACTTTTGCGCTTTCCTTGTTTGGTTATAAAAGCCAACAAAATATCTAATTAGATTTGGGTTCCTGTCATTAGCAAACTAAAGTGTGCTAACAACTCAAAGGAAAGAAAACAGAAAACAGGCCTTGATCTCAACTTTCAAGGAGCTTAAAACCAAGTTAGAGAGCCAAGTACAGCTATTTGAACTCCTAACCTGCACAAATGGACACATACACTCACCCACAAGAATATGAACAGAAGGTTCTTCTTTCTAATGGTTCTGTTCTGTGGCACTAAACAGTATCTGCTATTCTCTCTTTCACGCTGCTTCATTTCAGTCCATAAATCAGTTCTTGCCAACAAGAAGATTAGGACATGACCCCCACAGAAATCTATTATCCCCAGGCAAAACAATGAGCCAGGGCCACATTTCCCGGAGAGGGTTCCGTGGAACACTAGTCTTGGGAGATGGGACGCTGAGTCTGCTCTTCTCAAAATCTGCCCAGCAGAGAGCCCAGTGTGTGGTAAGCACCAAATATATATTTGTTAAGTGAGTGAACAAAGCTGCCATGAAAACTGAGTCTACTGTCAAATGAATTTGAGCAATGTTACAGGTTTTAGCCTCTTCTTAGGGATCCCAAGCACAGATAAGCAAAAATAAAGACCCTGAGAGGTTCTACAGGAAACACATTTCACTGTGTTTAGTACACTGTTCCCCCAAAGCTTTAATCACTAAGAAACCCGTTTTGCTGCATAACACCAATTAGCACCCCCACCTCATGGATCCCATGTGTGGACCACGCATGGGGGAACACTGGCCAAGTGCCACTGGTCAACGAGCAAACCGTTCCCACAGATTTGCCTAGGCACAGTTGGAGCACCTGTCCCATATTCACCACGCCCCCTTTGCATTTCAACGTGTCTTCTTTCCAAAGGGGTAGGCGTAAGGTGTGTAGACTCTTGTCCCTGCTGGAAGACTACCCCCCACACACACACACACTCACACCAGTTCAAACACAAACACTGGAAGGTGAGCTTAACCAAAGATATTTAAATATCAAGGCAAGGAAAAATGTCTTGAGTCCAAATAGAACAGGCTGGAGCAAATTAGGAAAGATTAATGGAGTCAGACACACACTCTTTGAGTCATTTTTAGATAATCAGTAGGTTCTCACTGGCATTATCCTAATCCAGCACCACGGTGGAAGAAAATTCACTCGATGGCTCTCATGGTCAACTCCACAGGAGCCAAATAAGCTATATTAATGTGCAGGAAAGATCAGGGCCAGGGCAAAAGGGGAAGAGAGCTAATTCTGGGTATGAAATGTTGCCAGAACTCAGAAGCTCCACTTCTTTAGGAAAGGCTGACATTCTCCATAAGAAAATTAAATAGTTACAATGATTAATTACATCCATTTGGGTTCATCTTTACAAAGAGGACCGCAAGAGCTGTGCTCAGGAGTTAGTTCTTGGGAGTTCTTAGACGAACATATAATAGGGTGAGCAGCAAAATGGGGAGCCAAGATAGCTCTGACCTTTGCAGCAGCAGCTTTTTTTTTCCAATGTGGAAATTAAAACTGGAGATACAGCCATTCCTTTAAAGAAAAGGATGGAGAGGGCTGAGGATGGTCACGCAGCACTAATTGAGGTGAGCCTCTTTAGCCAGTCATGGAAAACTTCTATTATAATCAGCTTTACAAAATGTTGCCTGTCTTTAATGGTCACCTCAGGATTTCATCTGTCTTTTCTTCATTCTTCTGGAAAGAGAGCCCCCACCTCATTTGAAAAACTAGTCATCCTGTACGCCACGTGGTTCTCACAAAGCAGCCCATCACTATGGCCCACCCCCATTATGAGTGTTGGAATGCCCCAGTATTAACCAATCATACTATGTGATTCCCTTGGCCCTAATGACTGGTCCAGGAATAAACATGTGACCCAAACCAGCCAATAAGACTACTTCTCATAATTGTCCTATAAATTCTGAAAGAAGAAATCATTTTTTCCCACTGAATGAATTGGACTCATTTTTCTCTAGAGTTGCTGGCTGCCATCTTCCCCGTGTGAAGTAGGAGAGAAGACCAACACAGAATCAGGAGAAAGATGAAATTGGGGAGGCAGAAATAATAGCTAGAGTTAAAGATAGAAAGATGTGATAGCAGTGTTTGAGCCCCCCATATTAAGCATGCTTGAAGCCACTAAATTCTCTTTTTACTAATGCTAGTTTGTGCTGGATTTTCTGTCACAGCTGAAATAATTCTGACCTGTACAATGACCCCACCACCACCCCAAACTGGATTAATTTATCTGCTCTGAAATGGTACTAGTTGCAATTGTTTTTTTAATTGTCTATCTCAGTGAGAAGACACTGAGCTCAATGACTACCTCCAGGACAGGGAAACCATTACTTAATGCCCAGTTCCTCAACCTGTAAATGACAATTGGTTGGTGTATTAGTTTGTATTAGTTTATATTGCTGCTGTAACAAATTACCACTAACTTAGTGCTTAAAACAAAATGAGTTTATTATCTTGCAGTTCTAGAAGTCGGAAGTCCAAACTCAGTCTCACAGAGCAAAAGTCAAGGTGTTGGCAGGGCTGGCTCCTTTGGGGGACTTTGAGAGGAGATTCTGTTTCTTAAAGCTCTTAGGGCCTCCTGACTCCTCAGCTCCTGGCAGCTTCCTCAGAGCACTCCAACCTTTGGCTTTTGTTGTCACATCTCCTACCCCTCATTTTGCTCCTCCTGCCTCCCTCTTATGAGGATTCCTGTGATGACATGAGACCCATCTCATGATCTCCCCATCTCACAATCTTTAACATAATCACAACTATAAAGTCCCCTTTACCATTGGAAGGGGACATAGTCACAGGTTCCAGAGATTAGGATGTGAGCATCTTTCAGGGGCCATTACTCAGCCTAGCATAGTTTGTGCACACTTTGTGTACACAGAATGAAAGTTTGTGAGGCACCTGCAGTCTTTCCAAAGCCCAATGTTGTAAGCATCTTTAATAGCAGGGAAGGGAGAGGACAAACAACAATACAGCCGCTGGGTCCTCTCTGGGGGCTTAAAGGTCCTCATTATCATTTTACCAGTCTGAACTCCTAATAAGTTAAGCATTGCCTTTGTTCAATGTACATTATTTGTAGTTTCCCACAGAAATATGAACTTCTGGCGTTTGACCAAAAAATTGGGGGAGCCAAAGCGCCTTCCCTTTAAATCATGTTCTTTGCTTGGATCTAAGTATATATCTGAGCTTACCCTAGAGGAAGAACATCAGAGAGCCTACTTACAAGTAGGGAAGATCCATGCTCTGGGAGAGCCATGGCAGCTAGTTTTTGAGATGCTGCACGGGGCTCACAAGACTGCTCCTGAATGTCTGACATAAGCTAATGCTGATTCATCCATCAAATTTCATGACTTACGGAGAAACACATTGTGATATATGTCAGTCAGCTCAGCTCCCATTTCTTCCCCTAGATGATCTCCAGTTGTCTGTCAGGTTAAGAAAACCAAGATAGGATGCACCAATTATGAATAATAATAGTATTATCTAACATCTTCTGATGCTTACTACGTGTCAAAAGTATTTTTATGCACATAGTAGAGTCATGCTAACTGCTGTAACTGATAAACTACTTTTCAATGGCTTAAGATAATAAAAGCTTATTTCTGCTCACAAAATATATAGTCAGCAGTGGCAGGGCAGAGAGTTTGGTGATGCTCCATGCCCCCAAACAGACAAATAGGGTGCTTCCATCTTGTGGATCCCCCATATCCTAGAGCCTCCGAGACCTCACAAATAGCTGGCAATCAGAGAAAGACTGTGGAGGGTCATCTCTAGGAGGCTTTTATGGGACTGGCTGTCATAACTTACACTTATATTCCATTAGCTAGAACCCAGTGACTTGATCTCACCTAACTTCAGGAGAGATTGGTAAGTGTAGATTGGCTTGAGTCCAGGAAGAAGATGGACCAGATTTTAGAGAACACATAGCAATGTCCACCATCACACATTTTTACCTGATCTAGTTAATCCTGCCAACAATTGTGTGGGGTGGACACCACTGTCATTTACATTGTACAACGTATGTACAGTGGAGTCTAAAAGAAATCAGATACCTCTCCCAGTTCACATAGCCCAAGCTGTGCCTAAAATGCAATTCACAGCATCCTAAATCTACTCTCTTAACCAGTGGTTCTCAAGCAGGGACAATTCTGCCTGCTCGCACCCGGCCTCCTGCATGGGTATTTGGCAGTGTCTCTAGACAATTTGGTTGTCACAACCCGGCAGCGAGGGTGGCATACTAGTATTTAGTGGGAAGCGGCCAAGGATGTTACTACACATCCTACAGAAGTACAGAAAAAACCCATAACCAAAGTCACCTAGCCCAGTATGCCACTAATGCCCAGACTGGGAAATTCTGCTCTCAACATTACACATTTCTGCCATTCTAATGAGAAGCGGGCGCTGTCTCTAGAGGTTATCCCACTGAAAAAACTCCTAAGACTAAAACAGTTAAATTTAAGTAATACAGGGCTTTTTTTTTAATACAAAAGGCAAAGTGCCAAATTATTTAACTTATGATGGAAATTATTGCTCCAATAAAAATATATCCTTTGGAAATATGACTGCAAATAAGCAGACATGAGCCAAGCCAAGAGTCTGCTCCAACCAGAATAGCAAGGGGCAGTGGAGGGCAGGGGGTGCCAAAGGAAATCAAGCATTTGATTTATTTAGGACTATAATTATTATTTTTTAGTATCATCTGATCTTGGCTCATGTGCTAGAATGAACACCTATCCAAAGCAACTTTGGCAAAATGGTTATTCTTGACAACAATCCTCAACCTATTTTGTGACAACACAGGCAAAAAATGAGCTACTTCTTACATTAAGAAAAGTGTTTACCTTTGCCGATCCCCAAGGCTTTCCTTCCAAGTACGGGGGAAAGATAGAGGTTCACTACAGTCAAGTGGAATTTGCCATAGCTTTGGATCAGGAAACCTGACTTAAACCTTGGCTCCCCATTTCCTAGCTGTGTGACCTTGGGAAAAATCACTCTTGGAGTCACTTTTCCCACCTGTGAAATGGGAATAATAACAGTATAGACTTCACAGAGTGGTGACGATTAAATGAGATACTCATGTGCAGTGAGTAGCTCAGAGCCTGGCACGGTTAGCCCTCACATGCCAGCCCTCAGCGACACCACCATTACTACTAGGAGCACTGCAGGGACGGAGGGGTGATAATAACAGGCTAAGCTCTGAAGGTAGAATATTACCATGAAAAGACTTAACCCAGGCTCTAAACGCCCATGACAGAGCTTCAGCTTTGCTCCTTGCTATTACTGTGAGCCTAACCACATCAACTAAGAGCCTCTGAGCTTCCATGTATCCAACAGTGCAATAAAGATAAAACGCTCTGACACCCTCTCTCAAGGCAGCCATGATGAAGTGGAAGTGTGGCAGGGTCCTAAACGGCATAGGCTCTGAAGTCAGACTGCCAACGTTCAAGCAGAGACCATGCCGGTCACTGGCCGAATAATCTTGCGTGAGTAACTCAACTTGTCTGTTTCAAGTCCCTTCCATCCCACCCCCATCAAATAGGGATAATAGTCACCAACAGGATATAAGACACATAAGGGATCCTTGTGTCTTTGTTTATAGCTGTATCCCCAGCACCTAGAACTGGATCTGCTACATGATGGGCATTCAATAAGCACTTGTTGAGGGAATGGACACTGGTCCCTCTCACACAGGGTTGCAGTGTGGTTTAAATGAAATTATACCTGTGAAGGCCACAGAATGGTGCCAGCCCCATGGTATTCTTATAAGAAACACTGACTATTAAAACACTGTCAACAGCATTGTCCAAATAATCTAAACTACGTCTAAATACACACAGCCACAGCCTCAGGTTTGGTTCACCACCTGAACAGCCATGAGTGAACAGTCAAGGCAATTATGAGGAGTTCTCCTTTCTCCTTAGCCTGCTCTCTACTCTGGTTTGCTTCTGTCCTCCCCACCAGGCATTCCATGAACTTGGTTTCCCCTACATGCTTCCATCACTGGCTTTCTTCCCCCAGTTAGATGTGTACATCAGACCCCTAGCTGATCATTCAGTGTGCATGAGTAACTCTCTGATGCAGGGTGCCTGTCCCGCCACAAGTTTCTGCAGCTTTGCTTCACCAAGATGGGTCCATCTTGGGGAAGATTTCAGCATGGAGACTACCCATGAGGGGCCTTGTATACTGTTGAAATCTTAATTGTAGTGGGCCTCCTAGGTGGCCCTCCACGTAGTGATGGGGAGATGGCCATTCGACTTCCATTCTACCCTCTCTCTAGTGGCTACAGATGCTATAAAGCTAAATACTTCTCAGACTCCCCGGTGTTTGAGATGTCATGTAGATTTGGCCACTCAGATGCACAAGATTTGGATGGCGGCAGTGTGGCATAGACCACGGTTCTGCTCCTTTTCCTAATGAAGGTACCATAGCAATATTTGATTTTTCTGTTACAGGGTTAGCAGAAGCCCAGGGAAGGGACTCACTAGCTTTGTGGGTATCAAGAGCCAGGACACAGGGCACCGTTTTGGCTGTGTGAATCCAGAAGGGGCACAGCTCTGGAGCCAATGGTGATAAGGCAGCTTCCAGATCCCTAGGTCCCACAAAGGTGGCGTGACAAGGAGCCAGCACGTAGGAGGGCAGCTTCTCAATCCCCTACTTCTTGAGTGTAACAGGGGCCCTGCCCTGTGTGGATCAATTCTGTCATTATTCTTCCGACAGTCTTTCTGGAGCCTGATCCTAGCTCTTCCAACCATTCTCTAAGCCCTGAATATCCTGAAAATTGCTTTTTGCTTAAAACAACAATCTGTGTGCGCTGCCACTAAGCCGCGACTGTCACCTGACGCTCTTCTTTGGCTAGCAGCCCCAATTTTCAGCTGAAGCCCCATCCTGTCTACCTCAGTCCTCCTAGGCCCCTAGGGGTAGAATACACACGTGACTCAATGAAAGGCCTGCATCCTCTCCCCCTAGCCAATGCTGCAGGGGTGTGCATGTGACTCAAGCCTCCCTAATCAGAGCAAATCTCAGGGAAGTTTTCTGGGAATAGTAGGAATAAAGACTCTAACTCTTTTCTGCCAGATAGGAAGCTGATAGGATATGAGTGAGAACTGGAAGCAGGCACCTTGCATCCAGGAGAAGAAACCCATCTAAGGATAAGCCCTCCAAAGAAAAAGCCAAGCCAAGAACTGGACAATAAGGAGTCATATCTGATGACTTGAGCTCTTGTATCCAGCTATACCCTTAAGTAAGATTAACCCTTAGATTGTTGAGGTATGGAAGCCAAGAGTTTCATTTCTTTTCTTTTTTTTTTCCCCTATAAGCCAGTTTGGGTTACATTAGCAAACATTTGTAATCAAAAAGTCCTGATCATCATACCACCCAATACAATAATTTGTGTTGTGGGCCTGTCCCTGCTTTTAGAAGTCAAAATTAGTGCAAATGTTTCTTGGGAAAGAACCAATTATGTGCATAGACTGTGCAGAATCTGCAGCCAGAGGCTACCACTTTGCTCTTCTCTCTACCCCTGAGCTGCCCGTGGCCCCTTTCCTCCTAATGTCTGTGAGTGTGTCTGAGGATTCCTCAGAAACCACCAGTCCAGAAAGTCCTTGTCTATATAACCCACCCCACTAGTTTGCACTTCTGAGAGAAAGAAGAGTGTGTTTGTTTGTCACTTATTATAATTGATTTGTTTCTCCCTAACTGTGCGCTCAATCTCGATTCCCTTGGCTGTAGACAGCAAGTCTGGGGCTGAGAGCTCTAGAAAGTCTATTATTATCTGCACATCATTTGTCATGTGAAGGAACATGGATGTGGGTAGCCATGGAGATGATAAATGGTTTGGGAAGAGTGAGTGCAGGAACTGGGGTGGTTTTGCCTGGAGAAGGGAAGTCTGAAGGGATCAAGAAGGAATATAACAGAAAACACAGAACTCAATGGACTTTCCACGATGCTGGACAGAGGGTCTCCCTGGCAAAATTCATAGCCATCCAAACTTGCCTCCATGACATTTTTGTAGTGGCCACTGTTTCTAGGCATAGTTGGGTCTCAGATATAAGATGACTCTTTCTTTGTAAAGGACTGGATGAAAGCAAAACTGTGGAAGAGACAACATTAGGCCTTGATGTGGCCTCCTACCTCCCCCAGATACTGAGGAGTCTTCTAGTCCAAACTTCCGCATGCCCTCTGCTGCCTTCTCTTTAAACTTCTGGATTCCAGGTCTCACCTCTTCCTGCTTCAGACCAACCCACCCCCATTCCTAGTGATGTTCATACAAGAAAGCAATTGTGGTGTATGTATATGCACCAACATTTGCCAACACACTTTATATGTGGTCCTTTCTCCTTTGCATGCCAGACTCTAAAGACCACCTGAGAGTGGGTTTTCAAGCTATTTGGAAGGCTGACACAGGAGAGACCTGAGGTGATTTCTCAAATTACATCACCACTCTGCCATTAGCTGATACCACACAGAGGAATCTAGTGCCTCCTCGAAGAGAGCTAAAATGAAAGAAGCATTTCTGAAACAACATCCAATGCTGCCTTATATTTATCTAGCACTGGATAATCACCCCAAACTTAGACTTTTAAATTCACTTCCTTTGGTCTTCTCACACAAACAGAAAGTCTGGGAGTCAAGTAGTTATAAAAGCTCTACTGCGTAGATGGCCAGGAACAGAGATGTTCAGTAACTTGCTCAAGGTCAAATAGCTATTACGAGGTTGAATCAGAACTCAAAGTCAGATTGTCCAATATTTAACCCAGCACACCCTTCATTGTTGTCTGCACTACAAGATATGTTCAATCCTTTATAAGATACAATGACATCTGCAAATTCACCATAGGCGTATCTGCCATAATTTGCATTGATGGGTCAATTTATGACAATCTTGTTTCGAAGTAGCTAAGAAAAACTTAGCAATTTAATGTGTCAGGGACTATCAGGAAATCCAGCCTTCTTATATCATCACCAAGAATTCAGGGATAAACTGGGCAGAAAACAGACATCTGGAGCTTGGTATTACCCACCTTGGCTTCTTGAGTGGAAATAGATGCTCTTATAGCATCTCTGGAAAACAGCAGTGACTACCCCTTACTTTGATGGCATGGTAACTGAAGTAAGGACACACTGGAATTCGAAGACCCTGGAATGTACATGCCATCCTAATTACGGAAATCAGAGAAAGTTGTGAATGGAGAGGCCTTCATAAAAGCCACCAAGACCAGCCAAAGTGAGAAGTCTCAGAGGTAAGGACAGAAAGGCTGTGATGAGCAGATAAGACACAAAACTGGAAAACATGAACAGCACTGTGTAATTTCTCCAACTGCAACATCCTTACCCTCACTGTGGCTTACATCACCCAGGGAAGACTTCGGATTAGCTGGATTTATTTAAAATGCACAGGGACATCCAATATATGTGCTAAATGAGCAGGCTCGACACATCTTTTACTTTCCCTCTTCACTTGCCTTCAATATTAAGATTGAGGGATTGACTGCTAGGTACTCTTCCCTGCAGGATGCAGCAGAATATTTCAAAATGCATTTGCAAGCAGGCTAAATCATGATTGACAAAACAAAATTTGTTAATACAATGGTTTGAGGCACTTGACAGAAATTTTTGTCAACAGTATAGATTAAGGGATTCAAAAAATGAAATTTGCAGATGAAGTGGCTTTGATGTTTCTCATGAAAAGCATTTTGTTGACAGACTCGATCAGTGTGAAAAAAATGTGCATTTTCTCAATGTGCAGGCTTTAAGTCTTTGACAAAACATGTATTAGTCCTGTTGCTTTTTGCTCATTTGTCATATACTCCGTTGGCCTTGCCTTTAGCCTTCTGAGGGGCTCAAGCATGAGTAGAGATGGTGGAAAACCAACAAAAGGAGGTGTCAGATTGGTTCTATGCAGTCACAAAGTATGGCCATGTCACTTTTCAAGGGCTTAATGACTAGTTCCCAAACACATTATTTTATCTTATTCTATTAATTCTTCTAAGAATAAGATTCCTTCCCACAGAGAAAAGACCTGGTATCAGTCAAGACAGTTTTGGTTATAAGCAGCAGAAATCAAAAGAGGCTTATAAATCAAAGGTTCTCAAAGTATGGTCCCTGGACCAGCACCATCCGCATCTCCTGAACAATTATTTGAAATGCAAGTTTTTGGTCCCCACCCTAGGCCAGTATACTTGCAGATGGGATGCGGAAATCTGTATATTAAACAAGCCCCTTCAGGAGATTCAAAATACAGCAAAGTCTGAGAGCCACTGCTTTGAGCAAGAGCCAAAAAGAAACAGAATGGTTCATATAACTCCAAAGTCTATGGACATATGAAGCTTCAAATGTGATTGTAGTCAGGAGCTCACACAATGTCTTTAGGATCCTAGCCTGATTTTTTTCTTTTCTCCTCTAGGGTGGCTAAACTCTTAGATGACGTCTCACTTCGTGGTGGCAAGATGTTAGCAGCTCCAGGCTTATGACCCATCTTTTTGACTAATGCACACACACAGAAGGAATGCTTTTCCCTAATAGTTTCAACAGAAGTCCCAGGATGGACTTTTTGTCCTAGGTGCCCTAACTGGTTCAGCCTAGGTCTTGAACCTGAAGTAGCCTGAAGATGTCAAACTTTGCGTGACCAGGCATGGTTTATATGCAGAGTGGTCTGAACTCTAAAGACATGAATAAAAAGAGGAAGGAGAAGTTGTTGCCCACAGAAAATCCAATGTTGATATAGGAAGATGGGGGCATAGATACTAGTCAGGAAAAAACAAAATATCCATGAGAGGTATAGTCCTCAGTCGTCTAAAAGATTCCAGATTAAGGTAAGTGTAGTCTCCCTAAATCTGCATATCCTGTATTAGCATTACTCTAAATACTGAAGGTGGGACCCTACCCCTTAATCCCATCCTCTTCCTTGGGCCCTTTCTAGCTTCTTGGCTAATGCAAAAAAGTGGGGGATGAGTTCTTAATAAATGTCTTCCAAAAGCTGCTAGCAAAGGTAATGGGAGAGAGGATTACTTACCAAGACCTACATGTCTCTAAGTAGAATTTCTAAAGATTGATGATGGGGAGGAGTCTAGAAAGGATTCCTTAAGGAGCATCAGACGCTCTGCACACATGTGGGGGACAAGTGGCCATCTTTGGCTCTGTTGCCGTGTAGTAGGACTGCCTCCCTCAATAGAGCCTTTTATTTCCTTGTAGCTCACAGAGGCCTCTATTTAGCAGAGGAATAAAGAACTCATGTACACGGTTTGGCTTTCATCTTCAGACCAAGACTGAGACTTAGAGCTGTCATAGTTGTACCATCTCAGCAGTCCAAATTCAGTGTTTTATAAAAGAAAGAGAAGAAAGAAAACTTCATCCATTCCCTATACCATCACCTCTCTCCAGAACTAGAAAATATTTTCCTCTTCGGGAACAAATACAAGTGAAAATGCTCAGTGAGTAATCTCGCTCTAACTTGACAATTACTATCAAGAATAAACATCTCGTCAAATGCCTCTTGTCACACTGTTCGTAGTCTAACTTGCTGTTTATCTGGGTCCTGCCCTCTACATGTCAATCGTCCAAGGGCAGAGGTCAAATTTAATTCCTCCATGTACCTTCAGCTCTGAACCAGAAACCTGGCACACAGTGGGTGCTGTATATACGTGAGTTGCACTGAATTAAATGGAGTGTCCTGTTTCCCATGTTTCCTTTTTACTATTAAGTGGGTTCCTAGCCCAGAATATTTGTTCCATCAGCACTAGGCAGGCAGCTGACAGGAAGGACAGCTTTAAGGTACCTCCAGCCACCTTTCTCTCTTCTACCCTCTAGTTACGGAAGGATGACCTTGAGACATTTTTACACCCAACTCCTTCAGATGACCACTAGAGGGAAGCAGAGAACACAATGATGGCACAATGGCCATTCTGTCCAGCCTTTGTCTCCAGCTCTCCAAGTCCCTCAATTTTCCTAGCTTTCATCCTTTTGTTAACTTTAGCTTTCTGGATGCAAGTTTCAGGATGGGACGGACAGCCTGGTTTGTTTTAGAGCAAGGAAAACCATTCCTTTTTTTCTTTCTTCTAATGTGATTCCTTGGAAACATAATTTTGTTGGCAAGCCAAATTAGTCAAAGTCATTTACAAAATACATCTTTTCTTTTTTAAAATATGGCCTCTCCTTTCAAAATGAAAAAAAAAAAATCTTATATACCTACATTAGGCTACAGCCTTCCCTCTGAACACCTTTTCTATAAGATCTTTAACTGAGCAGTTCTATCACTCCCTCTGGCCTCTGTTCTCCTGATCCAAAATCCAGTCTGGGAAAAAAGCTCTCATTGGAAGGATAATTAAAGTAGATGAACAAGTCCTTCAGTCTCAGTTAATCCCAGTAAGCCTAATTCAGCTTCTATAGATGGAGGGATAAGTATGTTCTCCCATCAGAGTCCTTCATAGCTGGACTGCAGCCTACACCAATAAATCACTCCCCAGATAAACGCAAGGTCATGGAGACCAAGTTTCTACATAAGTAAGATTTAATTTGGTCTAGTTTTGATCCAATTGCACAGGTCAAGAAATCACTATCCTCCCTCCAAAAGGCTACTTAGAGCTAAATTTCAGGAACAACCAACCTGCAAAATTTCTCTTTCAAGTTCCAGCAAAGTGCCCTTCATTTGACATGCAAATTGGAAGATCCTTTTAAAATAACAATTTAATAATAATTATTAGAATGAATTTCTAGAAATCTACCCCACATAAATATACACATACAGATATATTCATATTCATATTAGGATACTTATGGCAGCATTATTTATATTATTGCAGATAATTGGAAACGTTCTAAATGTCCATCAACAAGGTATTACTTAGATATATTTTAGTACATCCATACTATGAAATACCATACAGCTTAAGAAAAAAAAAAGAATGAGGTAGACCTATATTTAATAAGAGAAAGAGTAGCTAAGAAATATTAATAACAATATGCCAAAAAACCTAAAAATATATGGTTTTTAAAACTAAAAATTAATTGCAAATGAATGCATATATACAACTGTATTTACAAGGTCTAAAAGGATTTACAACTGGTTTGGAGGCTCCTGTAGATCTGAGAGAGGGATGAGAAAGTGAAAATTTCACCATAGTCTGTTACTGCATGTGTAATTATTATTTTTTTTTAAACGTATAAAAAGTTGTTTACACAATAAGGCCCAAATTAGCCAATGTTTGCCTGGCCACTTGGGTTTCTTTGTTAACTAAGACTATATTTCTTTCAGGCACTACTTAGCACTTGGTCTTCATATCCTAAGGACAAAACAGGTTTGTTTGTTTTTTTAAAAGGACAAAACGGTTTTAAGTTTTCACTCTTCAAAGAGTTTTGGACACTAATATAACTCTGCTAGCATGAACAAACAGAGCATACAGAAAAATGGAATGCACGTCATTCTCACACTGAAAGACAACATGTCCTCTTATTATTAGTTTGCCCATAGACATACATAAAATATACAGTATGGAAGCTGGGAAGGGAGCTTAGAGTTTTTGCTCAATGCCCCTTCACTGAATGAATGGGAGGCCCAGTGAGGTTACAGGGCATCCGCAGCCCAGAAAAATGCAGGCCAGCTGTCTGGGTTCCCTGGCCACCTTATGGAATGACCATGTGACTTACCATCTAAAACCAGGATACTTTTGGGGGTGAAAGGTGACACTATTCATAGTTATTCTGGGACAATTGTAAGTCAGGACTCTCTTGGGCCAAGTTGACACATAATCAATCCCCCTTCAACCACACTAAATGTCAAAGAAACACATCTATGAGGTTTGTACCGCTCCCCTCACCATCACAGTCTCCCAACACAAGACCTTGGTGAGGGCCTTCCCTTCCCCTCACAAAAGTTATCTAAAGGGCAGTGGTTCCTTGTTATTCTAGTCGAATATTCGTTAACAATCATCTTTCTGGCTTCTCGGAAGAAAGAAACTATCTAGCAAATAATTTAGTCAGTCCTGGGAAAAATAAAACCAAAATAGGACTATTGTTCCTCTCCAGAGTTCTCTCAATTACTCTCAGAGCCCTTGCAAGATGATGCAGGCATCCAGTTCTGGCTTTCTAGCCTCTCCTGATAGGGCTGCCAGATTCAGCAAGTGAAAACAGAGAACACCCAGTTCAATTTAACTTTCACATAAACACGCAATATTTGGGACATACTTATACAAAAAAAATAATTGCATGTTTATCTGAAAGAGAAATCTAACTCGGTGTCCTATATTTTATCTAACAACCCTATGGCTGATCTCACTCTGCCTCGATTTTCTAAAGATCTAAAACATGCCAAAGATTGGCTGGACTTTTAGAAATACTGACTGGTACCAGGGGGAGAGATGTCACAATGGAGCCTATAAAATAACTATATGAAATGTTTCCTCGTACCTACCTTGGAGGAGGTACCTTGGGCCAATGATCAAACCGAATTTCTCTTTGTCCTCCAAATGCTCAGCAGGAAATAGAGGCGAGAAGACAGGAGCCGATTTTGCTAGTCAGTCTCTCAGCTAAGGAGGGCATCCTTACAAATCCTTCCCCAGATGACCTTATATGACCTCCCCACCTCCCATCACTGCCCTCTTCCTCTACCCTCACCCCTGTCTCGGTCCTGCCATGTCCCCCACAGCTCCCTGGACCACACCACCCACCTGTGGCTTTGTTCAGACTCTTAGACCCTCCCACGTGCTTCTCCCATCTCAGCATGACAAAACCTGATTTATCTTAAGTCACTTGGTAGCACCTTGTCTTCTGCAGCCTCTCTCTATCCCCCTCACTTGCCTATTTTCTTCACATCACTGTCACTACCTGACATTGCATGATGTTCCTTCTACTTCTTTGCTTGTCGTCTGTCTTCCCCCATCTAAAACAAGCTCCATAAGGTCAAGGACTCTGTTGGCCTTGATCACCGCCTTATCTCCAGTACCCAAGAAGAGTACCCAGTGCCTATACACAGCTGAGAATGAAGGGATAGCAACTCACCTCCACTGGGAGGCTTCTCATCACACTGTCAAAAAATTAACGACTTTCCCCTTTGCAATTCCACAGCCCACTGGTCTTCTTCATCTAAGCATCCCTTCAAAAATTAGCTATTGAGTACCAACCACATGCAAAGAATTGAGCACATTCACATAACTTCGTTATATACTTATCTATCTCCACTCTAATGAATGAAATACGTGAGAGTAAAGAATGACTTATTCATCTGTTTAATGGCCCTAACAATTAGGACGGTGTTAGAGGTGTTATTAAATAGGTTCATTTAAATGACTAGATATTTGGGGACAGGTAGTAAAGGAGACATAATTCATTCCCTTATTTATAATTGAGATAGCATATTTTAAAATTGCTCTTATGATAGAATTTTTTAAATGTAAATGTCTCTTTTCGGTAAGTGTGTAGATAAAGGTGCAGTTTCATACTTGCAGGGGGAAGGTCCACATGGGTGGAAACTTCCAGAGGCTGTTGTGAAGTGAGTCTGACAGTACGGCGCCCTCTGCCTTCCAATTCCTCCCCTAGGACTTTGTCCAAGGGGAGGAAAAAGTGCAAGAGAAGGATCATGCCATCAGTGTTTATAATAATTTGTGGGTAGAAATAACACGGTCAAATATTCAATATGCAGCTATGCAACCATGGAAAATCATTTGTTAGGATATTTAAGAACGTCAAAAGATATCTGAGATTCAATATTAATTGAAAGGAGTGTCAAAAGTGGTATTCCCAGTACAATTTTGATAAGAACATATACATAGACACACACTCACACATGTGCACATACACACACTCGCACGCACACACACATACACACACAAAGAAATGAGTGGAGTATATCGCTAAAATGTTACCAGTAGTTAAATCTAGGTACAGGATTATAGGTGCTTTTAATTTCTTTAGTTTTTGATGGGTTTTTTTTTGAGTATTTCAAAGCTTTCACAATAAAGATGTATTACATTCAACACGAAGTGTGAACCCTAATATACACTGTGGACTTTGGATGATAATGATGTGGCAATGTTGGTACAAATGGTACTCCTGGTGCAGGATATTATTAATGGGAGAGCCTATGCTCTATTGGGAGAGTGGGGATGGCAGTATGTGGGAATTCTTTGTACTTTCTGCTCATTTTTGCTGTGAACTTAACACTGCTCTAAAAAATAAAGCCTATATTTTAAAATGCATTCCTTTAGGGGCACCTGGTGGCTCAGTCGGTTAAGCATCTGCCTTTGGCTCAGGTCATGATCTCAGGGTCCTGGGATCAAGCCCCCTCATTCAGGCTTCTTGCTCAGTGAGGAGTCTACTTCTCCCTCTGCCCCCCACCCACCCCCCGCTCGTACTCACTCACGCATGCACTCTCTCACCCTCTCTCAAATAAATCTTTTTTTAAATGCATTAGTTTGATAACAAGAAAAAGTATAACTAAATATAAATATAAAATATAAAAAAAATAACTAAAAAAAAAAAGTCTTGAGAATTAGAGAAGAGCAAGTGAAGCTGGAATGAGTCACACTCACATTAGATGACATTACATGACATTAGAAAGAAATCATCCAAGCTGAGAGAAGGTAGCCCAACTCCCAGGGCTTTGAAATCCTGCATGGATCTGCTTGCTTAATCTCCTGCCCCAAAAGGAAAGCAGCCTCGCGTGTTCCTGAAAGAAGGAAAAGACCTAGGAGGATGTTCAGTCGTTGCACACACACGCCTGCACACATAAAGGCATGTCCTCTTTTGTCCCTCACTTGCGTACCTCCTTCCTCATGCTCATGAAGGAAGAGCTAGCCTCTCTCCAGATTCACTATTAGGAAATCCTACTCAGGGAATAATCCTGTGCCTTCCAGCAGCCTGATCAGGAGAGGAGTACTCTGGGGAGTCTCGGGCTCCATTTTTATGAGTCCATAACACATCTATTAAGCACAGAGTTTTGTTTTGTTTTGTTTTTTAGAGATTTTGAGAAGGTGGTTGTTTTGATTGACTCTGGAAGTTATTTTACCTCAGAGAATTCGCCCCCTTGAGAGTAGCTGAGAAAGTTTCAGCTTCTGATCAAAACAAAGTAGGGATGATCCATTCTGAGAGCCCCAGAATAAGGTAGAAGGGTTAGGAACAGCCATTAGCTTTGGTTCTTTTAAAAATGCCTTTCCCTCCTATCTATGTCCGTGATCTTCTTGCTCCAAACCACGGGCACTGTAACCCTCAGAGTCCGTTTCCCAGGGCGAAGTGTTAACACCCTCCTGACTCAGGCATTCACAGTGTCATGGGGAAACACGTAGAAACATCATTAAAAGGTGCTTGGTTATGTAAGGAAGCACTGTGTGTGTGAGGCCTGGTTATTCTGGGAAGCAGAGAAGGCATACCTCAGTAGCATTCGCAGGAGGATGAATGAAAATGACGTACAAAAGAGGTACACGAGGTGTACCTGTTGAGTGGTAGTTGTAGACAAAATTATTATTGATCGTGATATTGTCAACGTCATGAATGGTGATCAAATCGGCAAGAAAGAGACCGAGGCTGTTTGTGCTGGGTCACTAGCTAGCTGTGTGCCCACGTATGCGCCCTCTGTCCTTTGTGGCTCTGTTTACTGTCTATAAAATCAGGCTGTTGCACTAGAGGCAATCTGTTCCCAAATCCAACTGAGCATCAGGTTTCTAAAAATACAGATTACAGGAACGGGCCCCAGCCCTTCTAAATCAGAATTTCTGGGGGTTGGAGTCCTAGGATCTGTATGTTTTTAAAGAGCCCCAGGTGTTTGGACTTGAACACAGTCAGTCAACCAAAAAGAGTTTGGGCACTGCTGGTTTATATGTATCACTGGCCTTTTCCATTTCTAACATCTCCTAATTCAAAAGAATCAAAGGGATGCCCAAAGGACCACTGTGTGTAAAGATGTGATCATCCAAACCTTTATGGATTTTAAGTGAGGAAATACTGAACACGGCCTGAGGTGACAGACGAGGTACATGTAGTAAGCTGCACCATTACAAAGCTTAGATCTAGAGTTCACAGAAAATAAATCTGTAGGAGTCGAGTTGGACTAGAATGTCACCCCTTCTGTAATATTTACAACACACTCAAGTCTTTCAGTTGGTGGGAAAAAATGCCTACCTGCACGGGAACTTTGTTTTGTGCATTTAAAAATACAATGACCAGAATTTCAAAACTATTCAGCTATGTTAATGTCAAATACATGAGAAAAAGGGCTTACCTGAAATTAACATAAAAATACAAAACTTCAGTCCATAATCAACACCTCTGAATAAAGTTATTCAGATCAGCTATTCTCACTCAAGACGATATCGCAGTGAGGATTCAGAGTGTCTCTGAATGTTAACCTGAATAATTCTATTCAAGGAAGAATTTTGCATTAATATAGAAGTTACCACCACAACTAACTGCAAACTGAAAATTAACTTACTAGTACTGAACATAGCACAAATCTTCAAGAAAGACTTCAAGGGTTACATGCCATGTAGGCTCTGAGAAAAGGAAGGTGATCCTTGCCTGAGGGGCCCTCATCCTGACAGTGTTTAATCACTGCATATTCCAGCTCATGACCCTTACAATCCTGGTGGCAGAGAACTTAACATGCTTTGTGCAGTTTGTCCTCAAAAAGGAAGCAGAGTTAACTCTCCTCCAGAAACCATTATAGCATAGAGGGAATATGGTCTACTGAAAAGAAAACCAACAAATTAAGGTTGCTATAGCTGACCATATCCTAAAGAAGGATATAGGCTGAGTCTGTTTTCATGTTTTGAGGACTGGGGACATTATCTTGGGTCACTGTAATTGCTCTCTGGTTGAGTTTCTCTGTATATGTGTGAGATTGTACTTCTACCATGCTGACTGACTCTATTCAACCAACATGGAATGCTCAAGTGTATCTACCCTTGCATCTAAGGGAAGTCATCCCTGGGATAAAGGAAGAACTAGACAACTGAACTGTTTTTAGTTTCTAGCTCAGTGACTACATTTAATTGTTCATTAATTAAAAATACATCTTGACCACCTCCATATATTAGGAAATATTCTAGGTTACAAAGGTGGAGAAATGAATAAAGGTCCTGCTACTGTCAACTAGTAGAGGATTCTAGTAGAGCATAAGAGAAATAGACAAGTAAACAAATAAGATAATTTTAAATAGTTTTAAGTTCCCTAAAGAAAATGGACAGGACGATGCTATAGAGGGTGACTTGGGAGAAGGCTACTTTAGACAGATGTTCAAAAAATGCTGCAAAATTTCAGTGATTCAGGCCCTCAGCTTTCTCATCTAATAAGCACCTATTTTTTGTGGCCAATTCTGGAAATTAACATTTCCCTCAAGATCCAGTATCAAAAACTGCCCACAATCTATTGATCCCACCTTTATATACAAACCACATACTCCCACCAAAGAAACAAACACCACCGTTTGAATTGGGACTTTGGCAGAAATGTGGAAAATATTCATTTGGAGACTAGCTCAGGACTAATCCACAATTATGCCCACTGAGTCATCAAGCAGGTACCATATGGAAGATGAAATGAAAACCCAAAAAATCGAATATTGCAGATTCTGCCTTTGAGGCATTTTCCACATCTTAGGAAGCATATAGTCTATTGCTTAGAATATCTCTATCCTACATAGGCTATTCAGACAGTTAAAGCAGTGTCATAGCTTTTGGATAGTGCCTTCTATTTCACAATGTAACGCTCAGCACAACCCTACCCGGTAGAGGTGGTATATCTCCATTATATAGAGAAGAAAACTTCTCTATAGGTTTGGAGGGTTTACGCAACATGACCAAGGGCACAAGTAGCTACTAAGGAACAGAACCTAGACTTGAGCTCAAACTTCCTGAGCTAAGTTATGATGCTTCACTCTCCCACACTGCACTTAGGAATAGGAAGAAAGGAGGGTTTATCTTTCAGTCACATTTTACTTAAGGTAAAACATGATAAGAATAAGAATATGCCACTACCTTGGCATAAGTTGCACTGGTCTGGAAGAGGGTAATAATGTCAACACTTCACAGTTGTGAAGCCCCTACTGTCGTAAGGATTTCGTATAACTTATACCATCTTACTCTCACAATCACCAAGTGATGTTCTTTAAGAGTCAATGTAAGCCTCTCTTCCAAAACATTCTAAGCCATCACAGCTTCCAGTGACAAACAGTGCCCAGTGCTGAACTCAGATTGCTCTAGTCTGACCTTGCTTAGTTGAGAGTCTCGTGTTGTTCTTCGCAATACTTGACTACAGTACATCTCCCCAGCTAGATAACATGCAACAAGTGGGCAGAATTATGCCTCCCATCTTGACGCAAAGCAGGTAATAAATTAGAATCTGTTAATAAGGAGGGAAAACGGGTATTATCATCTTCATTTTACAGATCGGAAAAACAGAGGCCGACAGACACAGCCTGGCTTCCTCTAGTTATAGGCACAATCGCATCTAGAAGCAGCGTCTCTAGAAAGCTAGCCTATCTTCATTTCTCAAAATGCTCCATCCGCATAAATGCCATTTCCTCCAACCCACTCCGCAGGCATGCTTGGCATTACCGAAGATGGGAGAGACCCCAAATTGAGAGTCAGGCAACCTGGGATGAAGATCTCATTCTATAATGAATAATTAAGGGAACTCATTTTGTTCAATCGACATATACTTATCCAGTGCCTACTTCATGTGCTCATGAGCAAACACACACACACACACACACACACACACACACACACACACGTTGCTTCAGGCCTTTTAGGGAAAAAATTCTAATTATTAAACATATTCTGTGAACCTGGCACTGTAGTTAAGCATTTTATATACATATTATTCATCTTCATAACAAGTAGATTTTATAACCTAATTTAACATAATGAAAACAGAATGACTTGCCCAAGGTCACACAGGTGGCAACTAGCAGAGCCAAGATTTGTTTCATTTCTTCAGTGAACATTTGCATCTGTGCCAGGCACTGGCCCGGCCCTAAGAATACAGCAATGAATGATCCCTGCTCTCTTGGAGTTCACCTTTCAGGGAAGGAAACAGAAAATAAACCAGTAAACTACGCAATTATTAAGACAATTGCCATTAGTTAAATCTGTTAAACAGACACATAAAGTAGGGTAGTCAGAAACATGCCTGTGTGAGCACATAGACATAGGATCTGAATGACAAGGAGAGAGTCATACCAAGATCTGGCAGAAGAACTTCCCAGGCAGAGGGAACAGCAAGCGTAAAGGCCCTAAAGAGAGGGCAAAGTTGGCAGACTGAAGGGACAGAAAGAAGACAAATATGAATGGAGAGGAGTGAGTGAGGAGTGACTGAAGGAAATGAGGTCAGAGGGGTGGGCTGTGACCAGCTCATGAAGAACATGCAACATGGCAAGAAATTTGGATTTTAGGGATGCCTGGGTGGGTCAGTCGATTAAGCAGCTGCCTTCGGCTCAGGTCATGATCCCAGGGCCCTGGGCAGAGTGCCTCATTCTCTCTCACTGAAAAATAAATAAAATCTTTAAAAAAAAAATTGGATTTTATTCCAGTTGTGATAGGCAATCATTGTAGACTTTAGCTTTGTACCTGTAATTTTTAAGAAACCTGCCCTTGCCCTAATTTTCATTTTCAAAAAGCAAGTTATCCAAATCTAGAGGCAACCTGAATGCCAGGTACAGGGGTCGCTGGCTGCCTGTGGTGAATGGCTGGTGGGGCCATCGGTGGGTACAGGACTGGCACCTCTGAATCCTGGGCTCTGTGTCCCAGAATCCAGATGCTCCCCCTCACCACAAGAAGACCTCAGTTCAGCGGGGATAAGACTGGACATGAATAACTACAGGGTGGAAAGCAACAAGGAGGAGAAGACGGAGGATGCCCTTACCACATCTGTTTTTCTAGCTCTAAAGTTGAGGAATTAGACTTGGTGCCTTCCTGCTCTCAACTGCCTATGTTCTATCCCCGGCAGCTGTGGGAATGTGGGCCCTTCCTGAGCACGGTGGTCAATCCCACCTTCTTATCATATGTTCCACTTTTATGTCCTATCACTCCCACCTCCATCCTCACAGGTACATGGTACCAACGGCCTGCCCTGTTCTCTCTCTCTTCGTGTTCACATGCGCCTGGATAAAGGTGTAGTCCTACCTCCCTGCTAGTCACCTGCTCTCAAGTAGCCAGGCACACCTGACAAAGCCCCACTTGGGAGGCTGCGTAGGCAGGACTTAGCCAGCTGGGCCTCCTAACCCTTCCAAAGAGAGAAGTTTATGAGACTCACTGGTGGCAGACTGAGCAAGACTCTGATCTCACTGTGGGAAGGATGCTTCCCAGGCACCAATCAGGTGAGGATAAGCATCGAGTCAATGGGGTAAACACCACAGAGACCACATGCCTGCTTTGCCATGCAAAGTCAACAGTTTCCCAAGTTTAGAGGAACCAGGGTAAAGGAAAACGAAACCAAAACCAAGACAACAGCACAACAAAATAAATGACCAAAGACAATTTCCTGTATAGACCCTCAAGAACCCTATTAGATGCCCTGGAATTTTCCTATCAAAGAATTTTACCCTCTTAGTCCCATTCAGACTAAGTCACAGAGCCAAGACTGCTGGTAATTGCCTATCAGATTTTAGAAAAGGGACTAAAAGAATTCCATATCCTTCAACATGACCCTGTAGACCTATCCAGCACTACAAATGACCCCTCTGCTGCTTCTCCTGGGTTACGTGAGCATTACTGTTGCCATGTACAGAAGGACAGGCCGAGGTTAAATCACTTGAGAGGCTACATCCTTCACAAATGGAGTTGGCCAGAGGTCATGGAAAGGACCTGGGATTAGAATCACATAGAACTGGATCCAATTCTCCCTGCTACTATTTATTAGCCGTGTGACCTGAGACCTTCATCTTTAGTGGGAATCTTGGATGGTGGACCATCTGGGATAAGTAGAAGGAAGAGAAGGGAAGTCAACAGGGATAACTGCATTTAATGGTACAACATATGCAGGGACCCACACACTTAGTAAGTACTCAAAAAATATTAGCCTCCATCCTCCCTTGTAGAAAGACTTGACACAGGGGTCTTATCTTCTGAACCAAGTTCTTCTCTATTAGATTTAACACGGTATGTCCTGCAGAATCTGCCTAGATTAAAAAGAAATTCTCTTCTCTCTACCTACAACTGTATTAGAGAATCCTGCAGCGAAAGGGTCACAGAAATAATCTGATACAATACCTTCATTTTACAGATCAGGAAACTGAAGTTAAGAAAAGAAGTGAATTGCTTGATATCACACAGGAAGTTGGGAGGACAAGCATCGGTCCATCCAACATAACAAAAAGGGGCCTATGGTCAGGTAAAATGACTGTAAACAGTAACAACACTGCAAAGCCAACAACCTGTGCATCACTTCCTACGTTCTCAACATGCACGAACTCATTAAGTCTTCAAAACAGCCTCTTGAGCTGTGTTCTAATACTGTCCCCTGTGTAACAGCTTTCCCAAGCTGGCACGTTGGTGGGGGAAGAATCTGAACCTAAGGCTCCTTTGTTCCAAAGCCCTGCTCTCACTCACCACACTCAACAGCCTCCCAGGCTTATTTATCAAGCACCAGCAATCTGCCTAACATGGAACGGCCTTCAGAGAAGTTATAAGACACAACCCTTGTCTTGAGAGACCTAACATTTTCTTGGGGAGAAAAAAAATATACACTTAAAAAAAACTTAAAATAACTCACTGCAGTCAAAAACACCACACTTACAGTGGTGAGATGATGTTATCTAGATGTGAGAGAAGGAAGAAGAATGTGAGTCCAGGATGCGAAGGAGGTCTTTTCAGACACGGTGCAACTTGAGCATGCCTGGAAAGCAAGTTTGCCCTGGGAGCCCAAGCTCTGTTTAGGTGCTATGATGGTTTTAAAATACATCTACAAATCCTTTGATGTGCCTCCCTTCGAGGGGCAGAGTTTAGTTCTTCCCTTCAATATGGGCAGGACTCAGTGACTTACTTCTAACAGAATACAGCAGAAGTGACAGGGAGTGACTTTTCAGACTATGACATAAAAGGCCCTGCAGTTTCTTTCCCCTCTCTTGGATCAATTGGTCTTGGGGAAAGTAGCTGCCATGCTGTGGGTACACTCAAGCAGTTCTATGAAGAGACTTGCACGGCAATGAACGGAAGCTTCCTACCAATAACCTTCAAGGAATTGAGATCTCCTGCCAATTGCTCTCCTTTTGGAAGACGATCCTCCCTCCCCAGCTTGACATCAAGGCTTTAACTGACTGCACCCCTGGCTGACATCTTGATTGTAACTTCATGAGACCCCAAGCCAGGGCCACCCATCAAAGCTGCTCCCAAATTCCTGACCCACAGAAGGTGTGACATGATGAACATTTGTTGCTTTCAGCTGCTGGGGGGAAGTGGTTACACAGCGCTAGATAACAGATCCGGGTGGTAATGCTTTAAAGGGATATGAAAAATCAAGAGGATAAGGATAATAAGGTAAATGGCAGGCTCCACACCTTCAGACTCTAGTTCTAATGCTCTGAGACCTAGAAGATGCAGGTTAAGCTGGAGTTAAGTGCAGAAAAGCCATTTCTCCAAGTTAATAGCCAAAAGCCAATTTCCTGAAAGTTCAGTTAGTAAATTTACCAAGCAACTATCCAGGGTCACTATGTGCCATCAAGAGTGGTGAATACTAACTAATCTTTCTCCTGAGGGGAGTCAGCTGGCCCCAGAATAGAAATACTCCTCTCCAGTGTACCCAAGGGCAGTGGAAAAAACCCGGGCTTCTCACATGCAGTCTGACTTTGTAATTACAATTTCAGGTAGCGATCATTAAGCACACACCCCACCCCTTGATTTACAGATAAGCATCTACCTATACATGTACACACCAGGCAGCAGAACAGGATTCATTCCCAGGGCTGTGTCCTTCATCTGGGTCACCCATCACAGAAACATCCACCACACCATGATCCTGAAGAAATGATTATCATTTGTGGTTCTAAATAGGACCACATTATTTTCCACAAGTGTCAATTTTCCACTGCGATATTACATTTTCCAACATTTAGTTTTCTAGCATTTTGCCATGACTATCTGTGTAGATTAGAAAGGTTCTTAACTGTTATCTGTAATAGATTTTGCCTGTAGCAAAATTCATGCAGGCATAATAGAAGAACAAAGTGTACTCTGATGAAATTGCAACCATAATTTCCAGATGCCTGACATTTATTGCTTATTGCTATTAGAATTCAAGTGCCTATTTGTTTTGTACTTTGCTTTTATTCTTGCATCACAACATATAATGGAAAAAAGATATTTTAAATGTTGGGTTAAGTATCACAGATCAACACGAGGCACCAACATAATCAATACTACTTAAACATACTACTAGGCAATTAATTTTTAAAGAATCAAATTGTTGTACCACATCAAAATGTATAATGATACCAGAAAGGGTGTTACATTCTTTATTGTTTAATTAAAAGCAACATTTAGCACTCATGCAGCTAACTGTTAAGACATCACAACATAAAAGGTTTTGCTTATCATTACCATGAGGGAGGGAGAATGGACTCTTTACATTTTTGATTATTAAATGTTAATTGTAATTTATTAGCTAGTATCCATTTATAAAATTACTGGGAACAATCATAAAGAGGGCTGTAAGAAGCACAGCTTAATATTGCCACCCTACAGTGACCAGTGCATTGCTGAAACTCTATATCCAAATAACTGTCAGCATTTTGAAAGAAGAAAACAAGTGGGTTTTATGACTACTGTGTTGATAAAGTTGAATCCAGAAAAGGGTAGGAGCAAAACATGTATAGCTTCAGGGAAAGACACCAGAAGATGAACACATAGAACAGCAAGGAGACCTAGGAAATAAAAACAAAATTACACTGACAGGTCCAAGCNAGACAAAGGTGTGAAGATTCAGGACAGATGGGTGATGGTGTCAAACTCAGGTCAGGGTATTTGCTCAACACAGAATCACTGCCCAAATGCTGAGACTGTGCTTAGGCTCTTAAGAAAAAAAAAAAAAAAAAAAAGGTTGGGGGAATGACGGTATCTTGCCCAGACTATCAAGTTCATGGGCCAATTGGGTTGAATTAAAGAATGTCAAGGGGGCTTGGAAAGGACATAGAGACCAACTAAACTCCATCATGGACCATTTTCATTAATTTCCCTTTACACACTCCACATTTGCCAAAATTTTGTCTAACAAACTGCATTTACTCTGTAATAAACAATGTGGGGCCACTGGAAGCAAGTATACAATTTCTATTAGGCTTTTTGCAGTACTAAAAATAGCTTTTGGACCCCACTGCTACTGTTCACACCTTAATCTAATCTTTTTTTCTATGGTTAAGAAATGATGCCTTCCTTAATACCAGTGATGACTGAGACTGATTCCAAAGACGGTGGATATGGCCAAGAAGCAGAGGGTATTGACTTGGTCTGTAAAAGCAATTCTACAAGTATGTACTTTCTATACGGAAAGGACCACAGTCTCATAAGCTACCAATAACTCTGTCCACTGGCCTGGGACCCTGCAAATTCACACTTCTCCTTGGGGTTAGCTGTTTGCCTACGTAAGAACCTGTCAGAACCTATATGGCCTGGGTTCTGAAACTGGATGTCTGGGCAACGTTCTCAGAAGTACATAAGGTACTGGGGGGTTCCAAAGAAACAAGGTCCAGCCTCTCCACTTCAGGAATCTATCAAGAGCAGTCCTATGTAAAATGATAGAAAACTTACACAGAACTCTGAAGCTAGGTACAGAAATTCAGCTGCTCCATTTTCTGTAGCTGACCTCATCTTCTTGATAACATCTTAACCCCAGTCAAAAAAGGGAGGGAGAGGATTTTGATGTGCCATCTATTGGCATTTCAGTGTCTTCAGATTCAAACTGTCCCCTTTGGGTAACTAAGTCTGATTTCGGTAAACAGATGTTAGGAACGTCTTTGTGCACTCACGTGTACATGTGTGTATATAAATCGACGTCACATCATTTAGATAACCATCAAAAGCAGCTTATCACTAAATTCAAGATACCATGAAATTCAGTTCAATAGTGAGAGAATGCAGGGGTGGGAGTTCTGGGTTCAACCAAGAAAGCCTTCCTGGATCTAGAATGAGTGTGAATACAAACTAAGGAATGTGCGCTCAACTTCATAGACAACTTCCAGTGATGCAGAGTAAGAGGCACCAGGATAAAATGACCTCTTAAGGAAATGATTCCGGTAGGTTTTGCAGGATAGGTTAGTAGGAAACAACAAAACTTCCTGTTCTTTAATCCAGGCATGGGTTCATACAGGGCCAAGGCAGAGGTAGTTGGGCAGAAAGGAAACATGGGTATAGCCAACACTGATGAGAAGGTCATGGTATAGGAAGGAACAGGGTCAGGGGGGAGAGAGAGGGGGGAAAGAACATGGTTGACATTAGAGATGAAAAGCTTGGTTGGTGTGTTTTTTGAAATAGTACCTTTCAAGAGTCATCAGGACATTCACCTAAAGATCTGGGTTGTTGTTTTTTTTTTTCTCTAAATATCTAGATGTTTGTGATACAGACTGCAATTAAAACAATGAGAATGACACTAATGCTAAACCACTCTATTTAAAACTTAAACAATGTACTGAGAGCAAGAACAAAGGATAGAAGAGAAAAATCTGTTCACCAATTCTAACTTCCTTTTCCAAATCGCTAAATGACTTAATGCCATACAAGGGTAACATTTTTCAAGGACATGTTTCAGATATACAAAAAAAAAAAAAATAGAGAGAATAACATAATCAGTCTTCGTATACCACCAGAGGATCACTTTTGAAACATAAGCTTTGAAGAACAATTAGTTCAGGGGGAACACTGTGTCAGACCACTTAACATCAAATGTGGTGTTCTTTCTCATTAACCCCTCAAAAATATTTGTAAAGCATTTTCTGTAACTGTTCTACTCCTTTTTAAAAAAATTTCAAAGTGATTCAGCAGATCCTACCATCACCATAATTTTTTAACCTAATTTTTAAAAGAGAAATAATACATAAATGTGATTTAAAATCCAAAAAGTACATAAAGGCATAAAATTAAAATGCACAAGTCTCTCTTCTTCCCCAACCCTTTGCATTTCAAAGATAGCTATTATTTTTTCAAAGATAGCTATTAAGATAGCTAGTTTCTCATTTATCCTCCCAGATAAAATGAACATAAAACCACATTTATAATTTTATTTTTTAAATTTATACAAATGCGATCCTGGAGATCATTGATGCATCACGGGAGCGATTCTATGTCTATACATACCACTCTAATACATATTTGTAACAGCTGGATGAGTATACCATGTTCACATAGCCAGTCCCCTGCTGATGGACATGTAGGTTGTTATCAATGCTTTGGTATCACATTCAATGCTCAAATAAAAAAATCTCATGCATATGTCTAGGTATAGGTTTATAAGAATATCCATAAATTAATTTCCTAAATATGGAATTTTAGGCTCAGGAGACGTTCATTTTTAATGTTAGTAAATATTGCTAGACTGCTCTTCAAAATGTTTTTACCAATTTATATTTTCATCAAAAGTTGTGTAAGTGTACACATTCCCTTATTTCCTTATTATGCTAACCTATAAATCTAACTTACTATATGACCTTTTTTTTAAGATTTTATTTATTTATTTATGAGAGAGAGAGTGTGAGTTGGGGGAGAAGAAGGAGGGAGAAAGAATCTGAAGCAGACTCCATGCTGAGCATACAGCCCTACGTGGGCTCAATCCCACGACCTTGAGATCATGACCTGAGTAGAAACCAAGAGTCGGATGCTTAGCCAACTGAGCCACCCAGGCACCCTCTGACTTACTATCTGACTTATTAATGAATTATTAACGACTACATGCCATTGTCAATTTTATTTGCTTCTTTAACTACACAGTATGATTAAATATGCTTTCGGTAAGAAGATCAGCCCTTTGTACTTCTTTCTGAATTAACTTGTGAAAACTCAAGAACATGCTACAGCAAAGCATTTTTATCAAATGCCTTCCCTAGCCTTACACTGAGAATCATTGCCTAAGAGATTTCCTACAGCTTGTAAATTTCCAAAAGAGTCAAATCTCTGGTTCAGTGAGCTCCATCAAGAATTCACATTGCCAACAAATACGGCTAGTGCTGAGGTTGTCTTATAAAAGCAACAAAATAGAACCAATGACATTTACATCACACTCAACTTATGAAGCACCATAGTAGATGGAATCACCTGAAAAGAGAGATATTTAGTATCTTGAAGAAGAGAGTCTGATCAAAGAGAGATGATTGATGGGTTAGCGGTAAGATTAATGTTCAGATGCTGTCTGCAGCATAACTGAAAGAGAAAAGTGAATAGCAAGAATATATTTTACCTGAGTTTTCAGATACTGCCAATTTTTTGAAATAGTTCTTTTTTTTTTTTTTTATATTCACAAAGAAAAAGAGGGAATGACTGAATGTAGTACCAAGATGATACCTATAGCAGGTGTAAGAAAACAGATGATATGAATTCAGGTAATCTCATCTGTAATTAAAGAAATTCAATCCATTAATGTCTTCAACCCAGACTGCATATTATTATCATTTGGAAGACTTTTTAAATCATTCAATGCCTGGGCCCTACCCCAGACCCACTGAGTCTAGACCCAAGCATTGTTTTTTGCTGTGTTTTTTTTTTTTAAAGTTCCCCCAGGAGACTCTAATACATATATTTGATAATCTCTTCATTAAGAGCAACCTATAGAGTTCAGTTATATTCTCAAGGCCTTCCTAAGGTCTTTAGCTAGTCCAGGGACCCCCTTCCTGAAATCTTACAGTCATGACTGTGCCTTGCTATGACAATCTGAGGACTGGTATATAGCATAATATCTATTAGAAAGCCATGTATGCAGAAGAGTTAGCCACATAAGACACATAAAATACTGAATGTATAATTCCTGTGGGTCTTTGAAGGAATTAATGTTAAAAAAAAACTGACTTTACTGATAGCATAATCTGGAGATCATTTTAGAAATTTAAATCAAGTCTTTAAAATGTGCATATCTGTTGACCCAAAAATCGCATTTCTAGAAACCGTGGCAATGTACAAAGAGGTAGGCATGGACTAGGATGTTAACTGCTGTGTTGTTTGTTTCACAAAATTGGAAACAATTCATCTAAAGAACATTAAATAAATTCAAGTTCAGCTACACAATGGAGCATTATACAAACATTTAAAACAGTATGTTTAAGATAAAATATGGCTACCAGATTAGTCATTCATTGACATGAAATGTATGACATGAAAAATGTTCAAAATATATGGTAAATGAGAAAGCAAGTTGTAAAGTTACACATGTAGCATGATCTCATTTCTTTACAAATGATATAATGGTAGTACATTTATTGAGGGCTTCCTTCATTCCAGGTACGGTTCTAAACACTTTATAAATATTAACTCATTCACCCTTAAAAAATTACTAATGTTTTTTTTTAAAGATTTTATTTATTTATCTGACAGAGATAGAGACAGCCAGCAAGAGAGGGAACACAAGCAGGGGGAGTGGGAGAGGAAGAAGCAGGCTCATAGCAGAGGAGCCTGACGTGGGGCTCGATCCCAGAACGCCGGGATCACGCCCTGAGCCGAAGGCAGACGCTTAACCGCTGTGCCACCCAGGAGCCCCACAAAATTACTATTGTTACCCCCATTTTAAAGTTGAAACCATGATAAATACAGAGAACACACTGGTTGTTGCCAAAGGGGAGGAAGTTGGGGGGATGGGCAAAATGGGTGAAGGGGAGTGGTAGGTACAGGCTTCCAGATTTGGAATGAATAAGTCACAAGGATGAAAGGTACAGGTTAGGCAGTACAATCAATGGTATTATAACAGTGTTGTATGGTGACAGGTGGTAGCTACACTTGTGGTGAGCATAGCATAAAATACAGACTTGTCAAATCACTATGCTGTATACCTGAAACTAATGTAACACTGTGTGTGAACTATACTTCCATAAAAAGGGAAAAAAGAAAAAGATGAAACCACTGGGACACAGAGAAATTACTAATGTACCTGAGGTCACACAGCCAATAAGTGGCAGAGCTTGGCCTTTAAATTCACACCCTCTGGCCCTTAGTCCATGCTCTCAACTGCTGCACCATACTACTGATGTATGTTTGTGGACATAAAATGTCTAAAGGGATAAAACAGAAGTTTTATTTTCTACCCTTTGCTAAAAAATATCTGTTGTTTTCTATAATGAGCATATGTGACACATAGTTTTTTAAAGTTGGTATATTTTTAAGGAATGGCAAAACCTTTGATAATACCAAATAAAAATCAGAAAGGAAAAAAACAAGACTTACAGAGGACCGGGATGCATTAATAGAGGGCAGCTGGGCATCTGCCCAGTAAGGAAAGCTGGAGGGGAGAAACGGTCTCTGAGGCTCCTGACCCAGGTCCCAGCCTGAATGGGTACTTCCCTAACTATTCTGATATACAACAAAAGACGTAAATTTGCGAAAATGAGGAAGATGGCAACACCCAGAAGGTGAACTTGTAAATTCTGCAGAGCAAGGGCTTTTTCAGAGTAGGAGAGAAATTTTGAGGAGAGCAGCGTAGAGAAAAGCAAATGAGGAAATACTGAAAATACAGGAGAGGGAAGAGAATGGGTAAGGGGGACAGTTGGCCACTCACAAATGGAAGGAGAGACAACACAGCATTTACAAAAGACCTCAAGGAAGGGGGTCTACAAGGGAGCTCCCCCCTTCTACCTTCCCTGTCCTCTGTAAGATTTGATGAGCACCGGGGCCTGGACAAAGGCAAACGCTGATGAAGAAACTGAGCCATTGGCGACAAAGCAGTGATTTGGGGCTCAGCAGAAGGCAGACACCAAAGGTCTGCAATGGTGTTGTGCAGCCCAGTTACTCTCCCTCAAGTGACATTGGTACAATAAAATCGCAGTGCTCACCCCCCTGGCACAATGCTATTTCTACTGGCTCAGGGGTCCAACCTTCTGGCTTTCTGTGATCATTACGGTCAGCCAGCCAGCGATGCCAGGCTGAAATTCTCCCACTTCAACCAAAGCTTCAGTGGGTAGAACTGCTTAGGAAAGTAGGACATTCATTCTGAGTTACGGAAAAATTCTAGAGTATATTTAAAGAGATGCAGCTGGCTGTGTTACTTTTAGGAACATATAGACATTCAAACTATGATAACAAGTTCAAACTACTGCCTAATAAAAATACTTTTGGAATAAGCAACCGATTTATAACTGATATGTAAATCTGTGCTTCTAAAGTACTTGGAGGTGCTAGAAAACAGAAATTAAAACAGATTCTATTCAGTATTTTAAGTACATCGCTCCATTCTATTCCCACTTTCAGCTTCTATTTTAAGAAGGACTCTTCCCTTCTTCATAGATTCCCCATCCTTATTACTGACAAGACAAGGTTAAATAAATAAAGTTTCACTCTACATTTTGCTTCACTTAGCAGATGCCCTCAATATTTTCACACGTTCACACTTAGAATTACAGCAGAGACCACATTCAAGCCAAGAAGTGATTGTCTTTCACAATCATTCTACAACCAGAACTCTCAAATTAATGAGTTTAATAGCAGATTTTTTCCTCCTTTGGACACTAACCTCTGTCTTTAGATATAACATATGATACCTGGGAAGCATATGGAAATTATGCACAGACATGCACCCGATTGTAAAAGCCTCATTGTCGGAAGAGCTATCCCTCCAGTAAGCACTCCTATAACTTTTTTGCCTCCTTATTATTGCAGTACATAATTCACTCCTCTGCAAGTTCAAATTGCATATTACAGCACATTAATGTTGGTCTTCCTTTATAGCAACCTATCAGATGGTTAGCATTCTCATTTATAACCTAAATTACTTTTATTTCTCCAGCCATTTCACCTAACTACTTTGAATCAAATGGGGAAATGATCACATGTCCCAAGATGCAGAAATATGCAGCAGTAAGAGCCGGCTGGGGTACAATGTTACTCCTATCTGTGGTGGGGGCAGGGCCATCTGCGAGGTCAGTGGCTCTCCTGGGGCTACAGAGTGTGTTGGGGTTTCCTGACTCCATTTAGAAGCAGTCTCAGCAGTGGGTAGAACTGAAGACCAGCCTTGCCTTAAATAAAGACTATAGTCAAATGTATTTTTAAAGGGAGGAGAAAAAGAAGGAGTTTGGGACCCTTCAACTGCTTCCTATTTACCCTAAGGTAAGGATGGAAAAGTTGGCCCTCCAGCACATGGCCCCTGCCTGCCTCTCTGGTCTCATCATGGATTCCTTTACTTGGCTCCCTGCACAGAAGCTCCCCTAGCCTCCTTTCGGTTCCTTGAACACGGCATGCTCCAACACAGGGCCTTTTCCTATACTGTCTTACTTCCTGAAACACTCCTTCCCCCATCCTGCGTTTCAAAAAATCTGATCCAATCATTAGCTCCTCTGAGAACCTCTTCCCTGGTTTCCCTGACTGAATCACTTTGCTCCAGAATATAATCGCAGGCAGGATAATTTATGGAATCTTTTTGTTACACATATATATGCGAGTTTTCTTTCTCACATTTCAAGCCTCTAGCTTGGCCTTTTTATTCTTCCTTGCCTTATCAAGTTTTGCAGAGCAAAGAGCAAAAGCATCCCCTCTTTGCCAGCAGTTTAAGCCCATCGAAGAGAGAAAGCTAGGCATCCAGAGAGGAAACACCAAAGTAGAGCATGAGAGTGACAAATACCATAAGCAGTGGAGACCTTCTCTTTGTCCCAGACAGCCCCCCTAGAGAGATGGCAAGACCTCCAAAAAATGGCAACATAGCGTTTCTAGAGAACTTCTTATGGATCCAATAGCAGCATGCCTCTGTCCTCCAAAGAGGCTTCTGCACTGATCAAATAAAGATACCAAACAATGACCATGAAAGCTATGAGAGCTTGGAACGTGGAGGCCCTTACTGCACTGTCCAGGTATCACCGGAAGTCCCAAGGCTGGAGTGACCAGGAAGGAGGAGGCAGCCACAAGATAGACAGAGATGGAACTTCCCACCTACCCAGATTGGGGAGAACTAAGAGGAAAGAATGTAATACTTGTTGCACATCTGAGTTTAAAGACTACTGCTCACACCTGTTATATACTCATCTTTCTGCTCAAACACTTCACTCATCTGTATTTTTCAAATTTTCTCGTTATTATCATTCTCCTTCTCTCCTTACTAAGATCCATGAAGACTGGGACTATGTCTGTGCGTCTCCAGTACCTACTATTCCCAGGGTCTAGCCCAGCACCTAACCCACAGTGGGTGTCCATGCATTCCTTTCTTAGATTTAACTGCATCGAGTAAAAGGCACAAATCCTAAGTGTACATTTCAGCGATTTTTGGCAAGTGTGTGCACCAATTTAAGTAATACTTCAATCAAGGTATACAGCATTACCATCATCCTTGTGTCCCTTTCCAGTTTTACCCCTCTTCCCACTAGAGACAACCACTGTTTTGATTTCTAGCCTCACAGATTAGTTCCGTCTGTCCTTTAACTTTATATAAATGGCAACACACAGTATGAACTCTTTTGTATCTTGATTGATTCACTCATCATGTTTTTGAGATTTACCCATATGTTGTATAAATGAGTAATCTGTTCCATTTTTGCTGCACTATGCCACTGCATGAATTTACCACAATTTATTTATCCATTTTCCTGTTAATGGGCAACAAGAAAATTTAAACATGTTTTGGATTTTTTACTATTATGAATAAAGCTGCAATGAACATTTTTACACAAGTCATTCTGTAGAAATATGCTTCCATTTTTCTTGGGTAAATAGATGGAAGGTGAATTGCTGGATCATCGGATAGGTGTATGTTTAACGTTATAAGATGCTGCCAGTTTTCAAAGTAGTTATATAATTTTACACCTTCACCAACAATGCATGAGCAGTCAGTCACTCTGCATCCTTTACAGCATGAGATGCTGTTAGTCCTTTTAAATGTTATAGATTTTAGTGAATAAATCATAGTTTCTTATTATGGTTTTAATTTGCATTTCCCAGCGGGCTTACAATGTTGAGCATCTTTTATGTACTTAGTGGTCTCTCATATATCCTCTTTTGTGAATTGTCTAAGTCCTCTGACCATTTTGTATTGGGTTGTTTCTCTTTTTGTTATTTATTTGTAAGAGTTCTTTATATATTCTGGATACAAATGATGGGGAATGTCATCAAAGACATGACCACCAATTGACCTGTCACTTCAAGCACTCAGAAGCTCCTTACCCCCTTCCTTGTCCTTGGAATGTGGGTTCCACTTGCCTTTCTGGCTCCCAGAGGCCTTTGAGATACTGATGTGGTGTTGAAAATACCTGCCTGGTATACATGACTAGACCCAGTCAAGGGCTCTTTATGAAATTTTAAGACTTGGCAGGCCAGTACAGGGATCCATTCATCTTGGTGCCACCCAACACAAGCCTCACATGTAAGTTTCCTTTGCTTACTAAAACTGCCATCTACCAACCTGGAGTGGCCTCTTTCTTCTGTCTCTCTCTGCCCTCTTGAGTACAAAAGGGACAAGCATGTGAAACTATGGACTCTGAGGAACAAATTGAGGGCTTCAGAGGGGAGGGGGGTGGGGGAATGGGATAGGCTGGTGATGGGTAGTAAGGAGGGCACGTATTGCACGGTGCACTGGGTGTTATACGCAACTAATGAATCATCGAACTTTACATCAATAACCAGGTATGTACTGTATGGTGACTAACATAATATAATTTAAAAAAAAAAAAAGAGTCAGATGCTTACCCAGCTGAGCCACGCAGGTGCCCTGAAGTCTGAAATTTTGATATGTTCAGCTTTGTTCTTCTTCCTCAAGATTGCTTTGGCTATTTGGGTGTCTTTTGTGGTTCCATACAAATTTCACAATTATTTGTTCTAGTTCTGTGAGAGATGCTCTTGGTACTTTGGTGGGGATTGCACTGAATCTGTAGATTGTTTGGGAGTAGTAAGGACACTGTAAGATTGATTCTCCTCATCTATGAGCATGGAGTATCTCTTCATTTGTTTGTGTTATCTTCAATTTCTTTCATCAGTGCTTTATGGTTTTTGGAGTACAGGCCCTTTGCCTCCTTGGTTAAGTTTATCCCTAGGTATTTTATTCTTCTTGGTGCAACTGTAAATGAAATTGTTTTCTTAATTTTTCTTTCTGGTACTTCATTATTGGTGTATAGAAATGTAACAGATTTATGGATATTAAAAAAAAAAAGGGACCAGCTTCAGATTACACTCAGGAAGCTCCCAAGAGGGTTGTGAACTAACAAGAAGTTCTTACGTATATATGTGGAATACTTTATGGAAAATATAGTGAATGTTTTCCCCATTCTGTGGTTTGCCTTTTCATTTCTGTAACTGTGACGACTAAGGAACTGAAATTGCCTTTAATGCAGTGAGGTTAGTATCTTTGTCTTTTATGATCTTTGCATTTTGCTTTGGATCTAAAAAAAATCTTTGCCTATGCCCTGGTCACAAATCTATTTGCCTATTTTTCCATCTAAGAGCTTCATAGTTTCAACTTTTACATTTTGAGCTATAATCTACTTCCAGTTAATTGTGGGTATGGTGTGAGGTACGACTTACAGTTCATTTGATTTTTTCATACAGATATCCAGTTATCTGGCATCATTTGTTGAAAAGACTTTCCTCTTCCCATTGAATTGCACTGGTGTTTTCTTGAAAAGGTGATTGACTGTACACGTGTGGATCAATTTCTGGACTTTAGTTCCAACTCCATGAGCACAGTAAAACCATATTTAGTTAGGGCTTTACTTTTTTCTCAACAGTATTTCATGGATTTCAGTGCAGAGGTCTTTTACAACTTTTGTTAAATTTATTTCTAGACAATTGTTGGTTTATGCTATTATGAGTAGTATTTTTAAAATTCTATTTTCTGATTGTTGCTAATACACAGATGTAAAATTGGTTTTTGTACTTTGACTTTTTATACTAAGACCTCGCTGAATTCACATATCAGATCTATTAATATTTTAGGATTCCCTTAAATATGCAATCATGTCATTGTGACTAGTTTTACTTCATCATTATCAATGTTTCATTGCATTGAACTCCACGAAAATGTTGAGGAGAAATGGTTTAGAGTAGAAATATTTGCCTGTTCTCAATTTTTAGAATGACTGTTTTCAATATTTCACCACTAAGAGTGATGTTAACAAATGATGTTAATGTTTTCAGTATTTTACCAACTTAAGAACGGTGACATCTTTTTCAGCAATGCCCTTTATTAAACTGAAGATATTCTTTTCTATTCCTAATTTTCTCAGAGGTTCTTCTTCCTCTTTTGTCATCATAAATGTGTGCTGGATTTTGCCTAAATGCTTTTTCTGTACCTCTTGAGATTATCCTATGATTTTTTACTTTTACTGTCATGTGGTGAATTATATTGGTTTTTGAATGTTAATACAACCTTATATTCCTGGAATTAAACCCACTTGGTCACGATGTATTATATTTTTTATATATTGCTATACTTAAATTGCTAATAATACATTAAGGTTTTTTTTAGTCTATTTAATGAGTGATTATGATCTGCAGTTTTCTTTTCTTGCAAAACCCTTCTCGGGTTTTGTTATGCTGGCTTTATAAAATGAATCAGAAAGTCCCTCTTCAATGTTTTGGGTTTTTTTTAATGAGTTTGTATAAGATTCGAATTATTTCTTCCTTAAACATTTAATAGAATTCAGCACTGAAGTTTTGGGAGACAGAAGTTTCTTTGTGGAAAGGATTTTAATTATGAGTTTAATTTTTAATGAATATTTAGAGCTATTCAGGTCATCTATCTCTTTTAATCAGTTTTGATAAGCTGTGTTTTTATGAAAGTTGTAAAATTTGGTGGCATAAAGGATCTACAGTAATAACGTCTTTCATCCTTAATGTTGGTTTTGTGTTTTCTCTCCTCTTTCTTGATCAGTTCTGGTAGTTTATCAGTGTTACTAATATTTGTTAAATGACAATCAACTTTTGGACTTGATATTTATCTACTGTTTTCCATTCTTTTTGTTTCTTAGAGAGAGAGAGTGCGCGCACGTGCACATGGGGGCAGAGAGGGTGGGGAGGAGCAGAGGAAGAGAATCTTAAGCAGACTCCATACCCAGAGTGGAACCTGAGGCAGGGCTTGATCTCATGACACTGAGATCATGACCTGAGCTGAAATCAAGAGCTGGACACTTAACTGACTGATACACCCACGTGCCTCTACTGTTTTCCATGCTTATATTTATTATTTCCTTCTTTTTACTTACTTTGATCATAGCTGCTCTATTTTTCCCAATTTCTTTTTTTTTTTAAAGAATTTATTTATTTATTTGACAGAGATAGAGACAGCCAGCAAGAGAGGGAACACAAGCAGGGGGAGTGGGAGAGGAAGAAGCAGGCTCATAGCAGAGGAGCCCGATGTGGGGCTCAATCCCACAACGCCGGGATCACGACCTGAGCCGAAGGCAGACACTTAACTGCTGCGCCACCCAGGCGCCCCTATTCTTCCCAATTTCGTAAGGTAGTTTATTTTGGATCTTTCTTCTTTGCTAATAATAACATCTAAAGACAGGTTTTCTCTCTTAGCATCACTTTAGTTACATCCTACAAATTTTGATGCTTGTGTTTTAATTATCATTTATTTTTAAATATTTTCTAATTTCCCTTATAAATTCTTCTTTGAAGCATGGGTTAATTTCCAAGTATTTGGGGAATTTATAGATACGTTTTTATTACTGATTTCTAGTTTAATTTTCCCTTGGTCAGAGAACATATTTTGTATTATTTCAATCTTTAAAATTCTGGGGCGGGGGGCGCCTGGGTGGCACAGCGGTTAAGCGTCTGCCTTCGGCTCAGGGCGTGATCCTGGCATTGTGGGATCGAGCCCCACATCAGTCTCCTCTGCTGTGAGCCTGCTTCTTCCTCTCCCACTCCCCCTGCTTGTGTTCCCTCTCGCTGGCTGTCTCTATCTCTATCAAATAAATAAATAAAATCTTTAAAAAAAAATAAAATAAAATAAAATTCTGGGGGGTTTGTTTTATAGTCCAGAATCTGGTCCATTTGGTTCATCTTTAATGTGTCCTTGATAAGAATATATATTCTGCATCTGATGATTATAAGAATTTTATAATGTCTATTAAGTTATGTCGGTTGACAGTGTTGTTCAGATCATCTACACCCTTTCTGATTTTCTGTCTCCCTTTTCTATCAGTTTTGGAGAAAGGGGTGTCCAGGTCTCCCACTCTAACTGGGGATTGATCTATTTCTCCCTTTAGTTTTGTCAATTTTTGCTGCATGTAGTTTGATTCACTATTAGATGCACATATGTTTAGGATTATGTCTTCTTGATGAATTGGCTGAATGATTATGAAATGTCTCTCTCTTACATCTGGTTTGAGGTCTTCTGTCTGATTAATAGAGGCATACCAGTTTTCTATGAGTAGTGTTTGCGTGGTACATCTTTTTCCTCTTTTGATTTCCCATTTACCTGCATTTTTATATTTGAGATGCATCAACTGCAGATAGCATTTAGTTGTCTAGCCAAACTGATAATCTTGGCTTCGTAATTGGAGTATTTACTCCCATTTAAATATAATATACTTACTGGTAAAGATATAAAATCTATCATTTTGTGGGTTTTTTTTTTTCTATTTTTCTTCTTCTGTTCTCTGATCCTTGATCCTCTTTTCCTGCCTTCTTTTATACTCATCGAGTACTTTTTAGGATTTCATTTTTTCTTCTCTATGGATTTTTCATCTGTTTGTGTGTATGTGTGCGTGCTTCCAATGGCTACTCAAGGGAATCACAATACATATTTATTAAATGAGTAAATGAGGGGTGCAGTATACATACACCCATTTACAATCCACCTTATTAATTCTTCGTCAAGCCTACAACATCACGAGCTGTAGCACAGCCAAAACTGATAACACGCCCATGGAGGGGAAATTCTTTAAATTCAGGCTCACATTGTGATGTTCAGGAATTCTTGTCTCAACTTTAATACAACTGCTTCTTGGTCTGGCTGCATTTTTATTCCTTCCTTAATTCAATTATCGCTCCATCTAACAAATACACATTTCCTTCTTTGGCTATCTGTCAAAATTTCCTTTGAAGATTGAAAAAACTACAGAGGCCTAGACCAAGAGCTACTGAATCAAAATCTTCAGAGAGCTTCCAATACACAGATAAAGGTGAGAACCACTACATTACTGAACGTCCACTGAACTCTGGTCACTGGCTGTCAGTGCTAACCCCGTAATGTCCCCCACCTTCATGCCACAGAGCAGGCCCCCTAACAGCAATGTGCAATAATTCCTTCTCTTTTCTCCTGATTATGTACAAGGCCAGGAAGGGGGGGAAAAGAATCAGAAACTAAAGAGGCTCATTAGGTTTCTAATAGGTTTTTTTTTCTTTTTCTCTTCTTTTTGGAGATTGGCCCCCTTGAGGCACATCGTAACTCAAAATAACTCCCGTGGGGGAAGTGTGAAGAGTAATGTTGGGACTGCAACAGCAGAACCTAATGGCAGCAAAAGAAAATTAAGAGAAACAAAAAACAAAAAGAGAAGCGGAAAAAAAAAGAAAAGAAGAGAGCCTTATCAATAATGTACTAGATAAGATTTCTTGAAAATAGAAGTCTTACCTCTTCACATTTCTTCTCTGCGCGCTCTGTAGATATAGGGGACTATGACTTTTGCATCCTTGGAATGCCTGGATTATATCTAAGCCAGTGGCCCCAACTGTGGCCCCAGTATGTGCCTTGTTTGGTCTGTCACAACCAGCTGGCAAAAGCCAGTGGGAACTCACTGCCTCAAGTGGAGTCTTGGGGCCCCACAAGGCCATGAAACAAATCCGAGAGCATCATCGTACCTTTCAGTCCAGGGAATTCCTTCCTCTTTTCCATGGGGCAGAGCATACTTCAGAGTCTACCACTCACCCTGCAAGCCTGGCTCGACTGTATTTCTCAGAAGCCCGGCAGGGAGAATGGAAGGAAGCCTGCTGTTCTGGTAGGGAAACCCAAAATATCTTTCCACCTCCTTTGTTGCCTTGGAAGCTATACAGTCCAAGAGAAGGAAAGAAAAACATAAAACTACAGCAAAGAGCGGTTCTGGAAATAACTGCTATGTGAAACTACTAGAGAAATATATTAGTGCCTCTAATGATAGCTTAGACACTTGCTCCCTTCCAAATTACTAGTGTTAATGCGTGCAGTGTAGTGAGTGTTCATAATGTGTAATTTTACCCTGCTTTTGTTTTTATTCCATCCTTCGGGTGGACAAGAATCATGCTATTATATTTTGCATGGCTGCCTGTAAAATCAGGTAATGCCGTAGTTCATGAAAACAGGCACCAGGTAAATAGCACCTGTTTAGAAGTGCCAAGCAGCCAGAATTTAAAATGCCTACCAACACCTCCCTCACCCTCTGGGCCTGGATACCAGCCACTGGGGAACTGGGGCTTCACACACAGGTGAGAGGGCTGACCGCATTGAACTGGGTGTGCTTTGTAAGCTGTTCACACGAGCTTACAGAAAGTCTTGCTGGGAACAGAGAAAGCAAGTTTCTCCCAAACCAGAGGCTTCAAACTGGAGGCCTGCAGGCTGGATATAACCTAATCAGGGCTTCTGCAGCCCTATGTGCACCTGTGTATGAATTAGAAAAAGGCATTCCTACATGTCATTAGACCTGTTTTAGGACCCTCAGCTAAAGCACAACTACCCAATTGTATGTACATGGTGGCCCTGGCCACCATGATTTTTCTGTATATAAAATATATATGTATTTTTTAAATATTTATTTATTTATTTATTTATTTATTTTTATACTTGTACCACCATTCATTTTATATTTTTAGATATTTAGGAGTAACAGTTCATACATTTTCATCAGATTCCACAGAATATCATAACTGGAAGTTGCCAAAGTTGACTTCAACTTTCCCATTTTAGAGATGATTAAACTGACTTTTCCAAAGTCACAAAGTTAATAAGTGGTAGAGAAAGGGCTACAACCCCCTTTTCACTTCCATTCTATTAATTATGCCACTACGTTGTACTATTTTTTTTTACTACCTTAAAGTTGACTAGAAAGAGAGTTAAATTTAAATCTATCACTTTGCTAGTTATTTTCTATCTGTCCAATCTGATCTTTGTTTCTTTTTCCCTTTTTTTTCTACCTGTTTTTGGAATTCTGAGTATTTTTTTATAATTCTATTTTTATCTCCACTAGTTACTTGATGGTTATATCCTACCTTTTTTTGTTTAATTATGTTATGTTAGTCACCATACAGTACATCATTAGTTTTTGATGTAGTGTTCCATGCTTCATTGTTTGCGTATAACACCCAGTGCTCCATGCAATCCATGCCCTCCTTAATACCCTTCACTGGGCTAGCCCATCCCCCCATTCCCCTCCCCTCCAAAACCCTCAGTTTGTTTCCTCAGAGTCCATAGTCTCTCGTAGTTCCTTTCTCCCTCTGTTTACTCCCTCTTCATTTTTCCCATCCTTCTCCTAACAATCTCCCTGAATTTTTTTTAAAAAAAACAGATTTACATTTTTCCTTGAAAACTGGAATTACAGCACACTGAATTCACATTCCCAAATGGCAGCTATCAGTGGAGATGAAGAGGAGCTGCCTATTTGAGATGGGCCACATGCTCTCCAGTTCATGGCAGTCCACTCCACTCCCTATTGTCCTTCACTTGGCTCACTCACTCACCAATTTAATCTGCCAGGCACTAAGGGCATTAGAGTGTGCAATCACTCTCCAGGTCTTCAAAACCTTGTTAAACGCAGTCGGGGTTAGGTTTTCTTCTTGCCTCCCTCAAACAGTGAAAAAGAGATTCCATGGGGCCAGCACTGCCCTTAGGTAGAGTGTAAAATGGCAGGATCTGGAGTAAGATAGCCCTGAGTTTATAAACCTCTTTTGCCACTTCCTGCCTATATGGCATCCACCTAAAATTTGATTCCCACTCTCTTCTGCTTTTCCTTGAAGATTCAGCCTGAGGACACCTTCTCCAAAATGTGGTCTCAGACAGCCTCCACCTTCAGGGGATCAACCTGAACCTTAATACCAAACACTCTCATCCTGAACACTGAGCTCACATTCCCACATTGCAGCTGTCGGTGAGGATAAAGGCAGCTGCCCACATAAGATGGGCCATGTGATCTCGATAGGCTTCAGGGAGACCATCTGGAGCTAGAGTTGAACAAATACGTAAATAAATGGCAGATAACGGGAGCCAGATTTCTCACTGCCAGAGAAAGAAATGTGCAAATAAGCAAACTAGAATTAAAAACTAGAAAACTGGAAATAAATCTGTGGTGCTGAATTAGAGTTAGAGACAAGAGTATAAACTCATGTAAATTTAATTTATATATAAGTAGTTAGAGAAATAATTATAGATATAAGTGTCTACACTGGTTAGTGTACATGCATATATTTCCTAGTTCTGTCCATTGAGAGGGCCTAGAAGCAGGGACACACCAGTGAACAATGAGCACACTCAGTGTCCGTATCTTGGTTCCTAAATACCACTCTTCATTAGAAAGAATCTGGGCTCCTCAGAGAAATGTTTGATTCGGGGATGGAGCACAGAAAATACAAGATGAGCTTGATCATCTTACAGTGCCAGACAGTAAGAAAGTACTAAAAAAGTAAAATAAAATAAAATAAAATAAAATAAAATAAAATAAAATAAAATAAAATAAAATAAAGGATGAGGGCATGTCAAAAGGACACAAGAGCCAACCTGAAAGATTTCTCGAGGGCCCAAGCTGGAGCAATTTGAACAACAAAATACATAAGGGAATATTAGATTATAAAGCGAAGTATAAAATAAGTATGCATGAGTCCCTACAGATATAAAGAAATGCTTGAATAAATAAGCAAATGGGGAAAAGGAAGAAATCTTCCCCACCCAGAAGGTAAAGCATTAATTCCCCTCCCTTTGGATGTGAACTGAATTTAATGATTTGCCAGCAAAGAATAGAGTATGGAGAGGGACAGACAGCAACTGTGTAGTAGAGAAAGCTGGCAAGCACTGCCTTAACCGAGTGGCCAACACTATTATCACCAGTTATAAGTCATGTTGATATTACATACCCTATGATACAATATATGATATGATATAAGAGACTTGGGTTTGAATCCCAGCTCCATCATTTAGTACCTTTGGGACTGAATATATGCCTGTTTCCTCCTCTGTAAAATGCAGGAAATAATAAATCTCTTCCATGGGATTAGTGTGAGTAAATGTGATAAGTGGGGATCTTAGAACAGGACCTGGCACTAAGTAAGTGCTCAATACATACTGGATATTAATATACTTTTTTATCCCTCCCAGCTCCCTGAATAAAGAAGACCCTGAATACATTTCAGGGTCCTGATGGCTACTACTGACTCTTAAGCAAATCATTTCAGAGGGTAAGGATTACATTTGACAGCTCCCAATGCAGGATTTCTGGGGCATCTAATCCCTTACTGGAATATTGATTCTGGCATCTAAACACAAGATTTGGCCTTTGGGACACAAAGAAAGGCATGATTACAGGGTGGTTAGAAGCAATAACTCTGGAGTCCAGATCCCAACTCAACCCCCAGTAGCTGGATGACTAATTTTTTCACCACTTTGAGCTTCCTCATCTGCAAAATGGGTATAATACCAACATATATCTCAATAACTGAATAACCCATCTCTTGGCAAAATGCCTGGCATATAGTAAGTGTTCAATAAATGTTTGTTATTATACAAGATAATAAAAAGAAGAATCTAGCTGCTGGTATGAGCATATTCCCTATGATGAGAATACATTAAAAGACATCTCTCATCCTAGGTGTGAGGTTTTGTGGGGCCCTGAAGATAGCAAAAGAGACAAAGTTTCTTTCTTCCTCAACCCTGCTGTCTGGGAAGGGGGTGGGGAGTTGAGGCCTGAGGTCCCAACCTTGGCATCTGGGCCCACTGCCTCTCAGGAACAGCTGCTCCTCTCTCTCCTGCCACTCACAGGCCAGGCCGGAAGGGTTAGGGGAAGTGGATCTGAACAGATGACCCCAGGGGCCCACAGGTCAAACACAGGCTGGGAAGGGGAAGGCCCCAAGGAGTAGCAGCTGGTGTTTGCCTGGCTGAGTCCCCTGGGGATTATTTGTTTAAGTTTCAATGAAATGATTTTAATTTAGTGGTTCTATGTTATATGTTTAGTTTTTTCAAGAAAAGATTTTCAATCTAGCCCCAGACATCCCTAGAGGTTGTTGATAGTAATTTAAGTACTCAATTATTTGGTCTGATATGAGGACAATTGTTAGAGGTCACAAGCCTGACCAGGAGATCCCTATGTCAACCACCGAGACATATCCTTCTGCTTTTGTTATCGTTTTATTTTATTCTTGTAAACAAATAACATACTTACATAATTCAAAATTCTAAATCCACTAAATAAGTATTTCCTATTCATTACCTATTCATTCCTTAAAGACAACGAGTTTACCAATTTCCAAGTTTGTTTTTCGGGTCCTTCCAAAGTGGTTTTTTGGGGTTTTTTTGTTTTTTTGTTTTGTTTTGTTTTGTTTTTGGCTCAAGCAGGCGAATATATGAATAAACTACAATTTTTGTTTGGTTTTAGTTTCTGTATTTCTTTTTCACAGGAAATATTTCTCAGATCCCTATGATAGCTGCTATATTTTTGCTTCCAGATGCTTAGACAGCAAATTTAGTAACATTTTAAATGAACTAGTGCTTTATTAATAAAATTTGCATTCATTTGAAAAATGGTTTTTATAGGAGAATAAAAACACCTATACTACATTGTATCACACAGCAGCCAAAAGGAATGAAGTAGATTTATCTGTATTAGCATTAAAAGATCTACTAAAAAGAAGTGTTTGGCAATAATTATGTATACTTTGATACCATTTATATGAAAACTGTCCCCAAAATACTCCATATTCACTGAGTGCCTACATAAAAGTGTATAACACTCTCTGGAAAGTCACATGACAAACCAAGACCAATGGGAAAGGGAACAAAATGAATGAGAGTCAGGGGTGGGTGGTCAAAGGGGTCATTAGCAGATGCACACTGTGCTGGGACGGACTATCAGGTGGCACGTCTCGCTTATGACCGGCATCAACCTGACTGGTCAGGGCCCACACCGAACTGTTGTTAGGTATTGTGAATATCACGCCTAGACATTAGCCTTATCTTTACTGTTCAAATAATTTTAGCGAATGAATTCATATATTTCTTTTGAAATTAAAAATTTATATATAAGAAAAAATTCTATGTTCCAAGTTCGTGTATTTTATCCACAAAAAGAGCTTGGTGAATATTGGCCGTGTTGTCCACAGACTATGACCCACAGATCCATAATACATATTCTCCAACAGCTAAAGGATGTTTCCTCAACACATTCAGCTGGACTCAAAATGCACTGGGGACCCCTCACGCCAGCCCGGGAATGGCCTCTCAGTACACAGAGGTGGACTAACTCCCTATTGTTCAAATCCCAGATCCAGTCTTCCCCTTCAGCCTGAGCCACGTGGATACCAAGAAATAGGGCAGGAGAATCCCTCTAGGGTCATTCCCACCTAATGGGCTACAAAGGCAAGGACTGCTCAGCGGAACTCAACTCTGACAACTTGCTGGGGTCAGCACACTTTCTCATAAAGGGCCAGATAGTAAGTATTTTTGGCTTTGCAGGCCAGATGGTCTCTATGGAAATCAGTGGACTCTGCCATTGTAGTGCAATACAGTGAGCTGGCATGGCTATGTTCCAATAAAACATCCTTTACAAAAGGAGGCCCATGGCAGGCCAAGGTTCACAAACCTTGGAGGATGACAACTAGTGTGGCCAAAACTTGGTCTCTCGTTAGCTCATCACAGGCCTTCGGTATCAGATTCTGAGTCCTAGATGAGACCTCACAGATTAGGAGATCTGTACAGAATAAACGGCCCCAAAGCAATTCCACCCCAACACTGCCCAGTGAGACCCCAAGATAAAGGACTCTCTCAGGGTGTGTGATGTTCAACTTCCCGTGCTCAAGGAAATTCAGGTATTCGGTGGGAACAAGTTAACTGAGGAAACGCACAGGAGCCAGATGGAAAAGGGAAGTTTCAATTTGGTTCTCAAATCAGTATTTCCCCTCTCTCTGCACTGAACGCTTGTCTCCTTAATTTAAATAGAAGTACAGAGAAGCAAAACGTAGAAGTCAGTCACAAATCCTACCTGGGTTAGGCAGACTTTCCCTGATAAGACCCTATCTATTGTAAAGCTCCCACATCACACAAGAAATCTATCTTTATCTTAAGTAATAAGCATTATGCCAGTCAATCTTTCTGTGGCAGGTTGACACATCATTAAACCAAGGCATGAGGATTTAAAAAAAAAAAAAAAGGCCCCATCAAACCATCACAACTCCCATTTCTTTTATATGTAACAATACAGTAACAGCAACTCTTAAAATTACAGGATGTCCTGCATTCAGCCTGACCAGCTCAAGTTTTTCCAGTTTTCTCCAAAGATATCACATGAATCAGATTGCCAATCTCAAAGATGGTACCGAGTAGCTCAAGGAACAGAGGACACAAAATAACAGAACAACAGAAATAATCACATTCAAGTCCTCCTATAAATTGTTGGAAGTTTTTTGTACCCAATTAGAGATGAGGGGAAGTGGGAGAAGATCTAAAAATTGTGATTAGCGAATTATTTTTTTTCCTTCTTGCTCCCAATTAAACAGGGGTTTCTTCTTTCACTAGAGATGCACAGTTATTAAATCATTATGTCTTTCTTTAAAAGACCAATTTAAAACAGAGGGCTCCATACTGCTGCCACTTCTGCAAGGCTGCTTATAATTGCTCCATGCAATGCTTTGACTAATTAAATCACACAAGAGATTGTTTCTTAGTAACACACCTGGTCCACGCTTTGTTGTTGGCTTTCATTAAAGCACTGTGTCTCATGCTGCCTTGTAGCATGAAAGGATATTAATCAGGTAAATGGCCATTAAAAGTCATATCAATGTTTGCTGTGCAGTGATTATTTTCTTAAATCTTGAACAAAGGGAAGGTTTCTTTGAAATCTCACGGCTGGCCTCCAACCACAGGAGAGAATAGCCACATTGAAATGCTTTGTTTTTCAACCTTCCCAAGAAGGAAAAAAAGGAGCAAAATGCAAGGTGTGGCAAGAAATAAGATTATATTCTCTTTGTTCCACTGGGCTATTTGGGGCAAGGAGGGACAAGTTGAACAACCTGAAATCAGTGTATAGCAAGTGAGGACAACAGACAAGAAGTGCTCTCTAAAGGCCCCCCATTCCCTGGGAAAGCTCCACTTTCCAGGCGATGCTGCTAATTAGGTTGCATTTCAGAGCTCGAGTTAGAAATAAAAATGCCCAGGGAATCAAATGTTACTTGCATATTGAAATGAAAAGAAAAAAAAATGTTGCTAAATGTTTCCTTCTGTCAACAAAGCACTATTTATGGTCTCACTGATCAGTTTCTGTATCTGGACCTGGAACAAGGTCACACCAGTTTGATTCCCCAGTTACTCTGACCCTCAACCCTGGAGCAGCCCCTCCAAATAAATATATATTTATAGAACCAGCCCACTTCCAACAGAGCAAACATTCCATTCAAGAGAGGAAAGAGGGTGGCTGCATACATACACACTGGGAGGAAAATGACTACTTTGCCAAAGGCACCTACCTTGGATCCTGCAACGTTTTCTTCTTTTCTGCCATAAATGACCATTGCTCTGAACTGAGCAAGTAGCCTCGTTAAGGGTGGGTTTACACTCTGCTTAATCTGGGGTTGGAATCTCAAATCTGCAACTTTGTAGCTGAGTGACTGTGAGCAAACTACTTAAACCCTCTGTGCCTTGGTTTTCCCATACAGAAAATGAACACAATATCAGCAATAACCTATGGTTGTTATGAGAATAAAATTAATATTGTATACCATAGTATACATAGAGTCCAATATAGTCTATCTATTATATATATGATATGTATCGTATATACGATATCTGATACACCCTAAGTCCTCAATAAATATTTAGCTATAATGCGCTTGATAGCTGCCAAAGGCTTACCTAGGACATGCTTTTATTCAAAACTGAGTGCCAAATGGAAGACTAAAGACTCCGTACTTTTGGGCAGCTCGGCCCTTGTGACACCACACTGTAAGAGAGGGATGTGCGCTTGAACTGGTTCTCACTGAATCTACGAGGAAATGAAATCAAAGGACTTACGATACTCCCAGCAGGGTCCCCAGCGAGAGGCTTCTGCCCAAGGCACGTGCACGAGCCTTAGGTTGTCCTCAAGGCCGCTGTCCATGCTGCCCCTTGCGCAAGAGCCCCCAGAAAAGCAATGAGGCTGAAACTGAGTCAGGGCACCACTGTCCACGCATGTCGCCATGTCAGCCCAGAGCGAGCGCCTTTTTCTCATCTCACGGTGGGGGTGGAGGCAGGCTGTGCCCCACAGGGTCTTTCGATGGAGGAGGCCTCTGGACGTCTCCCCGCTTCCACCAGCCAGAGGACAGCAGGCTAGTCAGCCAGGACCCGAGCTGCAAGGGGCAGAGAGGCCAACACAGGTAGTCTCAGCAATAAAGGAAACTGAGGCTGTCCTGGCTGGGACGTCCACGGGTGGACCCAACTTTGAACATGGACTGAATACGCCTCCAGCTTTTCTTCTCTACCCTCTGCGGACCCGCATTTCTCGCGGCTGGCTCCGTTTCAGACTGCGTTCTGCAGGGGGACACGTTAGGGGGAACCACCACTGACACACGCAAACGCGGGAGAAGCCTCTGACTGAGCTCTGGGAGAACTTGCCCCTCATTGGCCCAGACCCAGTCACGTGCCCACACTTTCCGTAATCACTCCGGGGGCGAAGGGAGTTTGAATTCTGATTGGCCAGGTCCAGGTCACAGGGTGCCTCTGGGTGGAGCCAGAAGCACGTGACCTTCGCGGCTGCAGGAGAGCTTGCAGGAGTGAAAGGCAATTACTGGAAGTAGCACAAAAAAGTGCTGGCCCAGCGAAGTGGCAGAATGGAATGGTTCGCAGGAATAGAGGAGGCGACCTCGGGGGACCAGGATGGGAGTAGGAGGAGAGCAAGAAGGAAAGTGATCTCTTCTCAGGTGTGTGTTTACTGGTCTACTGTCCTTCTTGAAGGGGGTTGCTCACCACGGAGCTGACACGAACCCTCTGAAAGACTGTGCAATTGCGGAAACTGCCCTACCTCTCCAAGGCTGTGGTTCTCATATACACTGCATGTTAAACATCCCCTGAGGAGCTGTTGAAACATCTCAGTGCCTGGAACCCTCCTCCAGGGGTTCTGATCTAATTGATGGAGGTGAGGGAGGAGGTATGGGTATTTTTCCCCCCAGGTTGTCCAAGTGATTGTGTTGGACAGCCATGTTCGAGAACCACTGTCCTGAGGCACCTGCCTTCGATTCTTTGGTAAACATGCCCACAAAAGGGGAATGGGGGGAATTCATCCAGCCCCCGAGAACTCTCATTCTAGCTAACCAAACCAGTTTTCCCCCACCCACGCCAGATTCTTAGGGGTATTAATCCGGGGATGCTTGGGAGGAGACTGGGGGCTGGTTCTGCTGGATGATGAGAATAAGTATCTTAAAGGGTGCCACATTTTACCTTCTCTGTGTTTTGCTTTTGAACTGCTCCTTCTAGTATCTTTTTTTATCCTAGTCTCAATAGCCGTGATGTCCTCATATTAACTTATACTATAAATCGACAGGGGCGCCTGGATGGCAGCATTGTTAAGCATCTGCCTTCGGCTCAGGGCGTGATCCTGGCGTTATGGGATCGAGCCCCGCATCAGGCTCCTCCGCTATGAGCCTGCTTCTTCCTCTCCCACTCCCCCTGCTTGTGTTCCCTCTCTCGCTGTCTCTATCTCTGTCAAATAAATAAATAAATAAATAATCTTTAAAAAAAAATACTACAAATCGACAAAAAGATGGAACTTCTGGAAAATGTGGTCAAAGGAGGAAATTGTTCTCCTGCCCTTACTCTCCCTGCCCACCAGTTTCATTTCTGCTCCTTTTCCCCAGGGAAAGAAGAAAACTCCTTATCAGTTGTAAGAAGACCCCATTAGATGTTTTTATGAATTCTACTTTTACCAATTAGGAGAAGAGAGTTGCTATTTAATAAGCCAAATTTCTGATGGAGAACTGAAAATAATCAGCAACGTATTAACTATAATCTATCTCCACTTGCTGGATTAAATGCCGAGAAAAGATACATCCACTGCTGTTTCTAATCTGCTTTGGTTCACTGTACTGCCTGAGCCTACTAGCTGTCCTGTGTTTTTTGTTTTGTTTTGTTTTTTTCATCTGTGATTTTCTTGAACCATTTAACAGGTTCAAGAAAGGCTTAAATTCATGAACAGTGGGTCTATAATAGATTTGTAAACCGAGTTATGATAAGTGTCTAGGCATATTATATTCGCCCACAATTGCCATTCCTTGATGCAGAAAGTGGAACTATCAGGATGCCTTCCCTGGTCTACCCAATACAAAAATTTTATATTGTTAACATTTAGAGGACTTCATCAGATACCACTCTTTTCTCCCGCTTTCACATACTCAGATTTATTCTGTCATTGTGAAAGTTTCAGTGCATCTTTTGTTTTGTTCTTTATATCCTCTCTTGTATTTGTAAACCACATCCCTTGTATAGAACACTTCTATATTTGTTATCCTATTTTGATCCTCACAGTCATCCTGGAATAGTGAAGTACTTTAAGGACATAAATGCTGCTAATGATTCCATTTTTTAAGGTTATTTCTGAGTTAATCAATGAGGTTAAAATTCCATAGCACATTTTTTTTATTTTTTTAAAGATTATTTATTTATTTGAGAGAGAGAGAGAGGAGGCAGGGAGAGGGGTGAGGGGGGTGGGAAGAGGGAAAGAATCTCAAGCAGACTCTGCACCGAGCACAAGCCTGACACAGGGCTTGATCTCACAACCCCGAGGTGATGACCTGAGCTGAAACCAAGAGCTGGATGCTTAACTGACTGAGCCACCGAGGCACCCCGTGAAATTTTTTTTTAAATGTAAATTCAATCAGCCAACATATAGTACATCATTAGTTTCAGATGTAGTGTTAAGTGTTTTATCAGTAGTAAATAATACCCTGTGCTCATCACATCGCATGCCCTCCTTAAAGCCCATCACCCAGTTACCCCATCCCCCCCACCTACCTCCCCTCCAGCAACCCTCTGTTTGTTTCTGAGAGTTAAGAATCTCTCATGGTTTGTCTCCCTCTCTGATTTCTTCCCATTCAGTTTTCCCTCCCTTCCCTTATGATCTTCTGCACTGTTTCTTATATTCTACATATGAGTGAAACCATACGATAGTTGTCTTTCTCCAATTGACTTATTTCACTTAGCATAATACCCTCCAGTTCCATCCACATCGATATAAATGGTAAGTATTCATCCTTTCTGATGGCTGAGTAGTATTCCATCATATATATATATATATATATATATATATATATATATACCACATCTTCTTTATCCATTCATCTATCGATGGACATCTTGGCTCCTTCCACAGTTTGGCAATTGTGGACATTTTGTGGACATTGCTGCTATGAACATTGGGCTGCAGGTTCCCCTTCAGATCACTACATGTCTATCTTCGGGGTATATACCTAGTAGTGCAATTGCTGGGTCGTAGGTGAGGTTAACTTCTTGAGAAACCTCCATACTGTTTTCCAGAGTGGCTGCACCAGCTTGCATTCCCACCAGCAGCGTAAGAGGGATCCCCTTTCCCCACATCCTCACCATTGGTTGTTTCCTGTCTTGTTAATTTTAGCCATTCTGACTAGTGTGAGGTGGTATCTTATTGTGGTTTTGATTTGTATTTCCCTGATGCCCAGGGATGTGGAGCATTTTTTCATGTGTCTGTTGGGCATTTATGTGTTGCATTTGGAGAAATATCTGTTCATGTCTTCTGCCCGTTTCTTGACTGGATTATTTGTTTTTTGGGTGTTGAGTTTGATAAGTACTTTTTATATCTTGGATACTAGCCCTTTATCTGATATGTCATTTGCAAATATCTTCTCCCATTCCATAGGCTGACTTTTAGTTTTGTCGACTGTTTCCTTTGCTGTGCAGAAGCTTTTTATCTTGATGAAGTCCCAATAGTTCATTTTTGCTTTTGTTTCCCTTGCCTTTAGAGACGCATCTAGGAAGAAGTTGCTGCCTATGTTCTTCTCTAGGATTTTGATGGATTCCTATCTCACATTTAGGTCTTTCAACCATTTTGAGTTTATTTTTGTGTATAGTGTACAAGAATGGTCCAGTTTGATTCTTCTGCATGTGGCTGTCCCAATTTTCCCCTCGAAATGTTTCCGAAGTATCACCATGTGTTAGTGGTCTCCTCTGATGGGTACATAAGTCTTTGACATAACCCTAAAGCACAAATTTTTATTACCCAGTATTGTGTGCTACAGACACCTTCAGCTTGTCCTTAACCCCACCATTCATTAAATAGAGGTGAAATTCAAATCCACACAGGGACCAGGAAAGAGGAGCAGTTGCGTGAGAAGCGCTGGAGAGGGACTACGGCAAGCCAGAAAGCACAATCCCCTCGTTGCCATGAAAAAAACAAGGACCAGGTGTTGCCAGATCTTCCTTCATCTCAAGAGAAACTGTTAATCCTGATCTTTGTGTAATCTCCCTATTTTGGAATTATGATAACTAATCTTTTCTACTCTCTCTTTTTAACTCTGTAGGACAAATAGGCCTTCCGCCCCCCCAGCTGGATTTAACCCTTGAGCTGTCACCTGTGGACCTGCTTATGCTTCATTTGTTCCTTTTTCATGCACTCAGAACTGGTGATGACAGCATCACTTACTCAAAACAACCAAATTATTATGCCCTGGGAGTTCTAAATGGCCATGTCAAATTATTTTACCTTGTCCCTGAAAAACCCCTACACCAGTTTTGATTACTGTCTACATCTATTACTGTTTTCTTTCTTTTTTTTTTCCTTTTTTAGAAAGATTTATTTGTCCATTTTAGAGAGAAAGCGCACGTGAGCGGGGGCCAGCAGGGTAGGGGGGTGGTGACGGAGGGAGAGAATCCTCAAGCAGACTCCCTACTGAGCACAGAGCCTGATGTGGGGCTTGATCCCAGGATCCTGAGATCATGACCTGAGCCAAAATCAAGAGTTGGATGCTTAACCAACTGAGCCACCCAGGCGCCCCTCCTGTTTTACTTTAAATATAATTCTGACATAATATTCCACTGAATGGTGAATATTTGTGTACTACACAGTGAGCTCCTTAAAAGCTAAAATTGTCTTTCTCATCCTGTGTCCCCAGTCCCCAGCTCACAATGGACTCTCAATTGTTATTTAATGAATGTAGAGAGATTTGTATCACTACTTCTAAAAGGAACAAATGTAGTGAATTAGAGAGGCAAATAAACATTAGTATGATGTGCGTGCACACCCACACCACCCCTACCAGTATCCTCATCACCACAGTCAAATCCTACGGTTGGCCCACCAGGGAAGGTAACCTCAAGGTTCTTTTGAATCAACAATAATAATGAATGTGATTCTGGGAATAGAAGAGGTAGACAATGAGCTAGAAAGGGATGCTGCCCCAGGTGCTTAAACGTTTAGTTTGGGCCCTTGAACGACATTTCCTCCTACTTCTTCTGAGCATCCACAATCAAGCTGTATTCTGTCAGGTTGCCCTGGAGCCCAACCTGAAGGGTATGGACACAGACCCCTCTTCTGTGCTTCTATGTTGCTTCCTTTTTTTTTTTTAAGATTTTATTTATTTATTTATTTGACATAGAGAGAGACAGCCAGCGAGAGAGGGAATACAAGCAGGGGGAGTGGGAGAGGAAGAAGCAGGCTTCCCAGTGGAGCAGGGAGCCTGATGCAGGGCTCGATCCCAGGACTCTGGGATCATGCCCTGAGCCGAAGGCAGACACTTAACGACTGAGCCACCCAGGAGCCCCCTATGCTGCTTCCTATACCCAAATACCCCACCCTTTCTAATATCCTATTCATCCTTCACAGAAGCTCAAGACACATCCTTTTCTAGAAAGTTCCCTGGCTGCTTGAACCCCAGGGAAATTTCTTCCTCCTCAAATTTTGGTAGTGCTTATAATCTAACTTTTCCACTTTGCCACTTTATTACATCCAGTCTTTTCTATTTTAATGCATAGTTGCATCCCTAAGAGATTATCATTATGAAAAATGCTGTTTAAAATACTATTGTGTTGATACGGAAAATAGAAATTAGGGGATAGAGAGCTTCAGAATCACAGTAACAAATTATATTTTCTGCACTCGTTTTAAAAATAATAGATGCTTGTGTATAGCTGTGAAATGTAAATATCACTGAACAAATCCAGTATTGGAATAAGTTTAACTTCTGCTCATGCAAAGTCCTTTGCCTTTTTATACACACTCTTACCACCTTTATTTCATTCATTCATTCAGCAAATATTTATTGAGCTCCTACTATGTGCCAAGCACTGATTTAGATGCAAGGGATAAAACAGTAAACAAAGAGAAGATTCCTCCTGCCACTGAATGGACATTACACTAGGGCAAGTAAACAATATCAGACAGCAATTAGTACCATGAAGAAAAATAGGCTGACAGGCTAGAGAATGGCTGGGCATGTGAGTAAGGGAACAAGCTTAGTGAGCTAATGGAATATATAAGCAGTAATGTGCAGAGCCACTCAGACAAAAAGGTTCCATCACATGTTCGACAGGGTTTTGCTTTTCTATATAAATAGAAATTGCTAGTTCCTAGGCTCTGCTGGTTGCCTAACTTTATTTTTAACACTGAAACTAAAGTACAGCATATATGCAGCAAAGTGCAGAATCATAGTGTACAGCTCAATCGATTTTCTCCAAGTGAGCACACCCATATGTCTACTCTTGATCAAGAAATTGAACACCATTGCTCCCTATCCCCAGAAGTCCCCCCTTTTGCCCCTTTGCAATGACTAACACCCCTCCATTTATTAGGTTTGCCCTGTTTTTGTATCTGTAAATGGAATCCTGAGGTATTGTTTGGTTGTCTTTTATTGACTATATTACGATTTATTTCTCCACTCTGCTGTTAATGGGCATTTGATTATTCCCAGTTTGGGACTATTAAAAATAGTGCTGTCACAGACTTTCTCATCCCAGTCTTTTGGTGCATATCTGTATGTATTTCTGTTCATTACATAGGGTGTTTGTATGCCTAGCCTTAGCAGATACTGCCAAAGTAGTTATACTAATAGTACAACTATGGGTGTTTCCACACTCCTTTAAAGTTGATCTACAAAAATCCTTAATGTTATATAATAAAATGCATCAGTTTTTGTTTTCTCTTAGAGATAATTTTTTTATATGTCCTGTAAAGAAATGCTTGTCTACCCAAGCGTCATGATGAAGTAGGTTACAGTTACACAATGACCGTAGAGGGAAATGTTTGGAGCCCACGCCATCCACTTGGATGCTTGTTGGTCTCTCTTGACTAATTTTACCTGTAAATTCACAATTGCAGCACCCGTGGCTTGAGAGGTATAGTGACCAGGAACTCAGATGGTTCAGGAGTAAGAATCCAGGCCACACCCCCCAGGTAGGCTACTGAGCCTAGCGGACGTGCTAGTGAAAGGGGACAGAGTCTTCAATGGCTGTAGAAGAGAAAAATGATTATCAATGACAGTCTGAGACCACCTGCAAGTGGCAGGGGTTGCAAATTATCCCACTGACCTTCTCCTTTTAAGTTTCTTTTGGGAAAGAGGCTCATGGGAATCCTCAGGGGGTTGCTCCCAGAAGTTATATAAAGTGAATCTGAGTGGTACATGGGGTGGACTGTAGTGGATGCCGTCATTGGCCAGGCCTTGCATCGGGCCCATAGACACCTGGCCTTGCAACATATAGCTGCACCTAGTTCTTGAGCCTTTTACCCCCTTCTGCCGTTGTCTCCGTAGTGGTTCTTCACTATGGCATTTCCGGCTTCGTTGGCTTTGCTACTTCACTTACTGTGGGCTGTTGCTATTTCCACGCCTGTAGAACCCACTTGAACAGTATGTTTGCATATCTTGTAGGGTCTTTGCCAGGATGTTGCACTATATATCTTGACAGAATCTTCTCAGATCAATAAACTCTGTTTTACAGAATCTTTCCCCCCTAGCTCCAGTACCCTCAGAGAACAGTCCCATGCATATTTTCTGGCTCCTAATGGTACATGTTGGCTAGATCCTGCTTCTCCTTTGAAGTCTAGCACCTTCTCTCCCTCACCAGACCCAGTATATCCCTGCCCAGGTCGTCTTGGATTTGACCCTAATTACTTACTACCTTATTGGCTAGAAGGAAACTGGGGGCAGGTCCTGGGGGAGGGGGAGGGAATGGCGTGCGTCTTGCAGGGGGGAAATATCTTCGATCTTCAAATAAGGGGAAGCAGTCCATTGAGGGCAGTATGCACCATTTCAGAGGTTCAGAGGAATATTGAGATTCAAGATTTTAGCCTGCTTTAATTCTCTTCTTTCCTGATGAGGGCCATAATAGACATGAGATCTCAGTCTGTTCAGGCTGCTGTAACAAAATACCATCTACTGAGTGGCTTATAAACAACAAACATTTACTTTTTACAGTTCTGGGGGCTGAGAAGTCCAAAATCATACTGCTAACAGATTCGGTGTCTGGTGGGAACCTGCTTCCTCTTAGAGGATGCCTACAGGCTGTGTCCTCATATAGCAGAAGGGAACTAGAAAGCTCTATTGGCCCTCTTCTATAAGAGCACTATTCCCCATCATGGTGGATCCACCCTCCTGGCCTACTCATCTCCCAAAGACCCCACCTCCAGATGCTTTCACCTTAAGGGTTAGGTTTCAACATACGAGTTTTGGGCAGGGACACATTCAGACCATAGCTCAAGCCTTAGAGTTTAACTTTTGGAGCTCCATCACTCATGAAGGAGTCCTGAGCTGTCGAAGATTCAGACTTCTTTATATGCTACCAAGGAAGCCCTCTGGATTTCCTCCTTAACTTTTAATTGCCAATTTCTCCCTCTCAGCTTTTTGTTCTGTTTCCTAAGCATCAGTAGAGCTTAGCAACAGCTAGCCAAGCCCACTGTCCTTTGTCTGATGGTTGTTACACCAGCTTGTGAATTCCTTTCTGCCAGTATCCTTTCCCAGTTTACCACCAGTAACTAATTACACTGCTACTCGTGCCAGGGGCTGTGTCCTACTTACCACCAATGATGAGTCCTTCTTACCACTTAGCCAACAATCCAGCTCCAAAAACCCATCTTCACATCTGCTTTCTCCCACCACTTCTGGTACCCACTGTTGCAGGTCTGGTTCCCCAGAAGGCAGAATCCAAGACAAAGACCAGAATGCAGGACGCTTATTAGGGCAGCTTTTGGGATCAGCACCAATGGAAGGGATATGAATGAAGGAGAACTGAGGAGAAGGAGAAGCAAGATTATGAGGCAGTGTGAATGAAGGCCTCAGACAACTCTGTATGGAGCTATAAAATTACGATGCTTCATTTGGAGTGAGGGAGTCAGGACTTTATAGGCCCACAGCTCCCAGGCTTCAGATAACGCTGCCCAGAGGAAGGGGGGGGTGTTGCCTTGAGCAAGATTACTGTCTTTACCTGAGAAATGCTAGAGAGCTGAGAGGGCAGAGAGCCTTCAGTGGTAACTCACTTTAGAATGTAATATAATCTACCATGTGAACTGAATACAGGGGACATGTTGACACTCTCAGTTCTCCTCCAGTCCAAATACCTCCATTTTTTCCTTTTTTCTTCTTTCATTGGATGTCTGGTATGGCAATAAATATGGTGACAACAGTCAAAATTGTCCAGGAAGAAAACTTTTTTAACATTTTGCTCTTAAATATCATAGGTAGTGTAAATGTTTTTGTATATAACCTTTTTTTGGGTAAGAATTTCCCTTTTCTTCACAGTTTTTTAAAGAATTTTTTCATGAAAACAGATGTTGAATTTAACCAAATGTATTTTCTCTATCTATTGAGACAATCATACAATCTGTTGAGATTATTCATTTTACATTCACAAGACAAATTATAGTGACTTCAAAATGTGACCACAAGCTTAGATTTCTTTTTACACATCTGTTGATTTCATTTACTAGAATTTTTCAGTATTAAATTTTTATGTCTATAATATTTTCCAGAGATCCATCTGCATATTACCTTTTTTGTAATGCTTTGTCAGATTTTGCTGTCCAGGTTATGCAACTTTCATAAAATGAATCAAAGTATTTTCTCCATTTGCGTAAGACTGGTAATATTTATTCCTTAACTATTTGGACAAATTCACTAGTAAAGCCATCTGAGGCCAGAGTTTCTTTGTGAGGGTTCCTTTTCCTTATTAGATACAGGACTATCCAGATTTTTTCTTTCATCTTACGTCAGTTTTGATAAGTTGTATTTTTATGAATTTATCCATTTCATCTCAACTGTCAAGAGTTTCCATTTCAGATTCTCATCCTTTTAGAAGCTTTCTTCTGACACCTGTGTTTTCCTACTCTTTGCCTTGAACTGCTTTTGAATTGGCAATTGCTTGAAGCAGAAAAGTGGGTAGACTATTAGGCAGACTTCTCTGTTCATTCTTTTTCTCCAGGATCTTGAGCTCTCCAATCCTCTTACCTTGGTATCTCTCTAATACTTTCAAAAAGATATCTTTTTAAACTTTGTTCAGTGTTTCTAAATGTTCTTAGCAGGAGGATTGGTCTGCTTATCTATGATAGATGGAAATGGAAGTACTCCCCATATTGTTGTAATAAATACCTGACGGTAAGTACAAATGGCATTCCCTAATTAACCTATCTCATAATTCAAATATTGTTAGGAATACTTGTGCTATATGAAAACACCTGTGTTATTCTTATATTGTACTCTATTTGTCCTCTAGTATATAGCAACCTTCTTAAGGACAGTGACAATGTATCTTTCAATGGAGAAGCAGATTTGAATCTAAGTACTGAAAGCTTATTCATGCAATTTCAAAATCACTAGAATTATCATTTTAAGCACAGTAAATGTTCTCAATTAATATAGTCTGTTACTGTCACTAATACTGCAAGTGCCTTATTATATTTCTATAAGATAGCTCTCAGCAAAACAGAGAAGAAAATTGTCACAGTAGTATAGTTGGCTGAGAATGGCTTATTATTTACCAAATTCAGCAAACTTAGTTTAATGGACTAAGCAATCATTATGTAAAACTAAATGCTTGATTCTTTCTTACATGAAAAAACTTAGGTTATAATCATCACTACTTATTTTAATCTCCTCATTAAAATCAGGAATGATCTAGTTTCAGACCAGACACACACATGAAACAGTGTGACACAATCATAAAATACATAGGCTACGAAAGAAAGGTTTATGTAGCTAAAGCAAAGAGGTGAAAAATTATTTAATAAATTCAAAATTCAATGAAATTTTCTACCTTCTCGGCTTAAATATTGTAGAGAAGGACAGACTTCAAAGGATGTAAATTCTTCCCATTTGTCTAATATAAGCCAATGTCATTAGATGGTTTCTTGCATTTCTGTTTTGTCTTAGGAAACTACAATGTCACACAATTCCGAGGAGATAGTATTAGCCCAACTGGGCCATGTTTTTAAGAAAGAAGTGAAGTCAACTGAACCAAACATTTTAGGAACAACCATACTTTCAGGAATTATGATAGATTTTGGCTGCAGGTGGAAATGATAGTGGTAGGAAAATTTCAACTGCTCATTAGCTTGGTTATATTCTTCTCTAAAATGTCTTTTGGTAACCTGATCTCTCTATTTAGAACTCCTTACCCTGTGTTTAAAACAAAGGCACCCATTCAAAGCAGGCTGTAATTGCAATCTTTCAGCAAAAAAGCATTTACCAAAACATGCCTTTCAGAATATGCTACAATTTATCACCCCCACAGTGCATGACACACAATTACATTTGTCACTGCTTTAATTGGATATTACATGTCAGTAATGACTCATCAGCTCCAGAAGTTATGAAAGATAAATTCCTTACTACCATACCTCAGATTTCGCTCCAAAAATAAAACTAAAAAATCATTTATTTCTCAGTAAGGGTAGAAGCTACATTTGGTAGAATCCCTGTTTTAGAAAAATAACAATGTATTTCATTTATTGACAGCAAGATGATTGCCTACAGTGTTTCTCATTACCCCTAGATCACAAATGAGTAAATCACTGTCAGACAAACCAAGGTTAAAACCGAGTGTGTACATTTTAACAAGGTGCAGCAAATGAATGAATTAATGAATGAATGAATGAATGAATAAAATTTTTAAGGACTCCATCACTAGGAGAGAATTGTTAATTCAGAGAATTTTTCAGATCCTGTGATCTGATAAGCTCTGCAACCCAGTCATTGCTGGAATTAAATTAGGTTTCAGAAAATGAATATTTCATTTTTAAGATTCTGTTGCTTGGCGACCTGGAAAGAGAAGGCTGGTTTAGCCCAAGACAAGAGAGATGTTATGAGGGCCAGCATTTTCTACTCCTGGAAACTGCCAGAGAATGCCTAGGAAAAATTACACAAGAGAGGCAAAACAATGTAATAGTACAAATGAATGTATTATAAATGCCACGATGCATGTCATTTCTTCCACCTAAGGAAGTCTGTGTCTGCCTTTCACTCTTATTACTAAGACTTAAATTGGACACAATATCATGATGCCATAACCCCCATTTACCTTTTGTTTTAATAGATGCGATTTTTAAAAAACAAAACAAATGTAGCCTCAGTGGCAAAACAAAGGATACTTTTCTTAGTAAAGAGGTTCAACAGGGGATAGAGATATATAAATTCATATCTACATGTGGGATGGATCTACAGTCACCTGGCTACATTTGAATCGGAATTATAAACATCAAATACACTTTCCTTCATCACCATTTCTACGAAGCTAGAGCCCTTATAAGAGATCCTCCACTTTGGGGGTACAGTAGATGCTAATGGTTTCCCAGATTCTATAATAACAGAACCACCTGAAATTTACCTAGGCACATGACTGCACATTGAAAGATTACTTTTTCCAGCCTTCCTGGTAGGTAGGTGTGGCCATATGAGATTCAGGCAGAAGCTATGTGTGTAACATGCAGATCACGTTTTTTTGTAAAGACACTCTTCCCCTCTACTCCCTGCTTTTCCTTCCTGTGGGCTGTTGTACAAAGGTAGTGGAGTGAGCCAGATTTAACCATCAGAGCTATACTTAGGGCATGGCATAGCAGCAAGATGGAAGTAACCTAGGTCCTTAGATGACCTTATGGAACAAAGTAATTTAACTAATCTGTACCTCCTGCCCAGTTCTGGAGTGTAATATAAGAAAGGAAAAAAATGTTTATCGTAAATTTGTATTTGGGAGCCTCTTTTTTACTGCAATGTAGCCTTTCCCTGTCTAGCACATTAGATTTTGGTAGACATGATCTCAAGAGACAACTTTACCTCCTATCATTTGTTCAATTTCATCACCATTCTCACCTTGTCTTGATTCTGATCTTCCTTCCTTGGTTCTTAATGGTACCTACAAATTGGGGTGACTGTGGCCCTCCAAGGCCTTGTTTGAGCCACCTATTTCTTTTTGGTTGATGCTAGCCACTACCTAATCCCCATGCAGAATTCTAATGTGAGTTCTAAACGTGAAGTGCATCTCTCTCTATAGATGACCCTGCTTCCATGACCACAGTGACTGCCCCAGAAATAGGCATGCAACATAAGCTGGGAAATCAGAGTTCTTTTCTGGACTGTTCCTGAAGAATAGGCACGTTCTCTCTTGTGAAACAAATTTCTTGACTTGTGAAGCTCTTTTGCAATTATAAAGAATGAGGTCAATGTTCAGAAAGGAAGAAGACAGATCCTTGTAGTTGTTTCCAGTTGTCCTAAGCCAGGAGCCTAAATTCCTAAACTTCACACAGGCCATATGAACACCCTTCCACAAAAAGTTACTCTGGTCCTAGCTAGTTTGAACTGGGTTCTTCCATTAGCAAATAAAAGATCCCTGGTTAATGCACTCTGCAAATTAACCCCATCGTTACAACTCTGTCCTTATATGCTTAAAATGGGTGTCTGGACTTTTCCCCAAGAAGCATCAGAAGTCGAACAGTAAAAGATTAAGAAAACCCAATGCCATATAGTATCTGGTTATAGATCCATATCCTATATGTAATCAAATTTCACTCTTCAAATCATGATTTTATTCTTTCAGGCTAAACATTAAGTCACTGGAATCCATAAGTGCTGTCCTAATTTTGTGACCTCCACGCTACACCAAAGGGTCAGTTCAAAGCAGCAGCAAGATGAGACGAGAAAAGTATTTTTTTCTGTGATGATTTCTGCTCAGCACACAACATGGAGGTTAACCACCTGGAAAAAGAAAAAGAAAAACTGTAATGCTAAACCTAAAAAGCATATATAACGCTGTAAGAACGACTGCTCTTTTCTGCACATGTGAATAATGGAAAATGAAAAGGTTGATATGCTCTCTGTTTATAAAGGGAGGGCCATCTTACAGGCCAGGTTTGATTAAAGAATCAATCTCAGTGCTCTAACTACATCATTTTAAAAAGAAATTGAAGGGGGAAGAGGCAGCCACTTCTAACTTTTGAGTGGGCCACTCTGCGAATCCACGGAGATGAATGTGAAGGCTGCATTAGTGGTGATGGGTTGCTCCAGTGTCACCAAAGCACTGATCTGATCGTGCAAGATAAGAAACTCTCTTTGAATAACTGATGAAGAGGAATCCTTCATGACAGATGGAGCCTTCATTTTAACCAAATAAAACTACTTGCTGAAGAGGGTGCGGGAGCCATTTCTGAGGTGTGAGACCGCATGGGTGATACACATTTAAGGAACAATTTCTTTCATGTTCTTTGGCACTGGAACTCCTCCCAAGGAACCCAGTGGAGAATAATCCCTATGACAAATAGGGGCCGACAAGGGCCACCACATCAAAATTCTCTCTTCAGCTATCACTCATTACTGATTGGCCAAATAGTTCTCATTGCTAGAGCCTCAAAGATAAACTTATTTTAAATCTAATAGCCAGTAGGATTGTGTTCCAGCCTTTCTCATGATTGCCCAGCTCATACAAATAGTCTGTGTCCAGCAAGGATTAAGAGAAACCCGTAAGGAAGAAAAGTAGCAGTAGGTGAGTTGCGTTTTTCATTTTTATTGTAATTCTTCATTATGCATTGATTATATATGTTCTTGATTATGCATCTATTCTTCACTATGTGTAAATTCTTAATTACATATGCATGCTTCATTGTTCACAATGTTACTGTTTTTCTTTGGATTGTAGCTGGGTGGAGAAATAAGTTACTTTCTTCTCCAATCACACAATAAGTAGTCATGTGTTACAGAACTGCTAGACAGGATGAAAAGTTGAAAGAATACCAGACATTCTCTTCCAAGAGGTTAACAGTCCATTTGAGGGAGGGGGAAGGACTCAGAGTAGAGAGCAATGTGAAAACCTCACAAACGACCCCAGACCATTTGAACATGGTTCTGCTTATGTGGAAGAGACTGATATTTCTTAAATTTCAGTCACATGCATGCTAATCAAATCTGATGTGGTTTTCTTTTGCCATTCTCACATGCCGCAGGAATTATTATTATTTACTCAATATTTTTATGTAACTGAAGTCGGTTATTTTTTCCTTAAATAACCCCATAGTCAAAGGAAACTCAAAGATCCCTACCATAAATGGAAACATCATTTCCCATAAGTTCATAAGTATAAAAGGAAATACACTAAAAATAAAACAATGTTATAAAATTGCAGCTAGATATTTTTGCCTGCTGAAAGCTGAGACCTGCTATGGCTATGTATCATCTCAAATCAGTTTTCCTCCACCCAGAGTCATCCCGGCACTGCCAGTAGTATGCATCCAATAGTTTGAGAGCTACTAGTTAGAAAGTAGTGGTAAAAGGCATTCAGAAAAGGGAGTGATCTCTGGACCGGGTGACCTGCTGAGACTCCATGGTGGTCGTAGCATCTGAGTTGAGCTTGAGTTGATAGGATTGTCCTACTCTTGGACCCAGGGGCAGAAATGCTTTGGGCAATTACAGGGAAGAGCTGAGACACAGGAGCAGTGTTAAGTGGTGCTAACTTTGCTTTCTTAATTACCCATCATATCTGACCTAGGACTTCAATAACAGAAAACAAGTAACATTTCCTAATCGCTTACTGTGTACCAAGCACTAGCAAGGCATTTTCATCTGCGTTTCCTCATTTGACCTAATAACTTAAGGGAACAGCTCTTATCCCCCATTTTATAGATGAGCAAACTGATTCAAGTTTGCACAGCTTTGAAAGTGGTGGAACTGGGACTCCAGTCCAGTTCCTCCTATACCCCAAGCCTGTGTTTTCTACCATACACTATGTTTCCAGTGAAATCATGAAATGAAAGCCATGGGAGATCTTAGGAAATTCTCCTAAAAGGACTCTGTAATGGGAGCTAGGAAGACAGAAGAGGCGAGTGGCACTTGAGCAATGGAAGCTAATAAAACCCAGGTAGATGTGCAGGTGCCCCAGCATCTCCTTCTCTTCTGGAATGTTGTAGTTTGTCCTTCAGTCATGAAAACGACAGCTTCACATTGGGCCTCCCAGCCCTGAAACGGGAAAATATCAACTGTGCCTATCAGCAGCATCAGTGACCAACAGTTGACCTTGCTGAGTTAATCAGTAGAGAAACTAATCAGTTGGAAAAATGCAAATTTGTTTTCTGCACAGAGTTGGAAACTCATTACGCTGAACCACTCCTTAGATTAAGTTCAGAGTAGTGACTCAAAATCTGGGTCAGATAAGGAACAATGTGAGGCTGTAATAAGCAGGCTTGGGAGCAGGAGTACTCTTTAAATCCTATCATTGACGGTATTTGTATTAATTTCTCATTAGGCTCCTTAACTGTGTCTGTGGAGCTGCAAATGGCCAACCCAGTTTGGATTAGACTGTTTTTTCTAGATATCACATATTTATATGGATGGACATTTCCTTGGAACATACTTTGGTTTAGAGTTTGAACAGTGCACCTGCTCCTTTAGTCCAGCTGTCAACCTTAAGCTACTCCATCTTTCTAAATAAACAGCAGGTTGCTATAGCAGTATAGTACCTGGGTCACAAGATACCAGAGGTGTACATCTCATGGACAGACCTCATCCCTTGCTACTTGGAACCTCTGGGTAACTAAGTCTGAGAAACCAGAACCATGTCATTGTTGCTGTCATCGTTTTTCAAAATGCCAGTTATGATTTAAAACCAATGGCTCTCATTTCGTACCCCAGTGAGACAAATCAGTAATGGCACTTCCTTTCCTTTCCTTACGCTGTCCCCAAATGATCTGATCGAGCAACTTTACGAAAAGTGACACTGTCCCTCTGCCCTTTGCTTACTTCCCTTCTGGTGTGCCTTGGAAAACACTGTGTGATAGCTTCCCATGCACATCAACTCAGAAAGACACCTGCTAAAAAGTGCCCTTGTTCAGAGGGCACTTAATACAATGTGCAAGATATGCAGTAACAGGATAGAATTGTCTAGAATTCAAATCCAAAATGCCTTAGGATTCAAAATGAAGGTTATTCTGACTAACCCATTCATTTCTTTATGCCCCTACTATGTTCCTGGCATAAGGTCAAATCGTTGGAGGTTGAAAAGTTAATTGGACGCAATACATCAGAAAGCTCAAGATCTAGCAGGCGAAGCAGATACATTATTACCAAACAGGAGACAAGTGCTATTATAGAAGTATCTACAAGAGGCAAGAGGGGTACAATTTTTTCTTTCTCTCTTAAAGTCTTCAAATTAACAAAACTTAGGCAAATGTGTTTAACCTGGAAAAAAAGATAATGGGAGAGGCTGTGGATATCAATTGCTATCTTCAGATAGCTGAGGAGTTACCCCAGAGAAGGTAGAATAGTATTTCTTTGAGAAGCTCAAGAAAGCATATCTGGTTAAATATTTATAAGACACATTTTAATTGGACATCAGAAAGAAATTTCCGCTCAGTACAGTGTTCCGTGAGAGGCTAGCTGCATTGTGAATCACTGAGCTATCCTATCTCTGTGCCGCCCATGGCCAGTCGTACAGTTTTTCACCTTACTGGTGTGTTTTCTAGTCTTTGCCACCAGCTCACTTCTCTGACAATGTCCTTTATCCTTATGCCCTGTGAAGAGATGGGTCCACTCAGCCACGCCACCCCACATCACCCCCACTCACCCCAGCCTAGTGATAATTGCTCTTAGATGGGACACGTAACTTGAGGCCAGGCGATCGTGGGCTGGCTAGCAACCAGTTGGGGTGTCTTGCCTGAGAATTTGAATGAAGAGTCACAGAGACTGTGGTTGTTCGGTCCTGGAAGTGTCCAGTTTGTAGACCTGTGAATTGTGGCACTGTTGGGCTGTGTGTACATAGACATAGGTAGCTCAAAGAGAAGCCACCAAGAAAAAGAGGTGTGACGAACCACGTGGCCATTAAGGGAGAGAGACAGGACCAAGCAGCTCCTAAAACTGAGGGCAAGGTTTTGATCTGCACTGGCTTCTAATTTCTGTTTCCCACAGAGCTGACTGTGACTCTGAGTTCGCTTGTCAAATCCTTAAAATAAGCCGCCTTTTTTGCGCTAGCTTCCGTAGGTATCTGTTCTGTGAAAACCAGGATCATTACTAGAACATTAACAAATATAAACAAGCTTATATTTCTCCACCAAGAATTAAGCAGCAGATGCCTGGGTGGCTCAGTCGGTTAAGCGTCTGACCCTTGGTTTCTGCTCAGGTCATGATCTCCGGGTTGTGAGATCGAGCCCCTTGGTGGGGGTTCCACACTGTTTAAGATTCTTTCCCCCTCCTTCTTCCTCCCCCTCAGCTCCTCCCCCTGCTCACTTACGCACGCTTGCGCTCTCTCTCTTTCAAAAAAATAAAGTCTTAAAAAAGAAAGAATTAAGCAGCATCTATACACACTCCTGACAGCAACCTGAACCAAAATGATACTTTAATTAAATGATAACTCATGAACTTTGTTGTTATAATCATTATTCTATTATCTTCTTTTTCTTGTTCTTATACATGGAGAATAGCTTGAGAGGACCCAATAATACTAAGATCAAAATCAATTCTCCTCCAGAATTTTGGAATTACTTTCCTATTACTGTTAGAATTTTCATGTTACAGGTGAGACATTTGGTGCCAGGCTGATTACCCTTCCTTAATGGTCACCATATTCTTTCTTTATTCTGATATTGTGTATGTTTTTCTCTATATATCCAAATAATTTAAAAATCACTGTAGGGTATGTGTGTCACTTTTCCCAGCCCCTGCCTAGCACTTTAGTATGTCTTTTGATCTAAAGACTCCACAAATTTCTTCATCTGAGGGATTTTATCCACTTGTTCTATTATCACTTTTTTAAAAATTTCTTCCCCCTCTCATTTTCTCTTTATGTAAAGCCCGTTAGACATTCCATCTCTTAGATTTATCCTGGGTTTCCTCTCCTTTATTCATAATTCTAATCTTCATCTCTTGGCTCTGCACTCTGGAATGTCTTGTGCTAGTTTATCAGTTTGCTATTTCACTGTTCAGCTACTAAGTGTCTGTGTTCTATTATTAATTCTTCCTATTAAACATGCATTTTCTATGAATCTTTTCTTGTCCCCCGATTACTTATTTTCTCTTTAATCGCATGATACTCTTCCTTCTCAAAGTTATTATGCAATCATAAGGAGATTAATGGTTTAAAATTTGACTTTTATTCCTCTATCAGACCCGTTTCAGTAGGGGGCCAAGAGTGCTGTATAGTCTGGTCCATGAAAACCCCTTTGACTCCTATACCTATATAGAGCATGAGAAGAAAAAATAAATAAATAAGAGATACAGACAGAAACAAAAGCAATATTAGCATCTCCTCAGTGGAAATGGGAGACAGACACAAAGCACTAACTGAGGTGATATTGGGAACCTTGCATCAGTGGCTAAGATTTTGGCTCCCACCGAGTGTATGAGTCTAAATGTAACCCATGCAAAGTGGCAGACCAAAGCAAGGCAGCAGGAAATGCCAGAAGGGAGTGGAGTATACATTAAGTTGAAAGGGAAAAAAATAAACAATACACAAACAATTCCTGCCCCCCTAGAATGTTATATTTTGCTAACTTTTCATTCAAATAGGAGGCCAAAATAAGTACGTTTTCAGACAAACAAAGAGAGTTTCTAAAGAGATGTTCTTTATAAAATAATTATTAGCAGACATGCTACATTGGGGTTTTAAGGTTTCAAGTATATAGAGAAAGCCTCAATCCCCAAAACAGTATGCCTATGAATTATGACTTTAGTAAGGATGATCTCTAGCCAGTTATGTATGCATATAAGATATATAAAGCTATAAATCTAAATGTATATATACACCCACATATATGTATGTATATGTGTGTGTGGACATATGTATGTCTATTTGTGTGTGTGTACATATATATATATATATATATACACAATGTTGTGTTGTTTATATAAGAAACAGGGGAGGTCTGAAGAAAATAAAGCAAAATGTTCACATTGGTTAGATGGTGTCAGGTGTGGTATTCTCTATTTTTTTTCTGTCTGAAATAGTCCATATTAAAAATTTTTTTTAATAATTTTGAAACAGAAGGTCAATGAACTTGACTTGTCCACGGGCGTGGACTTCAGGCATCTAAGAATACCAGCAGCCCTTCTCTCGCCAGCTCATCAGCCCATGGGTGTCTAAGCTATTTCTTATGCTCATCACGGTAATGCTGCCTACTGCGGACTATTTAAAAACTAAAGACATTTTTACAGTCAGCCATGGGTCTCTGAAAAATATCTTCCCTCTATTTGAATTTAGCTTTCCTGGCGTTGCCGTTTCATTCTGGGGAAGGGACTGGGTTTGGCGGGATTGTCACAAGAGAACGGTGGGAGAAAAGCACGTGCTATCTCCCCTGGTGAAGGGGGACTCTCTGTAACAGTCTCTTTCCTTGGATTCATAAATGGATCTCTGCCTCATCTTGCAGTAAATCTGAGACCAAAAGAATTCATAGGGCCTCCTAATGCTCGTAATGCAGCGTGACTGATGAAATGTGGCAGGCACAACCCAATATCTAGTTTTCTGAAAACCACGCTGAAATGAACCATCCTGGCCAGAAAGTTAAAACAATACACAGACTTGAACAACCACCAAAGTTATTTTCCTTGATTCCGTCGTTTTCTCAGGCACTTTGCAATTTGGATTACAAAGCACTATCTGTGTATTTTCTGATGGCGGGTGACAGCTACTGTTTATTCCCAGAAACTCAAATTAATGGTTTTGTTAAATCGACTTTCACCACTGCACACATAAGTCATCCCCTGGGGAATCTGTCTAACGGTCTAAGCCAGTTTCATGTACTTCAAAACGAGTGCTCTTAAGCAAGCAGCAAGAAAATTGGCTACCTGAATCTTGAAAGTCAATTGAGGTGCTGCCTGCAAGGACATAGGAGGGTCAGAAGAAATAGGTATAAAATAAGAACCAACGTCATTGGCCCTTCCTTAGTATAACAATCGTGTCAGTAAAATGGACCAGTGGCTCCAAGACAATGGAAAGCCTGGAACTAAGAAGACTTTGGTTCTAGGTTAGTTCTCTTCCTCGGCCTCTCTCTTGGCCTCAGTTGTCCCTTCTGTAACACTTGATGCTGGCTTCCTGCTCTGTGATTCCGTATACGAGGATGAGATGAAATCATAAGCGTGAAACTATTTTGCACATCATAAAACACCATCAATGCATAAGGGATTAGACTGACTTCCAGATAGTTGGTTGAATTTCTCGTTTTTTAAGTGGTCTGGGCTCAGTAAAGACAACAGACTGAATCACATCTGACTTCTCAGGGTCTGAGAGTGTCCTGTCAAATGAGTGTAACCATCCTAAATCGAGCACCTTCTAAAGCTGTTGTGAGAAGCACAGGAGAAAATAGACGCAGGATCACATTGCAAACGAAAAGAGATGGGATAAATAACAAGTGTGGTTATTTTTGCTGAGCATTCTGACTGCCTTTCTAAACAAACAACCTTCTGTAAATGATGAAAGAGGCAAGGAGATGCCAGTTGGGAGCAACGAGGCCCCAAGAAGGGACTGGGGGTCTCACAGTGTGAGTCAGATTTGCCTCAATTATTTGGATATTTCAAGTAGAAATCATGTTGTCATTGTTTTCGTGCCTCGAGTCTATCTGAGTCACCTGGAAAATTGCCACTCTTCTCAGTTTCCTTTTCTATTGGGTGTTCTGAAATGAAACACTTAAACCACGTGGCCATGATTTGGGGATTCTAAAGAGTACAGGTAGGGGCGCCTGGGTGGCTCAGTCGGTTAAGCATCTGCCTTCAGCTCAGGTCATGATCTTGGGTCCTGTAATCGAGCCCCATATTGGGATCCCTGCACAGTGGGGAGTCTGCTTCTCCCTCTACCCTTCCCCCTGCTCATGTTCTCCTGCTCTCTCTCTCAAATAAATAAAATCTTAAAAAAAAAAGAGTACAGGTAAAGGAAGCTATAGAAGCTGAATTAGGTGATGACAAATGTCTTATTTACGGTGAAAGTGATGTGTTTTCTTTGGCTCTAGAAATCCCTCCCAATACCAGCCTGTCTAAAACATCTAAAATTAATATATCTGCTGAAAGATCATAGGAAAGAACACAGGTAGGTTATAGTAAAACCAAAGGCCTACTCTAAGTGCTTAAAAACTAAAAAAGAAAAGTCAAATTTGAACAAGGATTTGATTCGGATTCAAATAAAGCTCTTGTCAGAGCAATGTAGCGGCAAGAGTATAAGGTTAGGGATCACTGGCCCAGGGGGCAGGCACCTCACTCTCACATTTGTTTATTCTCCTGTAAAATGGAGATACTACTCCGGTACCTGCTCTTTGCTGAGCAGAACTTCAGATGGGAATGTGGTTTCAAAAGTACAAAGCCCTGTGGAAATGCAAGTGATCTTGGTTACACGGGTATACAATTCAGGCCAGTTCCAAAATCTTCACATGTAAAGCAAAATTTATTGCCCTTCCCCTTTCCCCCCACCCCCCACCCAGTGTATTGGCAATACTTTTGGTGTGCTGTAACACACAGGTCCTCAACCGGGTGTCCACAGTCCCAGGGGAGGCGCAGATTCACTTCAAGAAGGTCTCTGTTTCCCCTAAAATTGTATCATATACGTGTGTTTATATGCAATGTAGTAAATATGTATGTGTGCACATGTGTAAGCACGTGTGGGCGCGTGCACACAAAGAGGACATCCATTTCATCAAAATACTGGAGATCCACGACCCAGTCATTTCCTCTTAGTGAGAAGCATTATCTCCATTCCATGATTGTACATCACCTGCATAATCTGTATCTCATTGTAATTGTTCCCATTTTCAAATGGAAAGTACACCTGCAATATATTTAAACCAAACCATCTTATCTCAGACCACATATCCCTTAAAGGCATTTATTCCTGCAAAACCTCTTTAAGTTTCTATTCTGTTTACTCTCGTTCTCTGGCAGGCATTGAAATATTGGTATTTCAGTGAACGTTGGGATGCTGACTTTGAAGGCCAAGGTCCAAAGACGGCAACCAGGAGGTGTACTGTTTTGATAAATCCTGAAACGTTCTTTGATGGAAAAACAATCATCATATGTTGAGCAGGAAAAGTAGCACACTACAAATTTGACAGCTACTGCAGCCTTGCTGCAGACTGGCCAGTAGACAATCCCCTTCTCTGCACTGACTTATTACCTAGTTTGTTGAGAGTCTCCTGATAAAACTCAGAACACCACAATCATGCCAGTGATGGCAGTGGACCCTCCGCCATGCTGCTTGCCGCTGGATCATCTGGCAGCCATCTCACATGGTAGCCGAGGACTGTACCTTTCTCACAGACAAGCTCGAACCAAATCTGATAAAGTACTGCATTTGGTTCACGGATTCCCAATTCAACTGTGATGCACTTCTTATTCTCCCAATGTCACATAAATGATACCTAAGTTTCTTTGGTTCTTAAATTCTGGGATCGCCATGCTTCTTACAAAGGGATATATGTTTGTTTCTGTTAGCCACTTGGGAAAGAATACATTTTTGTAAACCGAGGTGGGTTGCCATGACAGCAGCTGAGCCCAAGCCAATAGACCCAGGACTTGAAACATAAATGATATTGAAGGGGCGCCTGGGTGGCACAGCGGTTGAGCGTCTGCCTTTGGCTCAGGGCATGATCCCGGCGTTCTGGGATCGAGCCCCACATCAGGCTCCTCTGCTGGGAGCCTGCCTCTTCCTCTCCCACTCCCCCTGCTTGTGTTCCCTCTCTCGCTGGCTGTCTCTATCTCTGTCAAATAAATAAAAAAAAAAAATTAAAAAAAAAATAAATAAATAAGTGATATTGAAGATCTAACCAACAACAAAGTCAGTACTTCTTCTTCCTGACTACAGGAACTGAAGTAGGCCTCACCAAGCCTGCGTACGGTAGAAAAGGCTGGATAAAATGTCACTGTCTGGTCTTTTTTTCCCTTTTGGAGGAGGAAGGATCAAAAGCAGAACTTTTAACACCTCCTTAGCAGTGGGTAAATGCCCTCTAAACTTTATCCCCTTAGTGCAACGGAGTATTTTAATGATTTTACAGTGTTTTTGTGCATTCGGTATTATTTACAATAGGTATGCTTCATTTTTCACAAAAAGTATGAAGCTTTTTTTAAAATCTTCCACAGAACTCTTTTTATCACCAACTCATGTGTAGCATTATTTTTAAAAAGGAATAGGAGGGTGGTGGTTAATAATTTGCATTAAAACTTAATATCTCAGCTTTCCATCAAGTCCGTCTAAATAGATGACTAATCCAACATTTAAGAAAACCAGTGCCCTAGAAACAGAATTGGTACCTACAGATGGCAGTCAATAAAGAGGAGACATTACAAAAGTATGCTCAATCATGTATTTCGTAAGTTCCATCGTGTGTGTTGGTGTTTGGTGTGTAAATAGGGTGGTTTGTTGTGGAAATAGGACAAATGTGGACTGAACTCCCAGCCAAAATAGCAAACAAATGGTCATTTTCACATGTAATGCTTTATCATGGTGTTTCTTTTCTTTACATGAAAATGTATACGCATGTGTCTACGTACATAAATACACTCCTACATAATTCACTTGTGTGTTCCCAAACACATAGATCGGATATTTTAATCTCAAATCTCCATTTGTTTTCATTTAAAACCAAAAAAGTTGAGGTAACATCTCAAGTTTAAGTATCAGATATTTACAGCCACAATGCAAACAGCAAGAGGGTTAAAAAGAGGTTGCTTCTTGCATGCATTTGCCTCCAAAGCATTTTATCTAGAGCTGACCCCATTGGCCAAAACCGTCTTCTCTTCTTCATTGTACTTGATTTGGTGTGTCACCTGTCTCTTGTTTGTCTATAGATTAGCACAAAAATGTCATTGCAAACTAAGTGAATAGGGCACAGCCTCAGCACCTGCCACTTTTAAAACTCTTTAGAAGATTCCCTTGTTTATTTTGTAGGCACCCAGGGGGGCACTTAAATAACCGCATTGAAACAAACAATGCCGGTGATGATTAAGGAGGCTTTTCACATGAAAATTCACTTCAGAAAAATGTTTTGCAGATGTACTGAAGAAAACTGTATCACTAAGAACCACTCAAAATACTTTGGTGGACCAAAACACCTTTATATTTCTGCTGGCAGCCTGCCAAGTTCACTGCCAGCTTGAAAAGAATTCTATAGCTGGAGGCTAGAGCAGAAACTGCAATGATTTAAAAGAGAATTGGCTACAGTAAGAACGATAATGCCCTATATCGTTAAAATGCAACTGGCATCTTCGCCTCCCTACAGCTCTTTGAAAATGTGCTTACTCTTCAACTATTTACAAGGAAAAATGCAGAGACAATTGAAATCACAGGAAATAAAAATTATTTGAAAGGACTGAGAAGTATTTGCCAAATGATTTATCAGTGGTGCTTATAAAATAATGACATGTTCTCAACTGTTAAATGAGTAAGAAATCCATGCAGAAACGCTACTCATTATGAAACTCACCCATCAGACATAAACCATTTTTGTGATGTCCTCAATTAATTAATGCAGACTGTAAACACAAAAACAGTTGGCTTAAAATTAAGATGTAAACACAAACGGACAACGTCCTGATGTCATTGGTTTATATCTTAGCATTTAGCAGAAACAAGGATATCTTTGGTTACTTTTCTGGGTGATTTTGAAGAACTAAGATGTGGTCTGGCAAGCTGAGAGAAATCACAGAAAGTCCATGAACCAAATTCAAAGGGATCTCCAGGGTACTTGCACAGAAAACCAAGAGAAGCATCTATCTAGTTCAGATTTATAGTAAGCAGCGAGGACATGCTTTTAAATTTAGGGCTCAATGCATTCCAAAACAACCACTTATTTCTTCCTCGTGTGAGAATGAGTAAAATTCTCCTTTCAGTTGGGTTCATATACCTCCCCACTTAAATTTGCTCCCATGAATCTGCACATGTCAATGGGAAAGTCAAGAGTAATTTGCTAGAAACTCGACATGGGAATGTGGAGAGGGCGCACTCACTCTAGCACACCGTCCTTCACTGCATGCCAAAACTTTAAAAAGTAATGCATGGCACCTGACCTCAGGGGGCTTGATGCACAAGGGGAAACATGCACAAATGCACATTTGGCAGCCCAAGGTAAAAAGTACTCTCTTGGAGGTGCGTAGCAAGTGCAGTGGGAGCGTCAATGAGGGAATATTTTCTAAAAATCTCAAAGTGTATAATCAGATGAAAACTAAGAGTGAGGATTTTTGGCAATTTTACTCCAAACTCCCACAGCCAAGACCTTCTCTGCAGTCAAAAGAGCATGGACTGTCAGTTATACCTTCTTTCCCCCTGTGGAAACAAGGAGTCGCCTGTGGAACATGAAAACTAATGACTAAAATAACCGACCACAGTGAATTTAATTCAACGTGCATGTACTATTTCATTTTCTCCTGATGATTTCATGCCCCATCAATGTGCTAAATCTGTATCTATGGGCTGGATTCACCTCCTGAGTTCCAGATCCTTAAGTTTGACTTCCTTTTTAACATTTCTAGATACCTCGCTGGCACCTCCAACTCAAAATGTTCCCAGGTGAACTCACCATCTCCCCCATAACCTACATAAATGGAAACCCATCTTTCATTACCTAACCACACAGTTGTCTAAAGCCAAACCTGGAGCATCATTCCTATCTTTCCCTCCTCGAGGACTCCCACTTATGTCCAATCACTCCATTGAATCTACTCTGTCAATTCTAACTTAGCTATAGGGTACCGATTGTGTGTTGAAATCCTACCCCCCAGTGTGGTAGTACTAGGAAGTAGGGTTTTGGAGAAGTAATTAGGTCATGAGGGTAGAGCCCTCATCATTTAGATTATTGCCCTTATAAGAAGAAACAGGAGAGCGATGGTTTCTTTCTCACCATGGGAGGATGCGATAAGATGACCGTCAGCAAACCAGGAAATAGGTCCTCACTGGTCATTGAATCTGCCAGCACTTTGATCTTGGACTTCCCAGCCTCCAGAATTGTGAGAAGTAATTGTTGGTTGTTTAATCCATGTGGTCTGTGGTATTCCATTGTAGCAGCTCTAACTGACTAAGATACTATGCCTTTCGGATATATCCACTTGCCTCCATTCTCTCCCCAGGACCCTACATTAGAGCACCGTTGTCTTTCACTAGATTGCCACCATGGTCTTCCAACTTCATTCTCAATAGCTGCCTTGTCCACCCATAAATGAATCTACAGGAGCCAAAATGATCTTTCTGAATTTAAGTTTTTGGTCTCTGCACTGCCCTGCTTGAAACTTCACAAAGGCTGACTGCTGGCCACATCACAAAGCCTAGCCTCCTTAATGTGACTTCAGACAGGCGCATCATAATCTGCTTCCTAAATGTCTCTCCAGGTTCATCTCTCGCCAGGACCAGCTCACACTCCAGAACAATCAAGTCTCTCAGTTTCACAAGAGCACCACTGCCAGGAAAGTCCTTCTTCCATCTCCTTGCTGACTCATTTCTGGTCCTTTGGATTGAGTATCACTATTACCTCTTTCAGGGACTTTCCTGACACCTCAATAGCTAGGCCATAGTTGACAGTGCATACCCAGATCTCTTGTATATGTCACTTCCTTTAAATGGCCCACTTGCTGGACTGTTAGCAGCATGTCCTGTTCCCGTTCCTCAGTTCTTAAGTTCGGCCAAGAAAGAATTTAGAGCTAAACTCTTAAGCAAGCAAACATTTAATAGTGGTTAGAGCAAAAGTATACTCTCCAGGAGGGAGAGCAGGCAGGCCCAAAGGTGGTAACAGCACCCAGGGCCAGGGTTGTCTTGTTTTTCATACTTGCATGGGTTATAACTGGGGTGGTCTCTGATTAAAGTTACGTCCAGTCAACTAAGGGACTCCTCTGATGGGTCTGGAGGGGGAGTTTTTGTGTATGGTCTTTGTTGGAACTGTCATGGCAGCCCTTCTGTGGGGGGAGGTCAAAACCACAATATAAATGTATTATAATGAAGCTGTAGGTTACTTTAGGGCAGCAGTTATGGAAACAGTTACATGCGTGTTCCCTAGGGTTCTCCCCCGCCATTTGCATTCAGGAGGTGGTTCATGGTTTCCTTCTTTTTTCAGCAGTGGGACAGTCCAGTTCCCTGCTCCTATCTAGCTACCAGAATACTCTATCCGGACTACATTTCCTGCCACATTATTACTGCCTCAAATTCAAGTTAGGGACTGTGTCTTATTTTCACTTGTATCTCTAGTTCCTAGAAGAGTTATGAGCACATGGTAGGTGCTGAGGCTTCTTTTAGTGTTAAACAAATGCATGGAACAGATTGTGTGGCCTGCAAAGATCTTCTTACTCAATGCTTCATCCCACTCAGATTTTGCCCTCATGGGTTAAAATGATAGTTATAAATATGTGTATAAGTGTGACAGAGATATAGATATATCTATATATGTCTCATTTATGTAAACTCTAGGCAGATGATAATTGGGAACAGAAATGATAAGTACGATGAGCTTTAAAACAACAAAGGATCCCAGGAACACAGAAAGAACCATTAATTCTAACATTCAACAAAGGTGATCAAATAGAGTCTTGAAGTATTATTTTGACTAGAGACCTCGGACCTTAAGATTACACTACTGGAGACTGATGCTTTCAAGTTGAACATACTCACCCAAGAATTCTTTGTATAATGTAAACACCCATAGGAGACAAACCACATTAAATCTCTCGACACCTTAGCGCCAATTAGCCTATGGAATCATGTTCTGTCAATGGAACCCTAGGGATGGGGATTGAATCTGGAAAGAACAAAGAAAACTTCACCTCCTTCATTATTATATTAAGAAATGCCACTACCAAGGCCTTAAGCTTCCCACACTTTGGTTTTCCATTGATAGCTAGCTTATATGTATGCATATATGCATGTATGCTTACAATCTTATTGGCTATATTGCCTATGCTATACTTTTCTTAGTTTCTCTGCTCCACAGACAGTTTAAATTACAAAAAAATAAAAAGTAAAAATCAAGGATCACCAAAAGGCTGCTATGTTTTTTCAATGTCACTGAGGTATAACTGAAGCACACTAAATTGCACATATTTAAAACATACCATTTGATCAGTTTTGAAATATGTATGCCCCTGTGAAACCATCGCCACAATCAGATAAGAAATACTTTTATCACCCCCCAGAGTTTCCTCATGTCCTTTTATAATCTGTCCCTCTCTCCACCCCACCCCTCGTAACCACTTGTCTGATATCTGTCACTATAGATTGATTAGTTTGCAGTTTCTAGAATTTTATGTAAATGGAATCATACAGCATGCACTCTTTTTTCTGCAAGGCTTGTTTCACTCAGCATAAGGATTTTGAGACTCATCCATATTGTTGCATGTGTTAACAAACTTTTTACGTTACCAAGTGATGACATCTTTCAAACCATTCCTTCTACTATCATAATCATTTCATGAAAGAAAAGGCATTTTTCACCATCAAAAGGAGAAAAAATATGTGTTCTAAATAAGGACAGTTGCTCTCCAGAATGAAAAATTGGCAATCCTCTGCGGACAAAGAGTGGGGTCTTTAGGCAAAATCATGTAAGCCCCATCACCCAAAGCCAGTCCTTCTCCTGGCCACTAAGGGGGAAGCGCTGCCCCTCACAAAGCCCTGTACTCCTCCTCATTCAAGGAGGGAGAAAAGCAGATCCCTCTTGAGACCCGTTTCCATGGTAACCAGCCAGCAATTGACAATGTGGCCGCAGTTGGGCCTCCTGAAGGGGAAAATCTTCAACAGAGACCAGGCCACTGAGAGGCCCAAGAAGGGACAGCTCATTCCCAGGCCTCTTGAGGAGGCCCCAGGAATAACCAGGCTGTCCCTCTACTGGGAAAAGCCCTCACAGGCTTACCAAAGAGATGGATGGAGAAGGGAAGAGAGGACTCTCTGAATCAGGCTGGCCTATCAACTGGCAGCAGGTGAGGCAGTGATGATTGCAGAAAGAGCACAGGCCCTAGACAGATGTCACCTTAGAATTGGTGCCACTTTGAGCAAGATCATTCAACTCCATAAGATTCAGTTTCCTCTGTAAAATTAGGCCATACGGGGTCCTCTGCATGGGACAACTCCTGAGGGCATCATTGAGGTCAGAGTCTATTTTCCTGCCTTCATTCCAGCGAGCATATGCCTGTCTTCTACAATGTCCTGGGGGCCAAAAGGGCAGAGGCAGTGTCTGCGTGCAGTGTTTTAGACCTGGAAGGGCCGGAAGGCAACAACACTGGATAAATATTTCAGGTAAGGGGCTTCACTTCGGACACTCCCTGCTCCCCGTTCCTATCCAAGACAGCCATCGGGAAGGCGCCATGTTGCCAGCATCTGCATCTGTGGCTCTATGTGAAAGCAAGAGTACCCATCAACAAATTTCACAGTCTTTTCCATTCACTCCCAGGACAGTCTATCAGATCTCCAGTTGGTGGTGGCTCCACCCAAGGACAGCCTGAGAGCAAGGCACATTGGTTAAGAATTTAGTTCTGGTGGCAGGAGCACCCAGGTTCAAATCCCAGCTCTGCCTTGATAACTGGGTAATCTTGGATGGATTATTTAACATTCTGAAGCCTCAGTTGCTTCGTAATAATAATTTATTTCACAGAGGTGCTGCCAGAATCATTGTAAAAATATATAAAGTATTTAGCAAATTTCAGGGTTTTTTTCTGGGAAAAGTAGAAACTTTCTTGGGGTCTTTGTCCCATTCCATCCTGCCCTAGACATCCCTTCTGCTCTGAGTAACCCAACATAGGCCTGATGCTCTATGTAATGGTAGATGAGTGCAAGGCCAGCCATCAGGCAACTTTGAAAAGTAAAAGATCTACATCATTCTCAACACTGATAACCCTCAGAATTACCTGTGAAAGTTTACAAAATGCGAACAATATTTCGGAGAGCCTAATTCAGTAGGTTTATTTAAGGCGGAGTTCTCTACTGGTTTATTTGTGTTGTTTTGTTTTTGAAGACTCCCCAGGTGGTCTCAGTACGTAGCCGGGATGGAATACCATTGGTTTAGAGCAAAGGTTGACAAACTTGTCCTGTGAAGGGCCAGATCATAAATATTTTAGGCTTTGTGGACCATGAGCTATGTTCTCCATAACACATTCTTTGTTGTTGGGTTTTTTCTCAATCATTTAAAAATGTAAAAACCATTGTTAGGTGCGGGCTCTACAAAAACAGGGGGTGGCCAAATCTGGCCCACAGAGCATTGCCTGTTGAGTCCTGGTCTGCAGACCTTAGCCCTAGAGTTTCCCTGACCTAACACATTCTTTGGTTTGACCCAGAAGTCAATGACCACATTGACCCCATTCCTTTCGGCTAACTCGGTGAGCCTCTACCCTCGATTTGCCCACCTCACCCTACATCTCTCGCAAGCTACGGCAGGGCTGCACTGCAGCTGAGAGCAAGCGCTCCCTGAAGACTGCGGAGTGAGGAGTGTTGGCAGAGCAACTGTGTTCCCACTGGAAGAACAAGAGTCAGCACCATGCTGAGCTGAAGCATGGATCTATGCCTCTGCCGTCAGAGCGTCATCATTCACAAGCCCGTATTGAGTACCCTTCATCTAATTCATCCTACAGAAAGTAGAAAAGTGCTACACTTGCACTCAATAAACTTTTGGCAATGAAAATCGAGACTCTATACCATTCCTTTCTGAGGGGCGAAGAGGGAGCCTCCCGTTACTGCGCGTGTTTTGTTATAACCTCCTCCGCGGAGCCACTGATGGAGACCCATGATATAACCAGTCATGGAAAACTCTGGACTCCTTCCCAAGGCGTGCAGGTGGGATGTACAGAGGCATCCCTATCAAAGCTAAGGCACTGGCTTCAGGATGAAAACTAAACTCTATCACAGCCTCTACATTGCTCTTTAGATTTGGGCTGCAAGACTCCAGAGGTCCCTCGAGTGCGAGAGGTTCTGTGCTAACGCGGAACATAAAGGAAGTAGCAGTTGAATAGCTTCCTTTTGAAGTTAGGAGGCCAAAGATCAGTTCCTTTTTTTTTGTTTTTTTGTTTTTTTGTGTGTGTGTGTGTTTTTTTTTTTTTTGGTGTTTTGGTGTTCTGCTTGGTCTGCAAGTTCACCTCATTCCTAGAGTATTGTCCTTTGAAGAAGTGGAGTTTTGAATGACAGCTCCTCCAGAAGCTCATATGAAATACAGGAGACCCATTCTCTGTGTCATAAGATGGACATGTTTTGCTTTACCAGGTCTCTTGGGACAGATGGCGTCTGTTTGGAAAACTGCTTTGGTTGGGGCACCTGGGTGGCTCAGTCATTTGGACGTCGGACTCTTGATTTCGGCTCAGGTCGTGCTCTCAGGGTCCTGGGATCAAGCCCCATGTGGGACTTCGCGCTCAGCACAGAGTCTGCTTGTCCCTCTCCCTCTCCCCACTTTTGCTGTCTCTCTCTCGCAAATAAATAAATAAAATCTTTTTTTAAAAAAAAAAGAAAAGTGCTTTGGGTTGAAGGGGACATGAATAGGGGTGGGGGAGTTTGGTGGGAGACAGGGTGAAGAATTAAGGCACGTTTCTACTGAGGGAGGGAGGAGGATGAGAAAGGGAAGGAGATGGGTGTAGCGGGAAAGATCGTGAAGTGATCTCCACATGGCTTCTCTCCCGACTGTCCCAGGTTTTTAATAGTGTTAGGAAATTCATTAAATGCTTGTATTTCAGTACATTTTTGGCAGAAACGGTGAAGATACTGAGCTTCATGCTGGGGGTGATATAGGGTGCAAAGGAACGGAAGCAGCACAAGTGAATGAGGAAATGGGAAAATAGAGAAAACATGGTGTCAAGCCCTAAACCCTGCCGAAACTGTGGATGGTGCTGGACACTTCCCCAGATAGTGTAGTTAGCTGTGGTTTAAAGTTAACTAAATCCCCATTTCATGCTATTCTTTTATTTATATTATTATTAATTTCATAGGGGTTCCATCTGACTTCTGAGTCACATCTGGTTGCCTTAGCTCACATTTTTAGTGCAAGAGTAAGTACGAAGCGGTAGATTTATTTCTGTCTTTAAAAAAAAAAAATCAATAACCAGTTTGCAATGCCTTTGATAGAAATTCAATGACTAACATAAGGTTTTGCTTTATCAAGAAGCTGGGATATTGTCAACAGCCTTCCAAGAAAGTAACTGATTCGAAATCCAATTGTCAAAACATTCACTGGGCACTCGTCGCATGCCAAAACAGTGTGCACAGTGCTGGGAAGATTAAGAGACATAAGATGCATTCTCCCTCCTCGGAAGAAATGGCACCAAATAGCACGAGCATGGGACCAGTGGAGCGATTCCAATATGCATTATACAGGGACAAACATGGCAAAGACTGTGACTTAGCAGGATGAAACTGAAGTAGGACTACCTGGGGTTATATACCTACCCTGTTGACGCCAAAGACCCCAAAACCACAGCTATCAAACACGTGCCAGTTTGGGGGTAAGTGGAAGCTTACGTCCCTTCAGTGGACATTCCAAAGGCTTTCAGCCTGAAGTTAGCTAGTACTTGGGGCAGAATGATCACGAAGTGTTTGTAACGGATTTACCACATGCCCAAGTTCCAAATGGCCTCTTGAGGAATCAATCCTAGAGGGCTCACAGTTATCTTTTGAAACAGCTTTCAGGAAAATTCAAAAGATATGTTTTTCCAAGAGCCTGATATCCCAGTGGCCTAACAAGGCATCCTGGGAATGGCCTTAGAAAGGAATGTCTGGAGACACGGCCGTAGGCAAGGTGTAGGAGTGAGGAGTGGTGAGTGAAGCTTGCGTATGGCACAGAGACGGACACAACAGTAGCAAGGTGAGAATAAGAAAGTGGTTGCCCCAAATCAAATTTAATTCTCTCCTACTCATACCAGAAGTACTCAACAATGCAGCATCCGCTTGTCCATAGCCTACGTTCGGTAAATATTTGTTAAAAGAATATACAAATGGATGGAAGGTCTAAAAGCAGCACTTTTGAGAAGGACAGGGTGCTATTCACTTTTCTGAGCCAAATTATATTTACAGTATCACTTTAAAAGTCAGTGACGATAATGCCACGGAGACCGTTTCCACCAGGAGCGAAGTTGTGAGGACTCTGAAAACTTGCAGGAAGAGGCAGGCAAGACCAGAGATTGCGATAAGTAAAGTGATTAACCGAGGAGCTGTGTGGGAGGAGAAAAAGAGACTCAACTTGCCAAGGTTCAGAGATAACAGGAACTTTTCACCAAATGAAAGGTGACTGTGAACAGACTGTCTGTCATTGATTTCGGGGAAAGCTCACGGACAGAATGGGAGGCACCGATAGAGCTTTCAGGTGAAGACCTCAAGGGAATCCAGCTCATCTAGGCAGCCCCCCAAGTCCCATGGGAATCCGGCTTATTTCTGGGGAAACCTGAACAAGAAAGAATTCAGAGCTCTCAAAACGAGGCAAGAGCGAAGTGTCCCGGTAAACACAGGAAAATGGAAAATTTCCTGGGAATGTCAACTACCAGAAAATGTATGTTTCGGTGTGCTGCAGAATTCAGGTTCATGGAAGTGTCAAGAAATGAAAATATTGTGGTTGTCGGTGGTGGTGCTGGCAGTGGTGGTGGTGGTGTCGGTGGTAGTGGTGGTGGGGAAAAGAGGGAAAGGAGTCAGAATTGCAATTCTCTCTTTTTACATATAAGGATACTACACCCCAGAAAGTTGAAAGTGGCTTGCTCGTACACAGCTGGAAGTCTTTCTTTAAAGCTACCTGTGATATGGGGTGCCTGGGTGGCTCCGTTGGTTGAGCATCTGACTCTTGATTTCGGCTCAAGTCATGATCTCAAGGTTGTGAGATCGAGCCCCGTGTGAGGCATGGAGCCTGCTTAAGATTCTCTCCCTCCCCCTCACTCTCTCCCTCTCAAGTAAATAAATAAATAAAAATTTTAAAAAGCTACACGTGATCTATCAGCAGCTGACATGTTATGTATTCTACTGGAATAGTCATTTCCATTAAAACGGGAATTCCTTGTTTGTTTACTGATGCATCCCCAGCACCTAGAACCGTGCCTGGCATAAAGTGGATGCTAGGTAAAAACGTGTTCAACGAGAGAATGATTAAAATGTCAAGACTCTTATCGCAATGACCTTCAGACTATATCATACTGTTTCTTAAACCTGGGGACCTTGAATCACTGAAATCAGCAAGTATTTATCGTGTACACATCACATGCCTGGCACTGTGCTAGGTTGCTTGGTGGGAGGGGGGAGTGTGTATTGGTGAGGACTCTTTCAGAAGCAAAATGCAAACCCCCAGCTGGGTCTAGCTTAAATATCACAAGGGGTATGGGAGGTAGAGAAGATTGGCTGGTTCATATAACTGGAAGATTCAAGGTAATGCTTGCAAGAACGGCTGGAAACCACAGCACCAAAAAGGTTTCTAGGTCTTATTACTCTCTCCGTTACTGAAGGCTCTGCTTTTTCTCTGCATTGGCTTCATTCTTCATCAGGATTTCTCTAGATTATAGTCCTGGTAGTTCTAGGCTTACATTTCACTCACTTAGCAGTGGAAAGAAAATTCCTTTATTCTAACAGTTCAAACAAAACCCTATGTACTGTTCTTATTGATCCTGTCTGGATTGTGTGCCCATTCACAATGAGTTACTGAGCAATAGGGTCCAGTAATTCACTTATACAGGTGTGGGTTAGGCATCCGCACACGGATCTTGGGATGCGGTCAGCCCCATCCAAACTACCTGGACTGGACTAACAGTAACTCCCTAAAAGGATATTGGGGGTGCCCCATGAGAAATAAGAGATGCTGGGAAGGTAAAGGGTACACACTCCCATCCCCAAATCAGGACTGGTAGTAAAAACCATAAGAAAAGTCCCTAAGCTTTAGGAGCTTAATTTTTCTTGGCAGAAAATCACAAATCAATTTATAAGTAACCAAATAGCACTTGATGACGATCACGTCTGAATTTGAAGTGATAACAGCATATTGTATTGCTAACTTCTGCTGGGTCAATTTCCTTCTAGTATTCAATTCTGTGCTGCTTATGCAGACACCCCTTCACCACCTGTGGCTTGACCTCTGTGTCTCCCCCATCTGAGCCATCTCTGAAGGTATTGGGGTGGTGCCACCAGACAGCCAACAGTAAGGTTGGGCCTCGTTCCCATCTTTGAAGCAAGTTGCTCAAGCAATCAGCAGCTATTTTATTGTGCTTTGCCTCTTAAAAACAAAAATGAATAAAAGGTGAAAAAAGAAAGCACAAACATGGTTATAGAATGTAGAGGTCTCAGGGCACCTGGGTGGCTCAGTCGGTTAAGCATCTGCCTTCAGCTCAGGTCATGATCCCGGGGTCCTGGGATGGAGCCCTGCAGGCTCTCCGCTCAGCGGGCAGCCTGCCTCTCCCCCGGCTCTCCCTCAAATAAATAAATAAAATGCTTAAAAAAACACCATATAGTCCTCATAAACTTTAATAAAGTTCAAACATGAGCCTCGCTAGATGCGGCAAAAGCAGCAAATCTTGCTCCTCAGTTGAATGTTCATTGGACCACGTTTGACAGGGAGTTCGAAGGTCAAAGAAGAAAATGAAAGAACGTTCACCAAACTTTAGAAATATAATATTTTAGTTCTCAAGTCTGCCGATTGCACTTACTTCTTGTCCATACCTTTCAGGACTCTTAAGTATGAAAGCAGCAAAGTGCCTATCTGTGCGACAGAACCTTCTTTCCGCTACGACTGTTTCTTAAACTTTAGTTATTCGCAGTCTTTGCTATATTTGTATAGCCCCTCTATGTACTGAGTATTTCCCATTAACTCCCTTTTCCTCTTAAATATATCCATGTTTAAAGGAAGATCCCTATCAGGGACATAAATGGGACAACAGTATCCCTTGCCATAAATAGAAAGTATCCGAAAGATCTAACACTGTTACTGAATTGTAGCTAGTCACTGTTCCCGGCCAAGGCTTTAAGTCCAAGATAGGCTCTCTCCTTATGAAAAAACAAAACAAAACAAAAAACTAATTGACCAGCAAAGATCAAAGAATTGTTCAAGACATATTAGCACCAAACTTGAACTGCTTTCTTTGATTTAAATATAGGGACTGAAAGAAAATTGAAAAAGGCAAGAACTTCCTCACTAGGGGATATTCTTTAAAGCCTTGCCCGTGTGCTGCCTAAAATGATCACATCTCATCCATGACAGATGACTGGGGGAAGCAGCAGGCCAGAGGAATTAAGGAGAGAGGGGAACTAGGTAAAGGGTGTCGGGGAAGATTTCCTGGAAGCCGTGGTCCTTGAGCTTGGCCTCACAGAGTGGGCATGGCTCTGACCTATCTGCCCCAGCAAATGCCACATGGTAAGGTTGTGGACGCAACAAGGGCTCATGGTCCGGTTTTCCTGAAGGCCCAGTTCCCGGGCCTGAGTGTCCTCCAGGCCAGAGTACTTGTGTAGGGAGCAAAGAACCTCTGTTCCATTCGCTCTTCAATCATTTGTGCTTGGATTTTATTTTATTTTATTATTTTGTTCTGTTTTGTTTTTGTGGCACTTGCTTCTCTCTCCAGTTAGCATTTGTTTCCTAGAATTATTTTGGTCAGCACATAATCGTTATCACTAAAGGTGCCGTTCTCACCGAGGACCCTGTATGTTCCACCATTGTCCCCTACAACAAAGCCAGCCAAATGAGAGGCTTGGCTGGGAAGCAGAGCAGAAACTGCACCTGGGTTAGACCCACCAGGCACTCCCCACCATAGTGAACACTGCCCATGGAAGGATCTTTTTGAGCAGACAGAATGCATCCTGAATGCCCACTGAGAATGTACCTGTGATCCATCTCACTGTATCTCACCCCCGTCCCTCATGATGGGCCCCAAACCTCTTTTCACCAGTAATGAAGAAAGCCACACTTTACAAAAAGGCCGTTCATCTATGAACATATTGGCTAGGATAACACATCTGAGAGCTAAATGTGTCACTGTAAATGGACTCATTTTATGTCTCCACATACTGTAGATGTTTAAAAAAAGGCATGTGCACAGAAACTATGGGAACTGAACCAGACTATGAGCCCATGAGCTTAGACTCCAGTATAATCTGACTTTCGTGTGGCACATTTTCTTTCTTCAATATTTTCTTAATGGGGTGGAGGAGGAAGCAAAAAGAAACAGAGGCTAACACAGAGGATTGTATTTGGACAAATAGAAATACATTCAGCATGCCTTAAATTATCTGTCATTGCCAGGATATTTTGTGACTTAAAAACATTTTGTATGCTAATACACAATTGAATATTATATCATGCCATCATAATTTTTTAAAAACTCATCTTCTAGTATCTAATCAATCACCAGGTCCTCTTTCTTCTACCACCAAAATACATCTGGAATTTTTATGTATGGGAATAAATAAAAATATAAATTATTATTGGGAATCCCTATCTGTATTGCCAAGCTCCTCTGTCATTGGACAAATGGGAAAGCCTCTATCTTGGTCTTCCTCTTTGCACCACTGTCCTCAAATGGCAGCAAGAGGAATCTTTTAATCCTATCACTCCAGTTGTTAAATCTCTCAGAGGCTCCTCACTGATCACAAGATGCAGTCTGCTTCCTTCTGGAAGCCTCCAAGGCCCTGTACTTTTTTTTTTTTTTTAAGGTTTTATTTATTTGACAGAGAGAGACAGCAAGAGAGGGAACACAAGCAAGGGGAGTGTGAGAGGGAGAAGCAGGCTTCCCACCGAGCAGGGAGCCCGATGCGGGGCTTGATCCCAGGACCCTGGGATCATGACCTGAGCTGAAGGCAGATGCTTAACGGCTGAGCCACCCAGGCAGCCTTGTACTTTATTTTTTATTTTTTTATTTTTTGCATTTTCTTCTCTCTCCAGCTTCACTCTCACCACATGCCTTCCCTCCTTTTTTAAGATTTATTTATTTATTTATTTATTTATTTATTTATTTATTTATTTTAGAGAGGAAGAGAGAGAGAGGGCTAGTGAGTGGGGTGAGGGGAGGAGGCCGAAACTCTTCAGGCAGACCCCCCGCTGAGCAGGGAGCCGAATGCAGGGCTCGATCTCATGACCCTGAGATCATGACCTGAGCCAAAATCAAGAGGCAGACCTTCAACCGACTGAGCCACCCAGGTGCCCTCACCGCATGCTTTCTCTCTTCTATCTTGTGGACCTTGAGCTCTGGCTTGGAGACATGCATTCCGGTGTGGTGGTTAGAAGCAAGAACTGCAGCCAGACTTCCCAGGACCAAATCCTGGCTCCCCAGCTGATTAGCTAGCTGCATGATCTTGAACTAGTTACTTAATCTTTCCACTTGCTTCACCAGTAAGAGAGGGGCAATGATGGCTCCCATTGTTCAGGTTATCATCAAGATCATGTGAGTTAAAATAACTTTTAAGGAATTACAGAATGAATAAGTCACAAACATGAAAGGTACAGCCGAAGTAGTCAGTGGCACCATAATAGTGTTGTGTGGAGACAGATGGTAGCTACACTTGTGGGTAGCACAGCATAATGTATAGACTATAGACTCGTGGAATCACTATGCTGTACCCCTGAAACTAGTGTAACATTGTGTGCCAACTATACTTCAACTACAAATAATAATAATAATAATAATAATAATAATAATAATAACTGAGAGCAGAAATGAGCTAGCAAGAAGACTTTAGGGCCTTTTAAGACTTTATTCTTTCTGGGAAATGGACTTTCTTTCCCCACCTCCTTCCCACTTGGAAAATTCCAACTATTCACCAAATTCTATCTATTATGGGTTGAACTGTGTCCCCCCCAAAATTCATATGTTGAGGCCCTAATCCCCAGTATCTCAAAATGTGACTATATGTCAAGATAGGGTCTTTGAATAGATGATTACATGAAAAGGAGGCCATTACTTGGGCCCCAGTCCAATCTGATTGGTGTCCTTAGAAGAAGAGGAAATTTGGACACAGACCAAACAGAACATGTGAGGACAGAGCATGAGAGAGAGTGGCCATCTGTAAGCCAAGGAGAGGGCCCAGTACAAACCACAGCTGGCAAACCTTGGCCTTGGACTTTCTAGCCTCCAGACCTGTGAGAAAATACATTTTTGTTGTTTGAGGCACCTAGTCTGTAATATTTTGTTATGGCAGTCCTAGCAAACTATTACGGATTTGCAGATTTGGAACTTAACAAGCCTCCACAATCATGTGAGCCAATTTTTAAAATTCTTTCTCTCTCAGTCAATGGATGGACAGATAGACAGGTAGATAGATCTAGATGGATAGAGATAGATAGGTAGGTAGATAGATAATAGATCTATATAGATAAATTTATAGATAAGTAGATAGATCTCTTCTTAGCTATATCTATATATCCTTATCTCTATCTTTTTATTTGTATCTCTGTAAAACCCCGTTGGTGTAGTTTCTCATAACACCTGCATGCTTCCTTCCAGCACACAGCACCCATGGGATAGAAGGTTGCACCTCTGACCATGGAGTCACTATGCATCTCGCCCATCAGATGGTGGCATCCCAAAGTGAGGGGCCAGCTCTGTTGTTCATTGCTGCCCCCCAGGAACCTACAGTGGTAAATCAGTGAGGGACAAATACACATGGACAATCCACAGTGGAGACATAAGTTGTTTTTTACCATGTCTTTACTCTTATAACGCCCGAGAAAATGAAAAGAACACATCTTTTTATAGAGATGATCAATATATTCACCAATATGATGAATATATTTATTATCCCTCAGTCGGTTGCTTTAAATCAATATGTTACTGAGGGGCACCTGGGTGGCACAGCGGTTAAGCATCTGCCTTCAGCTCAGGGCGTGATCCCAGCGTTATGGGTTCGAGCCCCACATCAGGCTCCTCCACTGTGAGCCTGCTTCTTCCTCTCCCACTCCCCCTGCTTGTGTTCCCTCTCTCGCTGGCTGTCTCTATCTCTGTCGAATAAATAAATAAAATCTTAAAAAAAAAAAATCAATATGTTACTGAGTTGATATATTCGATGGGAGAAAATTTTTTACTATGAATCCCCTATTATTACGGCTCCTTGTACCTTAGCGTCATATAGGTACATTCAATATAAATGTGAGTGGGTGAGAAATGAAACAGCCGTGATTGACAACAGTGACAATAGATTTTGGAGCAAGAAGCAAGAAGGGGAAGGGGGGTTTGCTGATTGCATTCTGTAATTATATATATTTTTTTAAAGATTTTATTTATTTATTTGACAGAGACAGAGACAGCCAGCGAGAGAGGGAACACAAGCAGGGGGAATGGGAGAGGAAGAAGCAGGCTCATAGAGGAGGAGCCTGATGTGGGGCTCGATCCCAGATTGCCGGGATCACGCCCTGAGCCGAAGGCAGATGCTTAACCACTGTGCCACCCAGGCGCCCCCTGTAATTATATATTTAATATTTCCAGGCAAATAAATTCTGTCACTTCTGTGAGACTTAGCTTTGCTGCAGGGCATGACATGTTAGCCATGATTTTTTTTTTTTTTTAGTATTTTTGCATCTTGGATTGCAAACTTCTGGTTCTTAAATAAAAATAGTGCCACAGTTCTTATTTGTAAAATCACCTTCCGACAATGGTAGCTAAGACTGAATAATCAACTCACCTGGGGGGTAAGGCGTCCAAAAAGACCAGTGCCTGCCATGCTGCGTCTTCCAAGATTCTTCAGAAAGTATCCCTTACAACTCTTTCTCTCATTTAAGTATTTCTGGGGGGGGGACCCCAATTATTAAGAAACTGTTATTTCCCTGGTAGTGTTAGATGGGGGGGTGATGACGAGCAAGAGACCCCCGTCCTCCTGGAGATGGAAGATTCAGTGGGCACTTACATTACTGTGTGATGAATGCTCTGAACACAGAAGCCCTGGGTATTGCTGAATTCACATTGGGAGCTCCTCACATAGTCCTGTGTGTTGGGACCACTTATTGGAAGGAGTGAGGTCTACTGAGACAGAGAAGATCAGTAAGACTCGTCTGGGTAACATTGTAGGGGTGTGGGGTTGGTTGGGTGCGAAGGACATATTCCAGGCAAAAATTTGCAGCCACACTGAGCTGGTCATGCCTCCTTCCCTGATCTTTACTGTCTTGGTAAGTTTCATCATTACCTCCATCTAGAAGTTCTGCTTAGATGGGTTCTGTTCATCCACATCCCACCCATCCTTCAAGACTTGACTAAAATACTGTCCCTTCCTGGGAGCCTTCTCGGATGCCCCAGATAAGAAGCCAACTCTCTTGCCCTCCTAGGTGGCTCAGTTGTTAAGCATCTGCCTTCGGCTCAGGTCATGATTCCAGGATCAATTGCCACATCAGGTTCCCTGCTCAGCAGGGAGTCTGCTTCTCCCTCTCCCTCTGCCCCTCCTTCCTGCTAGTGCATGCCCCCCCCAAATAAATAAATAAAATATTAAAAAAAAAAAAAAAAAAAAACCAGCTCTCTCTGTAATCACATGAACATTCAGAGACAGCCTGAAAGACCATTCTTCCATTACAACCCCACTGATGGGTCACCTTAGGCAAACCATATAAAACTGTGCCCCGCAAGGCATAAACCTGCGTTCAGGAAAATAATAATACTGGAAAAGGGCACTGAAAATGATTTATATCATCAGTTCATCCTCTTGGGAAAGTACAAAATGAAGGTAACCACACAGACTGTAGCAATTCCTTTATTATTTTTAAACTTCTCTTTTCTTCTATTTCTCATGTTCAGTACTTCCCACACCAACCAGTTTCTACCAAAAATATACCCAGCTTGGCTCTTCGACCTCTCTGGTCACTTTTCTCTGCTTCATTAAAGTCAGTCTCCTTTTTTGACCTAATAATGGGGGGATGAGGGAAAAGGGGTGATAATACATGCATTTCCCCCATCACACTAATACGAGAATTTGTGCAATTAATGTCTTATCTTCCTTCCCAGGCCTGTGATTAATGTTGAAGCTGAGAGTTTCCCAGTCTGGGTTTTAAAGCTTCTACCAACAAAGATCCCCTAAAACAAAAGAATGTTCTTTCCCAATGAGACATGTACCCTTTTCTAACCTCCAATTTTCCCCATTATTATTCAATCAATTACTTAGCATTTATTGAATATGAACTTTGAGAAAATCCAGTACCTTCTTGCTCAAGTTCAGAGGGCCTGTGGTTTTCTCCATGTGATACTGTGATTTATAATAAGAAATATATATTTGGTCTTTGACCTGCTCCTGGCACAGAGCTCCTAAAACCATTGGAATTTCCTAAGTGGTGAGAGCCATAGAAGTGTCTTTCCTTACGTTAGCCAGTGACTTTTGGAAAGCCCTGAAGTCACCTAAATTTGGAGCTGGTTGCCAGTGGAGCCAAAGAACTTTAAGTCCCAAACCCTCCCTCTCCCCCTATCTTAGGGGAGGGGAGAGGGGCTGGAAATTGAGTTCAGTCCTCAGGGGGCCATGATTTAATCAATCATACCTGTGTAATGAAGCTTCCGTAAAAAATCAAAAGGACAGAATTTGGGGAGAACGATGTACTTGAAGAGAGCATGGAAGCCCCTTTCCCCATACCTTGCCTTATGCGTCCCTTCCATCTGGTCGTTCCTGAGTTATATCCTTTTATAATAAACCAGTAGCCTAGTAAGTAAAATGTTTCCCTGTGTTCCCTGAGCCACTCTGGCAAATTTCTCAAACCCAAGGAGGGGGTTGCCGGACGTTCCAGTGTATAGCCAGTCAGTCAGTAGCACTGGTGACAACCTGGTCTTACAATTGACATCTGAAGTGGGGGTGAGGAGTCTTGTAGGACTGAGCCCTAACCCTGTGGGATCTGACCCGATCTCCCGGCGGATAGTGTCAGAACTGAGTTGAATTGTAGGACACCCAGCTTGGTGGTGTGGGGAAAACCTTCACACACTGGTGACCAGAATCAGAACCATTAGTCTCCAAATAGAAAATTAAAATTTCAGAGGAGGTTACCTTAGGGCAGGCCTTCACCCCTGCTTTTTAATCTCCATAGTACACTGTAGAATTGCTGAGAAAGAGGAGCTAATGGGGTCAAAGTCAGTATTAAGTTTAGGTAGGTTTGCACAAGAGGAAATCTTCTCTTCAGCTTTAGTCTGCGTCATTGAATACTGCTAGATGTCTTACAAATTCAGGCCACTGATCAGAGGCAAAATCAGAAAAGAATTACTAAATGCCTTAAAAAGGTAAAAAAAAAAAAAAAAAAAAAAAAAAAAAAAAGCCCACACCTCTGAAGAAGCAGCCCAGCAGGAGGCTTCATGGTGGGCAAGTCCACAGCCCGTCTCCATACACAAAGCAGAGCACTTTTCTGATTCAGGATCTCAGAACTTCCCAGAAGGGGCCAAATATCAGGACCATGAATAAAGCTACTACGTAAACACAGGAAAAACTGTTGACCCATAGTTTCAGAAGGAGTTAAAGGTATTTCCTTGAGAGTTAAGCAAGCAATAAATCTTCTCATTCACGAGAATGACCCATGTTCTCTCACCCTTGCCTTTTATACAATTTTTCTCATCCAGCATGAAAAGAATTATCAAAACTTATGCTAGAAATATTATTAAGAGCTGGCCTGCCTGTTTCAAAATTGCTCCCGCGAGGAATCTCCACAGCAATTCAGGATAGGCTATGAATGTGATTGGATTAATTAGAACACATCAGAAAAATTTCAAGTGGGGGAAATAAAATGCTGATGGAAATTATTCCCAGGAATTCTCTTAATATATCAGAGTCACCATATGAGTATTGAGATAGTGTGATAATTCACTAAATGACCTGAAAGTATCCTAGTAAAGTGGTACCTGGCTATAAACACATATAATCTATTCATTATTTAATTCTCAAATACCTACTTAGGGTCTAATGTGAGTTGACAGAGTTTAGGAGCTGAGAACACAGTGGTGAACAAGCAGACAAAATCCTCTCCTCGTGGGCATGCATTCTAGAGAGTGATAGGAAATGCTTTCATACTGTCAAGATGGTAATAAGAGGTGTGAAGAAAAACAAAACAGGGTAAGAAGATAGGGAGGCGTGAGCAGTAGAGCAAATGGTTATTTTAGATAGACTAGCCCAAAAGAGTTCTTCAAGGAAGTTTCATTTCAACAGGGACCTGAATAATAGGAGACAGGCTATGAGAGATCTGAAGAAAATGTCCCAGATGAATGCCAAAGTGGCAACAAGCTTAGGGATATAGGGTGACATCATGACAGAGTATGACTAAAACAGGTGTTATGGAGGAAAAAAAAAAACCTTTGGAAGAAAGGAACAAAGATATCAACAGGATGGATGGGTTACCAATGAGGGTGTTGCATTCTCCCCCAAATAATAAAGATACAACTATGGAAGAGTCCTACTGAGCTGTTTACACTGTCAATGCATGGGATGTGGAGTGGCTCAGACATTAACAGACAACAGCATTAAAAGGGAGTAGTGGTAAATAGTCTCACAGCATGCATTGCAAAGCAACTGGTGTTTAGGGAAGAGGAGACAGGAAATGATCTAGAAAGAGCAACGAGGAAGAAAAGGAAATGAGCTATCTCCAGGCTCTGGTCCAAGATTGTGGGGAAGCAATGTCCTCAAAGGGTAGCCAGGTCTCAGAGCACAATGCCGAAGAGAATGTTCAAAGAACAGGATGCAGGATATTTTGTTGATCATCACAAGGCTCATATGCCACAGTTTTGGGGGTTGAAGCCGTGGAAATCAAAACAAATTTGGGGCTTTACTGAGTCACATAACATTTGGGGGCATTAAGATCTACAGATGGGACAGGATCCCGTAACTTTCTATCTCAGGATAATGCAAAAGATTAGAATGGGTCAAAATAAAGAGCCACTGCGACAGTATGCTAAAAAGACAAACATTCCAGTTTTCTGCATTTTCCTCTTTACCTCTGAGCACAGCATTTGATCGATATCCAGCTTTATTAGCTACTCTAATATAAATTTTAGAGGTTGACATGTTATCTAGAAGGACATTGAGATTTCAGACAGCAGCTGCACTTCCAATTGATAGAAATTTGGGGAGCTGAGAGATAAAACTGACTTCCCATACCCCAACAGCACACGTCAACTTGACCAAGAGAACTTCTCCAAGATGCCTTTATGCCGCAATGCCAAGGGTGCGTCACCCATATGCACTGACTTTTCTATTTTGGTGAACAGAAGGGGGAATGGCACCATCAGATAACATAACATGATGAATGTTCTCAGATTGTACTTGTACTTTGTGAATCCTGGAGCTCGAACAGTTCCTTGACTTCGCTGAAGCCTGAGAAATCAGTTGGAACTCAAGCTGGGTATGTAATGTGAAATGGGTCAAGCCTCCCCCTCGCTCAGTGCCTCAAACACATTGTTCAAACCGCTCAGCTTAAATTACAAAGTGAGTTGGCTCCTCTGAGCTCACAAGGTTCATGCTTCTCCTTTAAATTTCAAAGATAGTTATTGACAGTGTGTGAGGAGCCCGGCTCCTTATCACCGACTGTTTCATTAAGGGACTCCGTCCCTCACAGTGGAATGGGCTGAGCTTCTGCTGCAACTAGGAAAGTAAGGACAGAGAGCAGAACAAACAGAAGGAAAAGAAAATAGAAATAAAAAACCGAATCAATACACCGGCAAAGTAAGGAGGAGGTGGGGAGAGAAAAGGCTAATGAGAGAATACCAGGGGTAGTTTTATAAAGCAGGCAGTGCCTTTTTCGTCGTTCAAGTAATGATTCACTCTGTGTTGCAGCTCACTGCTTCTATCGAATTATGACGCTTAGTTCTGAGCACCGCTAGAAAGGACCCATTAGCAAAGAACTTCGTGCACACAGGAACCAGAGAGGGGGCCTACTCAGCTTTCTCCTTCTGCTTATTGAAATCTGCTAATTCACTTTCAGGAAGAACCGGAAGAGCAACCAATGTCATTTCATAGATAAGGATAGGTTTTTGGCTAACTATGGACAGATTGGTGCCATGATATCTTAATCTCTGGCTCACCCAAAACAATATCAATACATGTAGGTAGAATGCCTTCTTAGATGGTAAATGGCATTTTCTCCAGGCTTTTCCCACCATTCCCTCTGCCCATTCAAGTGTTCTTGCCACCAGTACAGGTTTTGCCAAGGATTTCTGGAAAGGACTGTGAAATGGAGAATGGAACATCTCAGCAGTAACCAGTATGGAGAGAAAATTCAAGGAGGCCTCATGATAACTTAGGACCTCCTAGAACAGACATGGGCACAAGCCTTGGGACCTAGGGAACCTTAGTGCAGGCTTGAATTTCCTGGCAGCTTGGAAACACAGAAGTTCAGGGTTAAATTATGTTGATTTATTGAAAATAAAGAAATGTATCTTTTGAGTGTGTGTCCTGAGATCCATACCTAATATATATAACAGTCTCTCTGCAAATGTATATATGCATGCACACACACACCATGTTTGTATTATATCATAGAGAAGTGTCTTGAAACTATAGACACCAAACTATTAACAGTCTGGTTTTGAGGATTGAGGTAAGTAGGCAAGGGCAAGAAAAGGAAAGGGTATGATTGCTTTTTTATTTATTTATTTATTTATTTATTATTTAGCTATTTATATGTTTAATTTTTTTATAGAGAGAGCATGCACAAGAACAAGGGGTGGGGAGGTGAGGAGGGATGCAGAGGGAGAGGGAGAGAGAGAATCTTAAGCAGGTTCCATACCCAGTGTGGAGCCTGACCCAGGACTCAGTCTCATGACCCTGTGATCATGACCTGAGCCAAAGTCAAGAGTCGGACCCTTAACCGACTGAGCCACCCAGGCGCCCCAGGGTGTGATTGCTTTTAAAGAGAGAAAAAGACCCGAGAATGTGTCAGATACTCATTTTCATTTACAGTCCGATGGGTTCTCTAACTAGCATGAACTTGCTGGCAGGTCTTAGACGAGGTATTGGACTTCTCAGAAAGCAAGCATGGTCGCGGACCAATAAGGTGAACAAGCAAACAGTCACTCTCGACTCAACTACTTAGGGAAAGGAGGCCTCTGTGTCTTCCTTCCTCCTCTCACTTTTTCCTTTGTCCTTCTCTCCCCTCTTCCATTCTTCTACTTTACAGCTGTATGGAGGTGTAACTGAAAGGCAAGTGTATGTATTCGATATGTACAATTTGATGATTTCGAACACATGCAAACACCCATAATACCATCACCACAATCAAGATGATAAGACATTTCCAACCCCTCTCAGAGTTTCTTTGCATCCCATTGGTTTTTGCTGTTGTTGTTGTTTTGTGGTAAGAACTCTTCATATAAGATCTATCCTCTTAACAAATTTCCAGTGCATAAATACTTGTATTGTTAAATGTGGGCCTTGTGTTGTCCTGCGGACCTCTAGATTTACTCATCTAGCACAACTGAAACTTTCCTTAAAATAATTCAGTGCAATTCCAATAATCACTCCAGTTGGCTGACCAATATTTTAAAACATAAACACCAATAAGGAAACAACAAATCCACTGATTTCATACCGATGAGGGCCAACATGGGCTGGACAACATGAAAGGCACAGGGCGCACAGAGGCAAACAGGCCGACTCGGTGACGTGTCCCAGCTTTGATGGAGATCATATAATACCACCAAGTCTGGATTTAAAATTTTAAGTTTGAAATAAGAAACTTTTAGAACAAAAAAGATGCGCTTATCATAATTTGAAGAATTTTGCTTCCGTGAAGGGAAAAAGTAGGCCTAGGATGTCCACATTGGACACGTTCATCTATTTTTGCCAGAACAAATTTTGCCTTTCATGCCCCACTTGATGTATTTATGGCCTCTGTTCATGTCCCAACCACAGAGGCAGCTCTCTGCTGTTACATGAGGGTGGCTATGGACCAGGATGGGGGGTAGCTGGTGGCCTAAGTAGCCTAATGTAAGAAAAGCATAGCAGACATTCCGGTTCTTTCCATTGGAAGTCAAAAAAGGGGACATCTGGGTGGCTCGGTCAGTTGAGTGTCCAACTCTTGATTTTGGCTCAGGTCATGATTTCAGGGTCGTGAGATCGAGCCCCACCTTGCGCTCTGCACTCAGCACAGAGCCTGCCTGAGATTCTCTCTTCCCCTCCCTGCCCCTCCCCCCCGCTAGCACTCTAAATAAATAAATAAAATCTTTAAAAGTAAAAAACAAAACAAAAAAAACCCACTTTACCAGAGGGTAACAGAATAGAGAAGCAACCCTTGGAGTGGTGCTGAATCACACTTAGAGCAGAGCACTGGAGTGAAGAGCCTTCAGTCTTGCAGTTAAGAGGTCCAAGTTTCGTGCCAGGGAACAGTTCTTTCAAACGCAGAGGCCAAGTTGCCTTGGTCAGAAGATTCTCTAAGCTCCATCTGTTCTGATGAAGCAAGGAACACCAATGGAAAGTCAACCAAAAAGAAAGCAAAATATGCATATTGCATTTACACACAGAGCAGACTGAACATCAGTCCAGAAAATTCCCATCTCCATTTATCAGAATTCTGGAAAAATGTGTGTGTCTTCTGAGGTAAATATGCCAATGGCAAAATAGCCAGACTATGATGGTTCATTGTTTTTCTTTTAAAATTGAAGGAAGCAATAGATATATGACATAATAAAAGACTCCAATTCCGTTTATACTACTTATAAGAACCTGAATCAATGAAACAGTTGTTGCTTTGGTTTTATTTGAAAAGCATTTATAAAGTACCTACTAGTGTCAGGCATTTACTGTGTGTTAAGACTTGACACACATTCACATTTAATTCTCATAACCATACCATTAAAGAGACACAATTATTTTCTTCATTTTAAGATGAAAATGCAAAGGCACAGGGAGGTTACAAAATTAGTTCAAGGGCACACAGCTAATAAATGCCAGAGCTGGGATTCAAACAAAACTTTTTTTTTTCAAGATTTTATTTATTTATTTTGAGAGAGAGAGTGCAAGAGTGGGGAGAGGGAGAGAGAATCTCAAGCAGACTCCCCAGTGAGCACAGAGCCAGAGGAGGGGCTCAATCCCACGACCACAAGATCATGACCTGAGCCGAAATCAAGAGTCAGATGCTTAACTGTGCCACCCAGGTGTCCCTGGAATCAAACTTTAAACTGCTAGCCTTTGCAGCCCCTTTGCTGTATGAGGGATAGGGTCATCTTCCTGCATATCTTCTGAGGGTAAAGACAAATGACATCAACAACAATTTGGAGCATTTCTTTTGGGGAAAGTGAGGCACCCAACAGTTATTGCAGGTTGGGAATCTGTTCTTTGTGGAAATCTTCTGGGATCACAATGGTGTATTATTCTGTGGCTGACGTGCTAGGTACCCCTCTTGCAATAGACAAGCTTACATCCCAAGATCCATCTCTGCTCCCAGACTCTGCTTTTCTATTCATGTTCCAAAGCCGGCATTAGCCGATTCAGGAAGGGGTCCGTCGTTCAGTTTTTAAAAAGATTTCAAACTTCTACTTAAATCTTCCAGCTTTAAATCATTTTTCTTTTATTCATTCTTCTGAGGTTTCTGAGGGATTGCCAATACTTGACTCTGCTTTGACAAAGCTATCCTTGGCTATCAGATTAGATAAAATGATGAATTGTACTTAAGACTCCACAGAAGTTGAAAGCCCAGGAGTTTTAGTGGAAAACTTTCTCAAACACAGTTAAATCTCATAGCTTGCAAAGAATGGAGGGGGTTGGGTTAACCGATAAAATAATCCGGTTCATTGATGTTGCTGCTGGGATTACTGAAACCCGGCAACAGGGAGATTTTCTACATTTTTTCTCCCCAAATAAGCCTCCACAGCCAGCAGAAATCCCCTAGGTCATGGGAGAAAAACGTTGCATTCTAAATGAAAAACAATATCGAGATTATGACCAGGGATAAAATTTTCATACTTCATAGACTCTAAATGTGTGTGTTTCACATTTCTGAAATTGGGCACCTATCATCATCACGCAGGTGGCGGTCATGACGTAGTTGTCATTGTGTGCTCAGGGACATCCACGTGTGGAGACCCGGTAGCACCTGGCTCACAAAAAAATCCTAAAAAGGCAACAGTAGACTTCCTCAAGCAAAATGTTGATCACCTGGATTCTTCCGTGGCCTCGCCAATTCAGATGAAACACTACTCGGAAGTGAAGATATTTTAGGAATATTTTCATGAAGCTATTTCACTTAGACTTTCCTTTCTATGGGTAGTAAATGAGCGTAAAAGAAATCTTTCAATAGGTCAGCCATAAAGTTCTGAGTGCTCCCGTTTCATAGACATTGGTTTTCTTCATTGCTCTCAATTCCAAATAAAATAACAATCTGACTTCAGTCAATGGTGTCTTAGAGTCGATGAAGTATGGTAATGATCCTACTATGACACAATGCTTATGAACTCTGGTTTTGACGTCAGATAACCTGAGGACAAAAACTGAGCTTGACAATAGATCCCGTTGGTTGATTTTCTCAAATTACTGTCTTCTCAATACTTCAGGAGCTTCTGTGGATAACGCAGGTGCCCATTACGCAATAGGGATGACCGCGGGAGAGGATGCTTGGAAGACACTTAGCAGAGAGCACACGAGCATTTAACCTGTGAAGGGCTCTTGATCTTGATCTGTTTTGGCAGAGGCCTCACAACACCCCCTCTTTTTGCCTTTTCCCATGGAAGCAGGAGGCTCTAAAAGAACTGGAGTTGGCTTCCTTACCAGTTCTGCAAAATTATTTTAGTGGCCAGAGCAAAGTAAAATTCACCAGTAAAAACTCACAGCCAAGTTGAGTATACATGAGCAGTGCAACCTTTCGTCATGACTCTGGAATATATCACTGCAGCCACAGAGGGCCAGATGAGGGCACCAGATGGAAGAATAGTCAGCTTATCATAAAAATGAACATTAACCAATGTTCAGCAGGAGGCAGGGGGCAGTCAGACAGACAATTTCCCTCTCTTTTCACCATTCTGTGGTTCTTCCTTGGAGCCCTTCTGGAAAAGTCCAGTGTGCCAAGCAAATCTACTCACTGAGGGACCTGCCATGTCAGCCTATGGCTCACTGAGACGTGGCAGCCAGGTCAGGAACACACCCTCTCCAATGCTTTGCATTATTCCCTTTTTCCTCACCTTCGCCACTGTGTACTTGCACCACCCAAATCAAATGTCAAGTCCTTGATATTTAATCAAATATTAAAGTGTTGCCTTGCCTCTGCTTTCCCAGAGTACTCAGCATATTCTCGAGACCCACGTGTGGGTTCTGATGCAGAGTTCATGGGGAGCCCTGGGAAATTGGTCTGATGTGTTTCTAGAACCAGACAACATGGTTTAGGCAAAGGCTGATGTGATCGTGGAGCCAGGTGTCCTAGCTTCAGCCTTGGCTCTAGTTCTTATTGACTGTGTGACCTTTCACCTCTCTCAGAAGTCTCATGGAAATCATATTACCTGCCTTCCTTATCTTGAAATGCCATCATCAGGATCAGGAGAGATAAGGTCTGAGAAAGTAATGTGTAAGCCACAAAGCAGCACACAAATGGTAATTATCGCTACCAAGCATGAATTTGGTCCAATGAATTCTGTTGCCCTTTTCAGTCAATACAAGATCAGTGTTAAAAATGTTATAAAACTGGAAAAGTTCAGGTAGTTCCTTGTGTGAGTTTCCTGGGGCTACCGTAATAAAGCACCACAAACCAAGTGGCTCAAAACCACAGAAGTTTATCCTAAGGCAGTTCTGTAGGCTAGGAGTCCAAAATCAAGACGCCAGCAAGACCATGATCCCTCCAAAGGCTAGAATCCTTCCCTGTTTCTTCCCGCTTTTGGTCACCCTGGGAGTTCCTTGGCTGTGGCACCAGAACTCCAATCTCTGCCTCCATCTTTATATGGCCATTTTCTCTTTGTGTGTCTCCAACTCTCTCTCTCCTTAAAAGGAAACCCGTCATTGGATTTAGGGTCCACCCTAATCCTATATGACCTCCTCTTAACATGAATTACATCTGCAAATGCTGTTTCTAAATTAAGTCACATTCACAAGTGCCTGGGGTTAGGACTTTGACATATCTTTTTGAGTGATTTAATTCAATCTAAAATAGTCATGTAAACTCTTAAAAATATATATACAATATATGTATATACAGTAATATGATCTATGAAGTTAGCAACATGAAGAGAAGTACAATTCTTATAAACAAGCAAAATAAATAGCTCTTAGAAATGTCTCCCCAGGATCCTTGTTCAAATTTCCACTTTTTAAACTCAGAGTTTCCTGTCCCACATATATCATAGCTTAGCCATACAGCAGCCATTTAAATCTGTGCCATGAAACCATCCTTTAAAGAAGGGTTTCAGAATTCCAATAACTGAATCAGCTTGGCTAAGGAAAAGAAGAAAAAATGGAGAAAGGAACTCACATTTATCGAACACTTATCATTACTCAAGGTTACAGTAATTCTTTCGTTTAATCATCAGAACCAACCTGTAAGGGAAACGCTGTTTTTTGTTTGTTCTATAGATGGACAAACGGAAGCTCCAAAGAGTAAAGTGTTGTGTTTAAAGACTCACAGTAAATGGGAGAATATAAGATGCAAACTCTGGTATTCTGAATCAAAATCTCAATATGACTTTCCTTACTATCAGTTTAATTCTAGAGCAAAGATTGTGTGTAATAATTGTCCCATTTCTTTAGCAACTAAACAGCATCAAAGATAAAATCTGAACAGAGGAGAGCGATCCCCCAATCTCTCTATACTTTAGTGCCCAAGTTTTATAGTTGAGGAATCTCTCACTTAGGACTCTTCTATATGCTGAATCTGAATGGCCCATAATACCTACCTTCCACCTCAGTGCTTGGTTGTTCATTCATTCATTCATTCATTCATTCATTCATTCATTCATTCAATGAGTATTATTAGACTTCTACTATATTCTTTCTAGGTGTGGGGTTCTAGTGGTGACTAAAACAAGCCCTTACAAAGCTTATAGTTTCATGGTAGCTAAAACATTGGTCCTAGAGATTAAACCAGTGTTTCACTTTTGTTACCAAGAATGAACATGGTTTTGGTCATATCAACCTAACACTCAAACAAAAGGAAGGAGATAAAAGTAACATGCTCATACCCACGGGCCACAGAATGCTCCTTGGCTCACAGCCAAGCAAATGATGTTAAGAGAGAGACAGACAGGGAAAGAGGGTGCTTGATAAGGAAAAAGAGAGAAAGAGAGGGAAGGAGAAAGAGGGAAGGAAGAAGGGAGGGAGAGAAGCTAAGGAATGGAGAAACTAAAAAAACAAACAAACAAACAAACAAACAAAAAACCCCAAAAGCATAGAGGGTTTAAAGAGACTATCCATGCAAGTAACTGGTGGTTGAAAACTTCCTTTTTCATGTCATAGAGATGGTTGAAAAGAAGAGTATTGCTTCTAAATGCACAAATACTGACCTGTGTTAATAATTCAAATCAGAATACAGGTTCACAGAGCTTTCAGAATTCTGCATAAAATCAGAGATACCGGAGGTAGGAAAAGCTACAGTCTAATTTTAAAAAGGGTACATGGGGCACCTGGGTGGCTTGGTTGGTTAAGCATCCAACTCTTGATCTCAGCTCAGGTCTTGATCTCCAGGTTGTGAGTTCAACCCCCACATTGGACTCCACGCTGGGCACAGAGCCTACTTAAAACAAATAAACAAACAAGCAAAGGGGTGGAAGCCAGTGAGACTGCGTGGGGGAGGAGGAAGGTGGGGTCAACCCCTGAAGCACGAGGGAGAGAGCGAGCCCTCGCCCATGTCAGAGAACTGGGGACAGGTGAGAAGTAGAGGGTTGTGAAGCATCTCAGATTAGTGTTTTTTCTTCCTATAGATTCCTAGCTTAGTGGAGACTTCGAGATCTTTCTTTCCCCTCCATCTTCTGAACTCATGAAGATTTTCAGTATAATTCATTTGTCAGCAAGGCAGATAAAGCATATCTACAGTCAGCCAAGAAGAACATAGCAATGGCCCAGTTGTGTCTGGGTCTGGATTTTACTAGCCCTATGCAGATCTCAAACGTGGTCAAGGTCAGAGTAAGTTCCCATCATCAGGCTTTACAAAGTAGTCATGGGCCTGGAAGACATGGTCACTGCATCATTGTTTGTAGCTGCAAAAACTGGGCGCAGCCCAACTATTAGTCAAAGGGGAATTAGTACATACACTGTGGTATGTCCAAATCATGGAGCACCACATAGGAGTTCAGGCAAAATAACCAGATCTGTGTGTAGTAATATGGCTAGACCTCAGAGGCTTGTTTTGATAAATACTTTTGACTCTTTACCTCAATTTTAATTATTTATGTGTGTATTTATTTATAAGTGTTATGCAAGTTCAATCACACTGATCACTTTGTGCTTTCTAAAATATGCACTAAAACGGAAGCGAAGAAGAATGACATAAAAAATCAAAATAACATTCTCTTCTGGCCCCCAGTGATGTTCATCTCGCAGATACATGTAAACTGGAGGCCACAGCTCTGGCATCTAGTGTTAGCTGAAGAGGACAAGGCACCTGGCATTTCCTCCAGTGCAGGCATCAGCAATCTTTTTCTATAAAGGGCCAAATAGTAAATATTTTAGGCTTTGCAGGCCAGACAGTCTATGTTACAACTGCAAATACTCCACTCTGGGTCTGTAATGTGAGGGCAGCTGTAGATAATATGTGAAGGAACGGGTATTGCTGAATTCCAACAAAACCTTATTTATAAAAATGAAGACTGCCCTCAGAATTTGGCCAGTGGGTCCTAGATTAACGACCCCCACTCTAATAGGATAGTATTTCTCTAAAAACAAAATAACACACCTAAGTTACTTGAGGCTTTCCCAATATTAGAAATATTTTTTTAACCTTGGTATTTTGGCAAAAAAAAAAAACAGTGGAGTTCATTGGACCAAATTCATGCTTGGTAGCGATAATTACCATTTGTGTGCTGCTTTGTGGCTTACACATTACTTTCTCAGACCTTATCTCTCCTGATCCTGATGATGGCATTTCAAGATAAGGAAGGCAGGTAATATGATTTCCATGAGACTTCTGAGAGAGGTGAAAGGTCACACAGTCAATAAGAACTAGAGCCAAGGCTGAAGCTAGGACACCTGGCTCCACGATCACATCAGCCTTTGCCTAAACCATGTTGTCTGGTTCTAGAAACACGTCAGACCAATTTCCCAGGGCTCCCCATGAACTCTGCATCAGAACCCACACGTGGGTCTCGAGAATGTGCTGAGTACTCTGGGAAAGCAGAGGCGAGGCAACACTTTAATATTTGATTAAATATCAAGGACGTGACATTTGATTTGGGTGGTGCAAGTACACAGGGGCGAAGGTGAGGAAAAAGGGAATAATGCAAAGCATTTGAGAGGGTGTGTTCCTGACCTGGCTGCCACGTCTCAGTGAGCCATAGGCTGACACGGCAGGTCCCTCAGTGAGTAGATTTGCTTGGCACACTGGACTTTTCCAGAAGGATTCTAAGGAAGGACCACAGAGTGGTGAAAAGAGGGGGAAATTGTCTGTGATATCCCCGTCTCTTGCTTCACTTTGGTCTCAGGATGTAAAACAAGCTAGACACTTAGAGGCTCTCCATTAATCCTGAGTTGACTGTCACAGGGGCTTCTCTTGAGACCTCATGGACAGTTTCTTCAAGTGTGTGCCTGCAGGAAATACAATGATGCATAGTAAAGGGTGAAAATGTCAGCCTGCTCTGTAGATGTGTGTATTTTATAAATAAAACTGTAGCACTGAAAGATACAGAAAAGATAAGCACAAAGGATAACGTAGTAACTACCAATGTATCTACTTCATCTGCCATATATGTATATATTTTTTTAAGGAGATAAAACACTATAGATAAATCAAATAGCTTATGTTTTCCTCACCATTCCTTCTTTGAGACACCATTCTCATGACTTTTGAGTATATCTAGTTCATGTTTTGTCTTCCTACCATATATATGTACTATATATAGTATATATTATATACACTATATATATATTATATATACTATATATATTATATATATATAGTATATATATTATATATATACATGACATACATATATATGTACCTTTATACTATACTTACATATATACCTATATACTATAGGTATATATGTACATACCTATATATTTAAGTGTATAGTATATGTATGTATAATAATTGGTCTATGGTACATATATAGACACTACATATGTTACATATATAGTGCCTATGTATGTGTGTGTGTATATGTATTTGTGAACGTATGTATAAGAAGGAAAAGGAAAAAGCTCAGTCAAATGCTTGACGACAAGGTACTGGTAAAAAAAATGAAGGCCATGGAATACTATGCAGCAATTTTTTAAAAACTGAAACCGAACTACACGGTCGTGGAAGGATATATGAGACTTGCTCTCGGATGAACCAAGGCAAGTTACTGAGCCATGGGTATTCCCTGATGCCACGTGTACGTCACACTTCTTACACACGGATAATATTTCTGGAAGGATACATAAGAAACCATTACCAGTTTTGGTTTGAAAAAAGCAAGCAAGAGGGAAATTTTTGTTTTCCTCTTTATATCCTTCAGTCCTTTAAAAAAGTTAAAAGGTGTCACTTTCTAATTAAAGAGGACGAGTTAAAAAGCAAGGTCTGCAGCAGAAGTTCTCCCAGCAAGCACAGCCAAAGATGGTGCATTTCCGGGAATCCGAATTTGAGTCCTGCTTCGGGCATTGAGTACCAGGCGTTCCCCAGCCAAGCGAGCTCCTTAGGAGGGAGGTTCCTCCCTGATCATGTGTTACCTCCTACCTCTCCTGATTTCTCTTCCCACTTCCCATCATGGATTATACACTGCTGCCCATTTCTGCGCGGTTTCCTCCTTGCACCTGTGCTCCTGCCTGTCCTGCCTGGATGCCGTCCACCAACTCATTGGCCTGACCAAGCATGGCCATCATCACCCCAAAGCAACCGGAGGACCCTCCTACGTATTCCCAGCACACCTGCTGCAGTCTCTCCCATTCCAGGGCCATCGCTTGGGCCTGGTCTGCTCCCCCACCAAACTCAGCTCCTACAGGCTAGCAACTGTGGCTGACCAAGCTTTGTGCTTGGTCTTGGGTACACGTTTGTAAAAGCACTCTTTCAGTAAATATTGACATTGTGTCCCAGCCAACTTCCCAATAAAATGAAAAGGCTGAATTATATTTGGTTCAATTCAGCAAGTATATACCAGCACTTACACCATCCTGGCTTGGCTCTAGAAAGGACAGAAAAAATGGGTTTGGCCCTCTAGTGGGAAGGATGGTCTGAGGTCCCCCAAAATGCAGTCTTCTGGTTCTAATAAACAGAATTTTAACAATATAAGCTCAATTTTTGGCTCTGCCTTTACTTCCTGAATGATCCTGGGAATATCGTTCCACGAACATGGGGAAGTTCCTAGCAAGGAACCACACTGAATAAGGCACCCTGACCTCGCTAAGGTGTGGAGGAGGGGACTGGTATCTTCCCCTGATATACAATATACTGTGATAGGGTCTCCTGCTCTCTAATCATGCAATCTGCATAATTTATCCTTTTAAAATGAGTCACAATCCCCAGAGAGTGCTTGCCTATTGATATCAAATGTAAGAGGGTATTTTTAAGGACACAGCAGCATCACTGCTATACATTAACCTACACAAAATCAATCCATTTCCAAGTTAAGCACGGCCCTAAAAATTCACTAATGGAGCTCAGTGTAGTTTGTTCATGAGATGTGCAGTCAGGAATCATGCATAATGTAATAGTGCAAATGCTAAAAGCAGCTCCCACAAACTAATTTAATCTTGGTTTAATGGACATAGGAGAACTGATCTTCAAAAGAGACTGCCAATGAGATTGTTGGGGGCCTCTCAGCAGCCCGAGAGCAAGCTCCAATATTAGCTTTTGGTTAGTTCCCCCTTTCAACTAGTGCTTATTAAAGGCAATCCAATATTGTCATTGAAATTATAAATAACTTGTGTCAACTTTCATGGACTATATAATATAGTTGTCTCCATGCATTTACATAGATCTCTGGGATTGAAATTTTGCTCCCCATACCTTTTAGTTCACCTGTGTCTACCCCAGTCGGGGGAATCTTTTACACCCTGGACAATCAGAAAGCTAAGCAGTATCCATAGCCCCCAGGCCATGCCAGAGAGAGAGTGTCTGAATAAAGATCTAGGATCCAAAAGCCGGTTTACAATCAAAGGGATCAGAATCACACTGCTGTAGCTTGTCTCCCAGGGACCTCCAAAGCCTCTAAACATGCACCTCCCACCTGGCATGATTAGAGGAAGAAGAACATTTGCCCCCTCAAAGACATATGGGCGTACTCGCACGAGCGCGCGCGCGCACACACACACACACACACACACACACACACACACACAAACACAAAGACTCCCTCACTGGTGTGCCCTGGGTTTATATCAGATGATCTCACATGAAATCTAGCTAAGTAAATTGTAGAATATTCAACTTTAGGAACTTTCCAGTGAATCTGGCTCAAGTCACAAATTTTTTCAATGAATGGTGCAAATTGACTTTGGACTTTTCGAGTGGGCTGAAGGAGAATGCATCTCAAAGGTAGCTTTGGTGGGTAGAGAGAAAAAATAGTGTATGGGTGAAAGGGTGGTAGCAGAGAACAGGATTTGGAAATGGGAGGGAGACATAGAGAGGAGTTAATAATGCAATTTTACAAGTCAAGGAAAAGTTGATGAAATAAATAGAGGTTAAATAATGTTATCTAGAGTTAGGCAACCAATGAATGTAATAATATAAATTTCAAACACTGGGAGGAGGAAACAAAGGGGAGTGGTCGGTGCAGGTGAGCTTTCTCCTCCTCTTCCATATTAAGAGTTAATAGATATTGACTGAATGATAAATTAAGAAATGAAGTTATGGAAATAATCGCCAAAAGAACAACAACAACAACAAAAAACCCAGAAGCATTAAATAGATGGTGCGTTTAGAGTATCAGATGGGAGGTGGTGAGGGTGCTTTTCTCATGCTTCTGCGTTATTTCATTCATTATAATGCATACGCTATAATTTGAGTTAAACATTTTTCAGTAGGTGCTTCTGGAAAGCTGTGCCAGTAGTAGGAAAGGATTGAGCAAGGCAATGCTGCTTTGCCTCAGACGCAGCCAGACCATTTGTGTAAAATCATGAGTACGTGTAGTGTGACACATTCTTACTTCTACGTGCAATCGTAAAACAATTGAGAATTTGTTCAGTAAACTGTGAATACCTCTAGAGCAACAGTGTCCACAGTACTTGCTATGATAATAGGCAGGATCTAGTTCTGCATTGCTTAATACAGTAGCCACTAACCACACATGACAGTTGAGCACTTGAAATATGGGTTTTCATTCTCCTTCATTTTAATTAAATAAATGTAAATGTCAACATGTAGCTAGTGAATACCAGATTGGGTAGCACAGCTAGAGAATCATATGGAGGTGTGAAAAACTTTCTTTTTATTACTTTCTATATTTCTGTATTATTTGAAATTCTTGCAATAGGAATATGATACTTTCATGATTTCAAACCCTCAGAACTTTTCAGTTTGAAACAAAAGTGAAAAGCAAGCAAAGGGAAACAGTCATAAAGTGATGCACTGGCAAAACAACAACAACAGTCCTACAAAATGGATTACAATATTCTGAGAAAAACAGCTAAATAGGTAAATAAATACGTATTCTTTGGGACGCCTTCCACCTCTGAACGTTGATGTGAGCTCCAGAGCAAATATTCTTGCATCATCTCCTTATACAGTAAACACTGAGGTTTCAATTCTCTCTGCTAAGTTAATTATTACTCTTTGTTCTGCTTTCAGTCTTTCAAAAATGCCTTGACATCTCTCCTCTGTGGGCACTCCACTCCCATTTTTTGTCTCTTTTGGTAGAGATCTAGATCTAGATAGATAGATGATAGATAGATAGATGATAGATAGATAGATAGATAGATACATAGATACATAGATAGATGATAGATAGATAGATAGATAGATAGATAGATAGATAGATAGATAGATGATAGATGATAGATAGAAAGTAGATGATAGATAGATAGATGATAGACAGATGATAGATATATGATAGATAGATGATAGATAGATAGATAGATAGATAGATATGTAGGTTTTATTCCTTTACTCTCCCGTGAACGATTGTGTAAATACACATGCATTCTATTTGCCATATTTACTCTGACCCAAGGGGAAGAAATCAACCAAGAATTAGCGGCAATATGATCTAGATCACCTAATCCCTAATCTGATCCCTTTCCATTCATCATGCTGTTTCACCATCTGGAATCTAATCGTCTCTCAATTATCAGGCAAAACAATGACTCTGCCACTTTTTTAGTGGCAGAGCCTCAATCAGTTACTTAAACTCAGTTTCTTCATCTCTAAAATTGACATAATAATTGAACTGGCCGCCGTGGATTGCGGTGAGGATGAGATCTAGTGTAGAAGTGCTCAGCACAGACCTGCCAACTAGAAAGTAATCCGTAAGTGGTAGCTTTTTTTTTTTTTAATATAATAAAACTAAGAATTCTCTGCCCTGATTGTAAAAGGCAAGGGGTTTCTAGTCTTCTAGCTCTTAAACTATTTATCCATCTTTTTTCTTCTGTGGCATGTCAAGCCAATTAGAGGTACAATTACTTTTAGAAAAATGGCAGATAATACTAAGTAGATAAATACTATGTTGGTAGGCAGTGTTTTTCAATTCAAAATGATTTACATAAGCAGGAAATGGCCTGTGTCATGGTGCAGCTCATCTCCTCACACAAAGAGTAGATACAACCCAGCTGGAAGAATTGTATCCATTGCACATGGCGTGAGGCCATTAGAAGAGCCCCTTATTCTGGTCTAAACTTGGCCATTCCCAAAGTTTCTCCTTCTTCCCCTTCTTCTTCTTTGTTTTCTTCTTTCTTTATTTTTTTTGGAAATAGCTTTCTTCTTATTATAAAGGTAACATACACATGGGAAAGAATTCAGAAAATCAGAGTAAAAATAAATGTCACCTAAGGTCCTATCATCTAAAACCACCCAAGTATAATCTGTTAAAATTTTGATATGTGAAAAACTGGAATGGATATGCACATATATGTCAATCTAAGTCAGTTGAAGTCCAAATAAATGTATATAAAATGTAATATGCATGCAAATATAGACATATAATTCTATCAATTATAATTCTAAATTCTAAAAATAAAACAGAAAAAAACAAAAATAGAACAGATGTTATAAAATTTTATAAAGACAAATAGGATCAAATAGTTCATAATGATTTAAAACATCCTTTTATTTAACTATGTACTATGGATCTTCCAATGTCAGTAGGTTTATATATGCATCTTTTTTTTTTCCTGAAGATTCATTATTTTGACACAAAAAATTTAACTTTCAACCTGTAAAGAGTGTCACTTGTTTTCATACTGTAGGGCAAACTTACAGAATAGGAATCTGTTACCAGCTTCAAGGATATCACATATGCTTTAGAAAAAGTCATTGCTATTTGGATTCAAACATACATCAGTGTGGAAGGAGTAACTAATTATCTCCCTCTCCTGATTTGTCCATAATTTTATGAAATCATCAGTAGGAATGTTAATAGTTGGGATGTCACATAACTATGCCAGAGTCCGGTAAGTGTAGTGAAACCAGTCATCTGAATCCAGTTTAATTATAATAACATGACCTTTCATTGTCCTTCTCTCCTGCCTCTGCAGTAGGAAGGCTCTACTTTATAGCCCCATGGGCCAGCAGTAGGCTTGAGTTATAATATGTAGATTCCTTATGGTAATACTTGCAAAAGAAGCCACTGAATTCTTGAGGGTCTGACATCTAGGAAGGAGCAAGCTAGGAGGCAGACTGCTGATCTGGATTTACTTAGATGGAAAACATTTATTCAAGAAATCCAGTTAATAGGCTGTTAACATTGAAAAAACCAAGCTTGTACAGTCAACAAGTTCAGTCAGCTGATCAGGATACCATCCCTAGACCTGTAAGTGACACAGTAGAATTTCTCACTGTAAAGTTGCAACTCCATTAGCTATGATTATCTTCTTTGATTTTAATGCCCATTAATCTTTACCAGCTGTAGCAGCCACGGCTTGGTAAAACTTTGCCTTGAAGTCTGCCTCACTGACCTCCAGCTGCCTAACAAATTCATTGCACTCCTGCTCAGCCCAGCCTCGAAACCACTGATCTCCAAGATGTAGCTCGCACTCAGAGATACAAGGTGGTCGGTCTGCTCCAGACACACTAAGCTGTTCCAGCCCTTCCAGCAGTGGCTGTAATTTTCCTGGCACTGCCTTAGCTACCAGGTCCTGTAGAAAACGATCACGCTGGGGATCTGACCAACTGGTAAACCAGTGAAGAATATATTTAATCTCCTGAGAAGTGACGTAAGACATTGGGAGAGGGGAAGAGTTAGTAATACTGTCTGGTACTGAGGGTAAGGGAGAAGGAAAGGATAGCGGCATCGAAGAGCAAGGTGATTCCAGTGGCATCCTCTCTTTTCCTCTCACAGGACACCCAGAGATTGTACAAAACTGTTTAAAGTCCAGCTGTTGCCGCTGCTTCCATGTTTTCTGAAAACCCTCTATGTATGCATCATTTTTAATTAATATAAAATTCTCATATAAACTGCATATATTTTTTATCAGTCTCCTCCTAATGGACATTTAGGTTGTTTCTTCTTGTTGTGGGCTGCTTTGTTTGTTTTTACCATGTCAGCTTTTTTGTGTGATGAATATCATCTTTGTGAAATCACTGGGTGAAAGATGAACATATTTTTAAGGCTTTTGATATTTAACGCCAAAATCCTCACAAGTGCAATGAGTTATCCTTCCTCCCTCGAGGTCAGTGAGAGCACCATTTCTCCATTCTCAGACCTACAATTGGATATGATCAGTCATCTCACTTTGGCCAGTCTGACGGGTAGAAAAAGAATGTCTGCTGCTTCTCTCGTTTTGATTCATTTCAGTTTGATTGTTTTCATTAGTGGGAGTGGCTATCTTCTCACATATGTATAGTGGTCATTCCTATTTCTTCTTCTTTCATGAAAGACTTCCACATTGTTCTCCATCTTGGAGAGGTGGGGAAGGAATACCCCGTACACCTCTACACCTACCTATTTCACTATTGCCTGTCTTTTAAGGCTGGCCAAAGGGACTCCACATCCATGAAATCTTTTCCGGGACATCTCAGCCACAAATAACCTCATCTAACTTCTCAGAGGTCCTTTTGTAAAACTGTCCTCATGGCTTTACCATTTGGACTTGCTCTATGGTTATTTATATCACCATCTTTCTTCCTCTCACTTTCTGTTCAGTCAAAATGCTGAAGAAGAGAACAGAACAGTCAGAAGAGCACATGCCATTTAAATACATGTTTATTGTGTATCTATTGGTAGCAAAGTAGATATATATAATTATAAACGCCAACACTTATTGATTTATGTATTAGGCCCAGTTCTGCCATGTGCAGTAACAAAATAATACTGAATGTCAGCAGTTAAACCCAAAAAAAGACATTTTTGTTACTCACGGGGAATCCAACATGGGACCAGTGCCCTTTTTTCATCTTGTAACTATTCTGTCTGGAACACACTGATCCCAACGTTGCCTTGGCAGTGAGAGAGAAAGATGGAGGAGGCACATAGTTAAATATCTTGGCTCATAAATAACATGTGTCCCTTCTATAACAGTCCATTGGCCAGAACTAGTGACTTGGTCCCCAACCAATTGCAAAGACCCCTGGGAAACCAAGGGGAGCACAGGGATACTTAGTGAGCATTACCTGTCTCTGCCATAACAGTTTTCAGTGTTTCAGGAATTTCGTAAACATGAATGCATGTGTACCTATAGTCTAGGTAATTATAATTATCTCAGTCTTCCAGATGACAACAGGAAGTTCAGAGAAGTTAAGCAACTTGCCTAGGATCACTCAGCCAGTAAGTGGTAGAGCTGGGATTTAAACCCCATCAGTATGATTTTGAACCCTCTGCTCTTAATGACTAAATCAAGAAAATTCCATTTAGTAAGCAGCATGAAGAGAAGCTCCAATTAGAAAAAAATGTGTGGGGTCTTAGGCCCTACATGTGTGAGTGACCTCTTCCCCGCCAGAAATGCAGCGCCTAGCTTCTCTGCCCATACTCTGTACCTACTCATAGACTGAGCGGTAAGGTCCAAACCAGACTGTGCATTTAAAAAAATAAATCATGATTCTCATTCTATTAGGAAACTGTGTATTCATCTCCTGATAGCAACTAAAGTGAAAATGGCTGAGAGCAATAAAAATCCATTTTGCTATTTAGTACAGTTTGTCAGACTAGAGAAATGGGATTGAATTTCAAAGCCACAGGCAAGCTGGCTGCAATCTGTGGCTACACAGTTGATGGGTTTTTTTCTTCTTTATTTACAACTCTTTTGATAAGCCTTCAGCAAGTTACATAGGTTGTTCTAGTCGTATCTCGTTTGACTGGATTAGAATACTTGATGACAGTTTGGATAAGTTTGAGGCAGATGGTTCTTGACATTTTTCATGGCATCAGTTACAAGCCATGCAAGAAACTCTTTCATCCTTTGTTTATCCTTCACTTAGAAGCCACTAGAGTAGATCGTTAAACTTTCATTTTTCACAGTGCTGATTAAGGCATACTACAAGGCAGATGTTATTCTGTACCATTTTTAACAATTTACATTTAGCACCAAAGCTGGCTTTGTACTTGTTCCAGTGGATCAATTCACTTTTTTAAAACTTCAAGGTCAATCTCTGAAATACTGTGACTCCCTTAACAATCCAATGTTTCATAAACTTTTCTTGGTTACAGAAGCCCTGCTACTATTCCATTTATGTGTGTTTGGTAGTCAACACACACACGCGATGATTCAATAGTTCTCTTCCTTGCGTAAGGGCATTATTCAAGAGGCAATTCACTAAACAAAGAAAAGAGTCTTAAAAAAAAAAAGAATCAGAATATAACGTATCAGAATTATCTTAATTTTTCTAAAGCCGTTCTAGACTCAGAAAAGGTGGACAGTCCTGAAACACAAGATTGATTGCACCTCACGGCTGAGATACAGAACCAAGAGTCAGAAATATTTCTCTTTCCTTTCCCATGATTTAGTGATTTAGTAAATTACATACTATTTAGCTCAACCTAGGACAAATAAGAGGATACAAGCATCTTTAGATACAATGCAATATTGACAAATAGGCTTATTTAGCACAAATTGTGACAAAATTTGATTGTACCTTAGAAGCGCACGGCCTTTCACTTTTTCTTTCCTTCTAGAATGATTTCAAAGTTGATTCAGTTTCTAGACAAAAGATGATATCCTGCTCAGGAAAAAACTGTATGGGAAATCCTGAAGACAGTCTACATAAAATATGCTCAAATATATTCCCCACTTGTTGGAAAAAAAATACTTGGGACAGGATTAAGAGTCATGTGAGGTGGAGTGCTATTTTTTCAAAAAGGAAACAAAGCCGCAAACAACAAAATGACAAATGAGTAAACAATAGTATCCATGACCTTCATCCTACCACTGGCAGAACGGATGCACAAACAACTTCAAGGGCTAAATGGAACTTTGAAAGATCATCCGGTCTATCCTTTCAACTAAAATAGTAGGAAACCTAAACTCTTTCCATCCTCTTACCTGCATGGGCAGGAGGCCAGAAGGATGTGCACAGCAAGTAATTGGATTTTGCAAAAGTGGTACTTGCAGAACTTCAGATCAGTATTTATGTAACACAAAGTTAACTATCATGGAACAACCTAGTCGCTAATGACCCCCGTTTAATGCAGAATCTGGAAGTTGTAACAAACAAAGGAAGACTGATAAAGATTTGCGTATTAATAGGCAAGGGAATCTGCACAGATAAAGTGCACTTGCAAAAGTGTTTCTCTTTCTCATTTTGTGTGTGTGTGTGTGTGTGTGTGTGTTTAGAGAGGTAGAGAAGGAGAGAGAGAAAGACGAAGGGGGAGAGGGAAAGAGAGCATCTCAAGCAGACTCCATGCCCAGCGCGGAGCCCAACGGGGGGCTCAGTCTCACAACCCTGAGATCATGACCTGAGTCAAAATCAAGAGTTGGGTGCTTAACCAACTGAGCCACGTGCACACATTCTCTCTCTTTCTCTCTCTCAAATAAGTAAATAAATAAATAAAATCTTTAAAAAAAAATAAAAAGAAAAGATAATTTTGTCATACACATTCCAAGAGGAGTGAGTCCCCAGGAATAGTGGAAAGGAAGAAGGGAAGCACCAGGCCAATCAGGAGGCAGAGAGGGGAAACTGTGGACAGAAGCCTTTATTGTGGTTTCCAAGGGAAGAAATGCGTGAGTAAAGTAAGGAGGCTTAGGGGATTGGCTAGTTTGCATCATTTCTGGAGTACAGGGGCTGCTAGTTGTCTGGTACCTAGCCCTGGAGTGATTAGGGCAGAGATGTAGTGGCCTGGAGTATGAGAGACCTATAAAGGAGGTGGTTGGGGATGGGGGCTCTGGATGGGTTGGTCTGCATAGGGAAAGTGCACTCCCAGGAGAGCTGATTACTATCTCTAGGAAGTTACTAACCACAGGTGGTTGGATGGGTAGTCCTTCCAGGGTCAGCAAGGTTCCAGATGCTAAAGCATCAGAATACAGAAAATAAGAGATGTGGTTAGTACAGGAGTGTAGGTTTTCTTGATCCCTTTGCTAAGCTAGGCCAAGGACACTGAGACGAGGGCCTCCAAGTTCCAGGTGGTGATCAGTGACAACAGAGGGGTGGTGTGGGCTGAGCCAGGAGCAGGAGGAAGAGCACATGACCCCTGCTAGTAACTGCCAAGAGGATATTAGTTATAGTCAGGAGTCTATTAGTTATCTATTGCTGTGTACAAATTACTCTGCGACTTAGTGGCTTAAAACAACAAACATTTACTCATCGTTTCTGAGGCTCATGAATCCAGGCATAACTTGGTTGGGTGGTTCTGACTCAGAGTTTCTCATGAGGCTGCAATCAGGTGTTACAGGCTGGCATTGCTGTCATCTCTAGGCTGGACTGGGGCAGGGTCTCCTGCCACACTCGCTCAGTGGCTATCGGCAGGCCTCAGGTCTTTGCTGCTTATTGCTGGAGACATCAGTTTCTTGCTCCATGGACAGCTCCACTGAGCTACTTACAACATGGCAGCTTGCATCTCCCAGAGCCAGGGCTCCAAGAGAGTGCAATGGACAGTGAGAGAGCATGAAGAGGTCGGGGAAGATGGAAGCCTGAGTCTTTTGTAATCTAATCTTGCAAGTGACACCCAACCGCTTCTGCTGTGTTCTATGAGTTGGCAGTGAGTCACAGGATCCACTTCACATTCAAGGGCAGATTACACACCAGATGTGAATACCAGGAAGTGGGGATCACTGAGGGATCATTGTATAGGTTGCCTACCACAGGAGTGAACAGAAATTTTTAAAAACAAGAAACCCAAACCCCAAACAAACAAATACAAAACTCCTCTTCTTAATCACGTAATGCAAGAAAGTAGTCATCATGGGTTATAATTGCTCCCATTTTACAGTTGCATCTAAGGACAAGTAGACTAATCCCTTCAGACAGTGTTGAGCAGGGTTAAATGCCAGCTTCCAGGCTCTATCACATGATTGCTTTCAACACAGTAAATGGAAGTTCATAGTCTGATAATTCATAAGGTTCTGTGCAAAGGGCTAATCAGCATCTAACAAGATGCGCAAACTCAGTAATAGTCTTAAAGACAAAGATAAGAACAAAGAGTGTCGACGCTATGGTGTTTTAGCCTTTCGGCTTGGCAAAGATGAATTGGATTGCTATCACTCAGTGTTCGGGAGCATATGGAGAAAAGACACACCCATACCCTGGTGAAGGGAGTACAACGGGTATCAAATTTTGGCAGGCAATTTGGCAATGGCTATCAAAAATTAAACGTGTGCAGACCCGTTGATCCAGCAATTCAACTTGTGGAAATTCAACTCAAGGAAATCATCAGTTAAGCACACGGAAGAGTATGTGAACAATCACTGCTATGCTATTGAAAATAGATAGATTGATAAGCAGAAACATCAGAGTGTCCACAAATAGTGGGTAGGTCGGATAAATTTTAGATTAGATAAAATATAAGCATTCATTACAACTGGCAACTTATATCTGTATTTATTGACAAGGAACAACCTCTGTAAAATATTGCCTTAAGAAACCACCTTCAGAGGGGAGAGGGGTGGGGGAATAGGATAGGCTGGTGATGGGTAGTAAGGAGGGCACATATTGCATGGTGCACTGGGTGTTATACGCAACTAATGAATCATCGTAATTTACATCAGAAACCAGGGATGTACTGTATGGTGACTAACATAATAAAAAAAAGATAAAAAAATAAATAAAGTGCTGAAAGAAAAAAAAATGAAACCAGCAGAAATAGGAAAAAGGAAACACAGTGATTCCATGCAAAATTGGAAAGTTTTATTTTAAAATGTTAATTTTAAACTACAGAACACTTATGAAAGAAATTGAGGAAGACACAAAGAGGTGGAAAAACATTCCATGCTCATGGATTGGAAGAATAAAATGTTAATTTTGAAAAAAAAAAACTAAAATGTTAATTTCACTTTCTGATAGGGTTTCTCGTGATTGGAACTTTTTCTTTTTGTCTATATTCTCTTATATTTCTTTCAATAAATATGCATGCATTTTTAAACAAGAACTAAACAATAGAAGCCAATTATTTTCCATGGCTTCTCCTTTAAGAATATGGTCCCTAAACCTAAAATAGCAGCCAATTTTATTTTTTGACTTTTAAAGGAAAGGTCAACACAGCCAATATCCATTCCCAGTTTATTAAGCATCATGGAGACAACGTTTGTAGTGAACAAAGGGCTTGGAGGGTCAACAGGGTGAGCTTTCTTTTGGCCAACTGTGAAGGTCTACGGACATTTTATGTGGCTCAACCACCAATGAAAAGCTTTTCCCACTTAAAAACGCATGTTTGAATTGCTTGGAAGAGCACCTTTCCAAGCAATAAGCTGTTGCTTAAATATTGTAATAATTGTCTTGAAAAACAGTTCATTAAACCTTGTGCACTTGATTTTTCAGGCCTCGTGTATCTGGATCTTTCCTATCCCAAACTCAGCTACAAAATGGGCTTCTTCTTTCACTCTGAACCCAAGCCAAGAAGACATCTGTGCCCTCAACCCTTCCAATATATTCCATCTGCTTATTTCCCCAAGTCCAGAGCAATATGGAATTTACAATGCTGGCTTTTGTATATACCCTTAAGTCATGTTGCTTTTTTAAATGTGACTTTTCTAGAATTACAGTTTTTATAAGGAAATCCCAGCACTTGAATCTTCCCATTTGGACAATAATAATTGGAAATCAGGTTGGACTCTTGCTTTAACTAGCACCAACATCAAAACTTACCTTCTCTACAAAGGTCTGGGAAATGAGCTTGCCATCAGAAGGTACTCCAGTCAAGCAATTACCTGCTGCTAAGTTAAGCCAGCATCATCTCCTACCTAAATAAAATAGAATGGTGTCTTTGGAATGAAGGAGACATTTGTTTGACGTTCAGCTTGCCGTGCAGAGAAGACATAGGTCAGGCTGTCCTTTTGACAAATCAGCCCTAAGGAACAAATCTTAGAAACAATAAATATATCATATGTGCTCCATAATGGAATAGAAAAATGGCCCTAGTCACTGATCTCCTGTCTGCTTTGTAAATAGGGGGGAAAAAAACCTTCTTATTTATAGGAAAGGAGGAATTTAACTTATTTTCATGATTAGATAACATTCTCTCATAATTTTTCAAGTTATCATGAGACAATGTGATGTGGATTAATGTATGTCTGGCTTTTATCACCTAGATGAAAAGCATATCAGCACCAAGATGGGTATAGGAGACATCCCGTGATTTAATTATACTAAACAATCTTGTGCTTACGTACAGAAGAGATAACAGCTAACACACTGCTAAACATTTACTGATACACAAGTCAAGACAAAGATAAAAGATTTCATTCCAAAGGAAAAATACTCTTAAGGAAAAACAGCTGTCATGGGGTTTTGAAACAGAAGTGTAACAAAAAATAATAATGGAGATGTGGGGCACTCATGTAGGGCTGTGATCGGGGGCACAGTACCTGTTTCAATATTCCATTCTCTTCCTTCTTTCTACTCACACTCTAGTTCCTGCTTTTCTTTCCCCTATGGGATTTGTATAAACCTACATTCATATCCCACACTAACCCTATTCTTTACCTTTGGAATAGGCCCTCTTTCTATCATTTGCTACACCCTCAGAGAATCTTCTGTCCCTAAAAGTGTTTCTCACTGCAATGAAAACCTCACAATGGCCAAAGCCCATTTGGGTGCATTGGCCCATTCTCTTTTCCTGTACTTGGTACCTCCTGGTTTGGACAAGCTAACACAGAATTCCTTCAAATCACTCCAAGGTTCATTGAGGTTGGATGAAGTGAGAGACAGAAAAAGAGGGGCCAACAGCTTCCAGCCTGTCCTAGATTCTCCCTACATATAGCTCTTCTTCCTGACCACAGGTCCGACCAACTAATGGTGACCCTGTTTACCACTAGACTCAGAAGCAGCAGATTTCCAGAAAGTTTTTATTTTTGTGTTTTGTTTGTTTGTTTTACCATATCCCTTTTGTGACCCTGCTCTGGCAGTTGGGATATGCCTGGCTTCCCAGATTTCCCTATACATTTTGATTTGTTCCTCTGTGCCCATGTCTTGGGAGATCTGTTGGTTACTTTTCTCCGATCCTATAACAAACTTTTCTGGGCCTTACTTCTCCAGCTCCTTCCGTATTTTGCAAGATCTAATCCCCCAGTAAATTCTGCAGTCCATAATACTCACAGTGATTCTGCTCCTTAGTTGAACCCCAATGAGGACAGCCGTTACCTGGTTCTGACCATGATTAACCCAACAAGAAGACCAACAGGTCATTCTCAGAGCTGCTGAGGCCACAGGGAATGATAAGCCTGGAGGAGTAGTGATTCTGGGGTGACATGAAAGCTGCCCCAGCAGTAGCTGTGGTCAGTTGGCTAATGCATAGCCCCCAACCTCCTTCCCTTTTGCCTACATTGCTTTCCCAGCTCACCTTGCAGTGAAGGGGTGGCCATTTTTCCCAGTCTGGCCAATGAAAAATAAGCAAAAGTCTGCAGGGAGACCTTAGGGAACATTATTTTGCATCCTGAAAAAAGGAAAGGGAATGAAAAGAGAGTTATAGATTCCACTCCTCTCTCTTTCTTCCTGCCTTGAATTCATTCGTGATGGCTGGGGCTACGGCAGCCATCTTAGGCCAATAGTGCAGAAAGCATTAAGAAAAATGCCAATAATGCAAAGAATAATAAAGCAGAGAAGTAGACCCTGGGTCCTTCATGAGATCAGTGAGCTATCAGACTTAGCCTAAGGCTACAGATTGAGCTTCCTATTAAATAAATAATGCATGTCTTTATGATAAAACCAATGTTATCTGAGTGTTCTGTCACATACTTGCTGCCAAGTGCATTTCTTATCTATACAGGTGTCATCAGGCATGTAATTAATGAGAAAAGAAAAAATAGGTCAAAAAAGAAAATTCATTAGCACCTACTATGTGTTAGATGTATGTTGGGCATTTTCACACATATTCTTCTACTTAATTCTCACAATTACTTGGTGGGGTAGGTACTCTCTATGTTTTATAGAGGAGGGAATTGAGGCACAGAAATTAAAAACTAGCCCAAGATCAACTAATTGGTGGGGCCATAATCTGCATCTTCTGATTCAAAGATTCTTATTAGGCCATGAATAGATAAGACACATTCTTTACTCTTTCAGGAAGCACACTTAGGATTACTGGAGAGGTGTTAGAAATGTAGATTTTTTTGTCTCCTTCAAGGTTATAGGATGAAACTGGTGTGAAGAAGTAATGTCTAATAACCAGAGATAACAAAAAATCAAATGGTCTTTCTTAGAAGGTACCAAGTTTCTTCATCAGGGGAAACATTCCCGTGTAAGACAGATGGTCATGAAGGGCCCTTGTAAACAAATTGCACCTTTGCATAGGGGAGTGATATGAATAATTTCTAAGATCCTGTGACTTTTCAGAGATGTCAAGGTATTTTCCAATTCATTCTGACTTCCATATGTTTCTGAATTGGAGCTGTTCTTTCTAGTGCCTCATCTTGAAGACGCTATCCTTGAGAGAATGGGAAAGCAAAAACCTTTTCTGGTTTCTGGCTTAGAAAATAAAACCTTTCTGTGCATCAAGGCCATTCCTTAGGGAAAAACCAAAATGGCTGACAACTCATTAAGTTGGTGAAGTAGGACCAACTCGATTTAGAGGCACAGAGAGCTGATAAGAGGCTGGATATATTCTATAGTTCATATGTTACATTGAAGAAAGTAATGTCTGGTCAACCAAAAGTGTACTTTCTCTTTTCTCAGAACGAACAAACACAAACCATAGACCCAAGGGATCACAAAAGGAAGAAAGTGCTTCCTATTAGCAGGACTTTAAATGATTTTAAATGAAGTTTGAGCAAAGGATCAATTGGATTTGTAGATAATGATGATCTTTCTTTCCTGGTTCAGCTTAAAGATCTCACACAGGAGCAACATGGAAAAGTAAAGCCATTTTAATATTCAGTCCTGAAGATCATTTTGAAAGTAATCTCTGTGTCTTTAGAGACTCTCCAGTGAGGGTATCAGTGAAATTAAAGATGTCTCTGAGATAATATGAAGGGATTCCTTCTTCATTCTTTGGAATCCACAGAAGCATGATTCAGTTTGTTGAGTTCCTACTACGTGAGAGGCAACTGAAAACTGTCCCCCCACCCCCAAAAAAGCTTGAAAAGAATATGAATATATACATGGAAAATATAATGAACAATGGGATAAGCAAATATAGAAGGGTTTCAGAAGCAGAATAGATCAAATATATTGTTCCCTTGTGGAAACAGCCCTGTTCTTCCCCTCTATCATCCTTCAACATGTCTCTCATTTTTCCCAATTTTTTTAAGGTCTTTTTTTTTTAAGATTTTATTTATTTATTTGACAGAGAGAGACAGCCAGAGAGAGAGGGAACCCAAGCAGGGGAAGTGGGAGAGGAAGAAGCAGGCTCCTAGTGGAGGAGCCTGATGTGGGCCTCGATCCCAGAGCACCGGGATCACCTCCTGAGCCAAAGGCAGACGCTTAACGACTGCACCACCCAGGCGCCCCTAAGATTTTATTTTTAATAAATTGTATTTGGATGTATTTCTACATCCAACATGGGGCTCGAACTCATAATCCCGAGATCAAGAGTCCCATGCTTCACTGACTGAGCCAGCCACGGGCCCCTCAGTTTTGCAATTTTTTATGTCTTAGGATAAATACTATCTCTGACCACCCCATTTAATTTGGGTATTGTTTCCCTATTCTCCATCAAGACACCATGTTGATTTTCTAGTTAGCATTCATTACAATTTTAAATTTTATATTTTTGTTTGCTTGATTATATTTTTTCTGTTGTCTTCCCTTTATAATGTTATCTTCAAGAGGGCAGGAATGATCTATACTACCTGAACTTTCAATGTGTGGCATTCAGTAGGCGTTCACTAAATGTTGCGTAGATGGATGGATATAATGGATGATGAACAAATGGGAAAAAGCTCTACGCAGGTGATTTAATCAAGTCTTAAGGGACGTGTAAATTTTGGCAATTAAAGACACGAAAGGCTGGGGAAGGATGCATTCTAAGTATAATGGACAGAAAGAAAAAAAGTAGCATATGTGAGGAAAGTAGGCCAGTGGCATTAGAGAAACAATGATTCCTACACAGTGTGATTAGATTTCCCTCTCCAATTCACTGCCGCTGTGGTCACTTGGAATGGGAAGGAAATGGAGTAGGAACAGAACAGGAAACATCAGTCAATTTATCTTCAGTTAATTACATCATTCAGACCATCATTTGTCACTTATAATTTCTTGCAATTTTAAAAAAACTGCACAAACAATGCATGGATACCTTTCGGTAGCAAAAAAAGATGCCTTCCCTTCCCAGGGTTAAACCCTTAACCGTCGGGAGAGGATGCACTCCCAAACTTCTCCCATGCATTTAAGACACTCGCAACTGCACACGTATGTTCACACACACACACCCGTACATCCGTGCGTGAGCACACATCCATTCACAAATACGCACAGATATTCACACATACACAAACAAGAATTAACAACGAATCTGAGAGCATGGAGACCCCACTCTATTCACCATGGGAACTCGTCATGGGATTTGGTCTTTATCATTCCCCACTCAGAAAGTAGGGCTTCCCTCATCAACCTCAGAGACCCTCAGCTTTCCTAGACACAGGTGGAAAATGTAATTTAAGAGCACCACACTTGGCAGGAAATGCTGTGGAACGAGAATCAGCACATCTGTACACATCTGTACACTTTCCCTTCAAGTCCTATAAAAGTTCTCTGATTCCAATTAGTTTTAAGGACTGACTCTTCCGGCACCCCCAAGTCCTGACCTTGCTTAATGCACTTGCCCCAGTCTGAAATTCTATGGACTGTGGTCATCCAGGCAAAAGAATTTCCTAAGCTCCTCTGACTCCTTTCCACATTCCTGTACCCACAGTAACCTCTTCCTTCCCCGGGGCTTTGTACCAACCAGGCGATTGCTGGTCGTGGAGAAGAAATGAGAGGGGTCCCTGGGAATGGGCCCCAAATGACCGAAGAGGTTCCAGTGTCTTCTGTAAACACCATGCACGCTCCACTCGTTGACACACCAGCTGCCCAGAACAGACACAATTTCAGGCCTCAGAAACAAACCCAAGCTCTTCTAATAAAACAAATATTTCACAGTTCATTTAATCCCAGATATTGAAAAGACCTGCAGAGCCTCGGGGTTGCCCTCTCCCCAGGGATGCTGCTATGTTTGAGTAAATACGGATGCTTCCCCCTTCCCAGCTCAGCAGCTGCTTTGCCAGCCCCAGCCTTCCTGCTCTTCTGTTTGTTTCCTGGAATCATCATTGGAGTCAATCCAGAGGAGGCTCAGGTGGGGCTCTCTACCTGGGGGTTCCTCATCATGGAGAATCGCATAAAAGTATGGCTGAAGAATAACTAGGGATGTCTAAGAAAACACACATGAACTTTATTGGCCACTCACGATTTACTGAGTGCCTATTCTGTGCCCTGTGCTGTTCCAGGCACTGTGGGTACGGCAGTAAACAAGACAGATGAAAATCCTGGTTTTATGGAGCTGATGTCAGAGCAAACAAGACACAATAAATATGTAAGACATAGTATGTCATATGGTAATGCGTTCTGTGAATAAAATGACTGGAGGGTCCTGGAAGCTGTTGTGTGGAACAGGACAGTGTTCAGGGAAAGAGTCCCTGAAAAAAGGATATTGCAGCAAAGACCAGAAAGAGGTGAGGAAGGGAGCCATCTAGATTTCTGGGGCAGCACTTTTCCAGGCATTGGTAACAAGTTCAAAGATCTCGCCTGGGGACACCTGTGTGGCCAGAGTGGCATGAGCACGGGGTGAATGTCCAGGGATGAACTTGCAGAGCAGTAACAGGGAATTAGATCTAGTAGGGACGTTCACCCAAGCTCAAGGACTTGGGTTTTGAATTCCCCGGTTCTAAATCAATTTCAAATTGAAAGTTACAAAGCAAATTTCAGCTCTGGAGGGAACATTTGAGGAAGTATTCCTATGCACCCTCACCCCCATCCTTCTCTTGGACACTGATATCTATCATCATGGATGGCTACCAGAGGAGCTGCTGTGGCCTTACCTGCCACTGGCCATGTTCCAACCACTCAGTAGGAGGCGCCCAACCAGGAACCGACAACTGAGTCTCCTCCCTGGAAATCCGTTAGACTTGAGACTCAGAGAGTAGAAGTCAGACCCTCTCTCATGGCAGAAGCTTTCAGGTATAAAACTTGAGAGTTGGGGGTGGGCCTGTTTTGTACTTTGTGGAAATGATGGAACACAAGGCAGAGAACAGCAACCAAACAAAAAACAAGAACAGATTATTTCAACTTGTATTCAAGTTCCCAGTGAGTTCTATTTACATCCCTACCTACTTACAGTTAGCTTATTTAATCCTCCCTTGGATTCAGGGAAACATGGAATAGAGCCACTAGAACCTCTTGAAGACAAAGGCCAGGTCTTAGGGAAGGAAAGCAGAGCACAGCACAAATCTAGAGTGGAATTGGAAATTATTATAAACCCCACATGGCATTGTAATTCCTGATCGTAAGACACAGAAACATTAGCCTGTCTTCACCATGCCTTCTGCCTTTTCCCCACTCATAACACCACCGAATCCAACACTAATCATATTCGTCTCAATGTTTCATTGCCCTGAAAAGGGGACACACAGGCGCTGGAGCCAAGAAGAAAGGGGAGATCATGATGGATTGACTCTAGATAAGCGACCCTCAGACCTACAGATTGTCTAAACTACATGAGAAGCAATCTGCAAGGACAGATGCCTGGCCATCACCCCAGACCCACTCAATTGGCCCAGCTTGGCCAGGGATTCATGCACCTCCTAGATTTTCCATATGCTCCCTAGAGTTGGGATCATCCGGCCAGTATATGGAACTGTTAGGTCAGACCTCAGGCCTTCACTATGCGGAGAAAAGGTGAAAATTGGCAACTGTGGAAAACAGTTCATTCCAGCACATTGGCCTATTGGCAGTTCCTTGCATGTATCATCTCAGGGTTTTCGTATTTGCTGTGCCCTTCGCCTGGGACATCCCTCCACTAGCCATGACCCAGTCTCTTTCTTTCTTTGTGTATTTCCTAAAATGTTCACCTTATCGTGAGGACTTCCCTGGCCTCCTTATCTAGTATTTCAGACTCCCTCACCCTCATCATTTCCTGTACCACCCTCCCCCGATTTCTTTCTCCATTAGTACTGATCATGCTCTAATATGTTCTGTATTTTATTTATTATATCATATACCATCTCTCTCTCTCTCTCCTCTCTCTCTCTCTCTCTGCCTCAATAGAACGTAGGCTCCAAGGGGGCCAGGAATTTGTACCTGATTTGCTCATGGCTCTATCTCTAGAACCTGGAGGAGATCTTGCACGAGAGGAGGTAGTCAAATGGTTGTTGAGAGAAAAACCACCTTCTTGGCCATGTTTATGTGACGCTTAATGATCCTGTTCTCAGAGTCATTTTCAATCCCTACAGTTAGGATCCAGATTTCCAACAAGTCAGTTAACCTTTTACACAGCACCTAAGTGCCTACTCTCATGCATCCAAACACATTTCTGCATGCGTGAAAAGCACCTGAAAATGGTTATCTGGCTGAGAAGGGGCAGACACTGTCCAAAGTGGAGCCTGAGGCCAGCTGGTTGTGAACTGACAGGAAGATGAAGTGAAAGTTGCACCTGTGTCGGAGAGCTCCAGCCCGGGAGGCTGCCCCCCACTGACAAAGCCTCCATCAGCCCTGTGACTTAGAAAAAGAGAAAGAGCTTCTTCTCTGTCAGCTCCCCAGAAAGCGTCCGCTTCCTTTCGGAGTCCTTCTGGATGCACGGCACCCGGGGAAGTGTATACTGAAGGTGGGGTGTGGTGATGTAAAGAGGGGTGTCCCCAGGTGCCTTTTGTATAAAGTGTTCCACATCTGTGTAGAGAACTTGGTATTATCCCAATGTCTTCCAGATACCAAGAAACAGCCTCAACGGCCTTTGCACAAGGAAATTAGGGCATGGGGGGAGGTGATTTTTCTGACTTGGTAAAGAGAAAAAGAAATTACCTCTGTGAGTGCTGGGCCCCCTCATTTTTATTTGTTCTGGTCACTTCCTTTTCAAGGGCAGCCTTCCAACATAAAGAGACCCACCTTTTTGCAAATTCCCAATGAGGGACTCGAGGTGGGGAGTGAATCCAGGATGGAGGTGAGCTCTCAAAACGAATTCACTTTTTGTCTTCTGAAATGTAGGGGGGATGAAGAATCTTGATGATTTATCCTCAGTCACAAAGTGCCACACACCAAGAGGCCCATCTCCAAGCTGGATGTAGAATTTAACTATTGCACATGCAAAGACATAAGGAAATTGAGGAAGCTTCCATGACTAATTTATAATAGGAGTGCAAAAAGAGAATAAATGTTCTAAACTAAAATAAATGCTTCAAACAGAATCAATAAGTGATGAGTGACTTTAAAAATGTCTATTTAATTAGGCTGCAAGAATATAAAAGGAGTCCGCACTCAGTTGGTTCTTGAATTCCATTAAGTTCTCTTTCCTCTCTAAAGAAATCGAAGTAAAAATCATAGCCGGTACACCACAGGTATGGTTTAATGCAAGGAAGGCGATATGAAATCCAATTAGGGGACCCAGACCTGAAGAAAAAGCCTCGATCCTGGAGAAAAAGACCATACATGTATTTTATATATTTGCAGGGGTTGGGGTGGATGTGTTTAGTTAAAACAAAAAGTTTAAGGTATCCAAGGTATCCATCCAATGTTTTATGATTCCTGACATTGACTGACTTTTTCAATTATCTGAAAAACCGAGGCCAAATTATAGCTAATTGAAGGTTAAAAAATATCATGTTTTGTTCTTTCACCAAAGTTTCCTCAAATGCTGGCTTTATGTAGCGTCTTCTATTTCTTCGGATTTTTCCAGAATGCAAATAATTTCTCTGGCATTAGTTTCATTTGGTCATGAGAGATTAGGATTTGGGCAGGGGAGGGGGTGGGGAGAAAAACCAACAGGACAAGATAAAATTATTTTAGCTTCACTATTCCTTCTAAATTTCTATTTCAGAGTCACTATTACATAAAGTACTTCTGTTTTAATTACTTTTTTTAAAGATTTTATTTATTTGAGAAAGAGAGCGCGAGCATGAGCCAGGGAAAGGGGCAGAGGGAGAAGGAGAAGCAGGCTCTCCGCTGAGCAAGGCAGACACTTAACTGACTGAGCCACCCAGGCACTCCTGTTTTAATTATTTTTAAAAGAAAGAACCCACCACATACAGGCACAGGGATTGGTATATTACATGCTTTTATTCCTTTAATAATATAGAAACTATCAAACCCATTTTACAGATAGACAGGTTCAGATCAGTGTTCTGACCTTTATGTGTTCTTTAATGCAGAATTATCTCAAACAGATTTTGAAATACATAACGTTTCAGTTACTATTAGAGTATGAAAACCTACGCCATAACTAAACCTGTTAAACAACCTTTTTTTTTTTTTTCGTGTTTACACATTGTGTGAGTCAAAATCCAGGCAGGGCCCAGAGGGAACAGCGTGTTCTGCCCCGTAATGTCTGAGGCCTCAGCTGGGAGTTAGTGGTGGCTCAGGATGACTTGGTGGCTGGAATCTGGAATCACCCGGAGGCACCGCCCCTCACATCGAGCAGTTCACGAAGGCCATTGGCTGGGTCCACAGGTGGAGTTGTTGGCTGCGGCCTCTACTCAGTGTGGCCTGGGCTTCTGCCCAATATGGCGGCCTTGGGGTGGTTGAGCTCCTTGAGTGGCAACGCTAGGCCCATGGAAAGGGCATTGCCTTTTATTACCTTTGCTAGGAAGTGACATAGTATTACTTCTGCCACACTCTGTTGGATCCAGTTGAGGCGTAAGCCTGTCTCAATTCCAGAGGAGGGAAAGAAGGAGAGAGAACATAATCTCTTCTTTCAATGAGAGTAGTGTCAAAGATTTTGTGGTCATTATTTTAAACCATCACTGGAAGTAATAACTTTAAAGTGCCTCTTAGAACAATCCTGCTTCGATGATAGACTTTTACTACTCACGATATCCTAGGCATTATCTTTATTAGGAAGATATTTCAGTGAAAAAGATTAAGAAGGATGAAGTATTGAGGGAGGGTTTGCAAACTCAAAGGAGTACACAGGCTATGCAGCTCGTGAGCAAATGAAAGAGGCCAACTTTACTAACAGGGAGCTTCTCTCATCAAAGAAAAACTGAAAATCTGGATTTTTATGTGAAATCTCCTGATTTTTAAAAATGCTTTGCTGACGGGAAAAAATATTACATACAACCACAAGTTTGCTATTCCTGTAACGGAGAGATAACACTATTTTTTGTTCAATAAATATCTCTGAAAGTGATTATCATTTGCCTGGGAGTTTTCTGGGTCCTCTAAGTCAATGACAAGCTACCTCCTGTTCTTTATGAGGAATGGCTTTTCCCATGTCATAAACAAAATTCCCTGGTTAGAAGAAAATTAATTTACTCATATCTTGAACATTGACTTTGCAGAAACAGAAATAACTGTCCATCTGTTCCAAAACTTTACAGAATCATTATTTGTTCCATTAGCTCCATAAATGGGCTGTCATCAGTAATTGTCCTGTGTACTGTGAACACCTTCACTGATATTACATCAAGCTTAACTCCCAGAGTTCTGAAAGATTAGTCAATCAGTATTCAAACACTTTACGGCTATACTCACATACCTTGCACCTTAAAATTAGAACATGTAAAAAGTAAAATGTTCCTTTCCTTTTGTAATGACTAGGTAATGAATGCGCCCTCACTACTCTGCTAAGTTATCCCAAGGGATATCCAAAAGCCAAAGGGATAACGTAATATTAGTAACCTTCCTCTTATTATAAGTCATTTATTAAAAAATAAAGTTCAGGGCTTTCATTTCCAGCTGAGATGTAGTAACAGGGACCCTTGTTCCTGAAATCACTCAGATACAGGCAAAATATGTGAAATAATGGTTTTCAAGATACTGGGTATCAGTCAACAAGGGACAGTGGTCCCTGAAAAGCAGGAAACAAATGAGGAGAGCTCCCCAGTTGCCCCAGCTTACTCTATTGAGAGAATTTCCAGTCCATGGCAAGTGCCCACTGGAGTGTGGCAAATTCCCTGCTTGAGGATCTGAAGGTGAGGGTCCAAGGAGAGCATGGCGACTAGAGTTCACAGGGCAGAGTACCAGAGAGGAAAGAGTTACACAGACAGAGATTCTGTAGCTCTGGAGAGAGGCCCTCTGGAGAATTCAGCATCTTACTGGCAAATGTTTGGCATTCAATAAAAAATCACCAGTCATGAAAAAAAAAAGGCAAAATAGAATCCATTTTGAGGGGAAAAATCAATCCATTGAAACCAACCCAGAATTGACCCAGATTTTAGAATTATTAGAAAAAGACATTAAAATGATTATAACTGCCTTCTGGATATTAAACAAAAGTAGAGGAAAAATTGAACATGCTGCATAGAAATATGGTCAATTAAAAAAAAAAAACTAACAAATTGACCCTGGAGAAATATCTGCAATGTGTTTTTACACATTCCTTTTGGAACAGTGTGGGAGGGGATTAATGTCTGATGAGATGTCGAGGAAGAGAAGATTAGCGGATTTAAAGGCACAAAAATGGAAACTATCCGAAATGAAAATGAGAAAGGGAAAAGAAGAAAAATGGACAGAACATCAGTGAGCTGTGTTACAACTTCAAGCAATGTAATATGTGTGTGTTTTGCTGAAAAGAAGACAGGAAGAGAAATAAAATATGTGAAAAAATAATATTGGCTACATATTTTTCCAATTTAATAAAAACTAAAAGCCCAGAAATCCAAGAAGCTCTATGAACACCAAGCACTAGAAACATGAAAAAATACATATACATCAAAGCACAATATAATCAAATGTCTTAAAACTAGAAAAAAGAGACAATCTTAACAGAAGCCAGATTAAATAGACACAATTATGTACACAGGGAAAAAGATAGAGATGATGGTAGATTTCTCACTGGAAATAAGGCAAGTGAGAAGCCATCTTTAAAGTCCTGGAAAACAAAGCTATCAACCTAGAATTCTATAGCAACCAAAATATCTTTCAAAACCAAAGGCAAAATGAAGACTTTTCAGACATCAAAAACAAACAAAAACACTACCTGAAAGTCAAATTGAATAATCAGACATATACTCCCAGATGTGTTAAAGAAAGCCCCTAAGCAGAAGGAAAAATAATACCAGATAGAAATACAGACCTACACAAAGGAATAATGAATACTAGAAATGGTAACAACATTAATAAATATATTTTTCTTCTTATTTAAATCTTTTAAAAAGAGAGGCTAACCTGGGGCACCTGGGTGGCTCAGTCGGTTAAGCATTCAACTCTTGATTTCCGCTCAGGTCATGATCTCAGGGTTGTCAGATCAAGCCCCACATCAGGCTCCACACTGACCACTGAGACTGGTTAAGATTCTACCTCTCCGTTTCCCTCTGCCCTTCCCCCTCACTCTCTCTCCCCACTCTCTAAAAAAAGAAAAAAAGAGAGAGAGACTAACCCTACCTATCTTTAAGAATTCTTATAAAACTACAGTTATCAGGACACACAGTGTGGCATTAGCATAAAGGTAGACAAGCCATAGAACAAAATGAAGTCCAGAAATAGACCCACATATGCATGGGCAACTGATTTTTGAGAAAGGTGCAAACACACTTCAGTAGATAAAATCAATCTTCAACAAACGGTGCTTTATCAATTAGATATTCATAGGCAAAAAAAAATAAGGTCAATCCATATCTCAAACCATATATAAAAATTAACTCAAAGTAGGTCATAGACTGATATATAAAAGCTAAAACTATAGAGCTTCCAGAAAAAAACCAGAGGGGAAAAATCTTTGTAATTCTAAGTTAGGCAAGGATTTCTTAGCTATGACACTAAAAGCGTAATTCATAAAAGGGAAACTTTATAAGTTGTATTTCCTCAAATTAGAAATCTCTATTGTTCAAAGAACACTGTTAAGAGAATTAAGGGAAAGCCACTGGCTGGGAGAAAATATTTGCAACCAGGTACATGAGGAAGGATGCATATCCAAAATAAATAAAGAGCTCTCAGAACTCAATAAGAAAAAAAAAAAGCAACCCGATGAAAAAAAATGGCAAAGGTCTTATATCTGTCCTCTCCTCTGTATCCCCACTGCAATTTCCCTATTCTGGGTGCCCTTCATTTCCTCCTGCCCACATTGGGTAGGCCGTTCCTATTCTCCCTGCCTCTGAGATTGACCCATGGCAATGTAATCTCCCAACAGCAGCCAGCACCTTCCTTTAAAAATGCAAATTGGATCATGTCAGTCTCCTGCAGTAAAACCTTCAGTGGCTCCTCAAACTGCCCTCGGTGCCCTACCACGTCCTGCTTATCCAGCCCCGGCCTCTTCTCTCTTCACTACCCTCTTCCTCTGTTCTTCTCCAGTCATTCTGACCTTCCTTCTGTTTCTCAAACACGTCAAGTTCATCCCTGGCTTGTCGCCTTTGTGACTTCTGCATTCCCACTCTTTCCACACCTCCCATGGCTGGCCCTTTTTGTCTGAAGAGACCTCAGCTCAAATGTCCACTCCTCAAAGAGACCTTCCCTGGTGACTTGATCTAGCCAGTCTCTATCCCGTTACACTGCTTTACTCTGCATGGCCCTGGATCGATCACTACCTGAAACCACCACATTTGTTTGTTTCCATTTATCTACCTGCACTAAGATGTAAGCCCCAGCGGGGAGGGACCAGGCTGTCATGCTATGCTATCAATACTTAGCCCACGGACAGGGCCTGGCCCATGGTCGCAGGATATTGGCTAAATGAGAGAGTTACAAATTCCTTCTGCAGTGAGAAGTCACGAGCCTTTGACTTCCCTTCAAAAATCCAAACTCTGGACATTTCCATAGCTCTCTGCTTTGCATTTCTTTATGACACACCAAAGCTCTGGCTTTCCTGTTCCTTAAAACAAGTATGCAGTATTGGGGGCAAGAGAATGAGTCTCTAAACTTCTGGTTTAGCTTCAGAGATACTTCTCAGAGAATCCGAATTCCTAAAATCAGAGTGCCATGAGCTGAAATCATCCAGAGAAACCTAATATTGATAGGAGAACAAATCAAAGAACATCCAAAGGAGAAAAATTCTCTTTACTTTTCCTTGCATAGAGATGAATTTTCTCATTAACAACTGTACAATATCCAGCAAGAACCAAGACCACTTTCCTAACACACTTACAACACACGTGAATGTAGGGTGCAATTCTGCACACAGAGTGTGGAGGTGCTCTGGGTTCCAATTCTGACTCCGCTACAATTTACTGAGTTTCGTGGCTTCGCCTCTCTGTTTATAAGCTGAAGAGAATGATAAACTCTGACTCAGGATCTTTGAGCGGACCCGGTGAGACCTTCCACATGAAAGACACAGCACAGTACTTGGTGTGTAACGAAGAGCTCAATAAATAGTGATAGTGTCAACAATGATCAATTATGATAATTCATATTATTCCTGACACCTGACATCTGTTCACCTTTTATATCAAATTTAACATTTTTTAGGATCCACATGCGGAACATAAGGGCCAAGAACCATATGGCATGCAAGAATAATGCATAACACTGGCACTTTACAGTTTACAATTTAAAAGGAAGAAGGAAAGGTGAAGGGGGCATTTACAGACTTTATTATTTTAAAAGATTTTATATACTGAGAGAGAGAGTGAGTGGGGGGAGGGGCAGAGGGCGAGAGAGAAAAGGAATCTTAAGCCAACTCCGAGCTGAGCACAAAGAGCCCCACGTGGAGCTCATCCCATGACCTTGAGACCGTGACCTGAGCCAAAATCAAGAGCCAGACACTTAACAGACTGAGCCACGCAGGCGCCTCTAGGGACTTAATTCTGTTTCCTACAGGCGCTCTTCCTGGCTATAATTGCTTGGAACATCTACTTGACCACTGACATAGCTCGGCCATGTGTTTATGCCTCAGAAGGCACACTGCACTACTCTGCCCTTTCTGGGTTTCCTTCTCCCCAGTTCAAGGAGAAGAAAGCTCTCCAAGGGATGAATGATCATCCCACACCGTGGGTGTTTCCAGGAATGGGGTGTGTGAGCAGACAGACGAGGGCCAGTGGTGCCAGGGCCAGCTCCTGCGTGGTCAGAGGCTGAGCAATCCTGTACCTCTCAGGCCAACCTGAGCAGGAACATTGTCCCACCTCCGTGCCAGGGAAGAGGTAATACACCTGCCCTAACCCCCACCCCCCGGAAGTTTTCTCATGGCAGGAGAAGAAAGGGAAGCTGTCAGCTTGAAGAGCTAAACACAGAAGGTTCAATAGGCAGAGTAACTCATTCAAGTAACTTGAGACCTGGGAGGGAAGAAAAAAAAAAAAAAAACAAGAGCTGGAACCCACTCAGGTTGGTTTTCTTTCTTTTGCCAAAGCTCCTATTGGGCATGGAGGGAGGGAGGAAAGGAGAAGGGTTGCATGACACAAAAGAGACTGCCCAGAGCCGATGCCAACTTGGTGCCTTAGAATTAGTGAGTTGCAGAAGCCGGCAGGGTTGGGGCCTCTCCTCAGATCCCAAGCAGATGAGTGAAAGTGATCCTTTCAAAGCCATTTGCTCAATGAGAGCAAAGCATGCCTTTAGGAATCATGCCAGGAGTTTTTTGTTTGTTTTTCACTGCATTTGGGAGGAAGGGGCAAAAACAATTGATAAAAAGTAAAGGAGGTATTAAAGAGGTAAAAACAGAGTGGAGACAGATAGTGTAGTGGGGTGAAAAAAAACCAAAACAAAACCCTTCATTTCACAGCCAACAGGGAGTTTTCCTTAAGGAGGGGACTATGTTCATCAGCGGCATGTGTCTCCAGGCCACTCAGCGTGAGAGGTTCTATAAGGAGACAGTGGAATCAGTAGATAATAAACTCATCTGCATAGGAAGCTCAGAAGAATTTAGGGCAACTTAGCAAGGGGTAAGGTGAGAACAGCATGATGGCCGGTAGAAGCATATTGCCAAGAGCGATCATTGAGAAATTCCAGCATTTTTGAAGATTTGATGCCTAATGTGTACTTTCAAGTTGTGTGCAATTTTGAAATGTCAACATCTCTGCCATCCAGACTTGGAGCAAGACTTACCCAATGCACCAATGCCTGGGAAGAATGGTTTGGGGTAATCAAGGTTACGGGGCTAGCTCCTGATCTGAGAGGCAGAGAAGGAGAACAGCAGCCAGATGTGAAAATGAAAGATGGTTACGAGTTCACTGAGGGCAGAACCAGCTGCCAGAGAATTTTCACACAACCCCTCTGTCCCCCTCCTCAACTCCTGCCACACACCTCCCCCCCCAACACACACACACATGCAGGGAAAACAGTGCCCTTTCCCTCTGCCTTGGCCATGGGAGTTTGTGCCAAACTTTATTTAAATCCAAAGGGCAGGGTGACCCCAGCTAATCCTTGAATTAAATTAATTAGCGCACAAAGCAAAACCTGGTCCCTGAGACCTTCTCCAAAGAATGCATTAGATAGGACTCTTTTGGTTGCAAGCTGGCACAGGCACAGAAAGAAATGTGTTGAACCCAAACCGTGGGAAAAAAGGAGCGGAAGTGGTTTCAGGATTGATGGATCCAGAAACTCAAATATCATGGGGACTCTCACTTCCCATTTGTAACTCTCTTGGTGGATCTGTTTCTTTTTTTTATTTTTTATTTTTTTCACACAAAGAGAACTCATGCCTGCAGTTTTTGATATTTGCTTCCAGAGGAAAATGATTTGCCTATCCCAACGAAATACATCCAGAAGGTGTGGGGAGAACATGAGACAGTGGGAGTCAACACCAACCTCTATTTCTGAATGCTGATGCCAAGCTTTTTGACTTTCATCCTGGAGAGGTTGGTGATGCCTCTTAAGAGCCCAGAAGAAGCAATCATGGAGGACATTCTGTCTAAGATAACCTAGACTTGAAACACTGACTGAAAGCTGCAAACTATTCCCCAAATGAAAGTGGTCATTTGTATCATTTTCCAGAGTAACCCTGGAAATGTCCCTCCTATCCCACTCTCCCCATTAAAAAACAAAATTCAATTTCCTCATCTTGTTCTTAAAATACAGTCTTTCACAAAGCTTAAGAGACCTGGCCCAACCTAATTCTCCATCTTGTTTTGCCCACACTTCTGGTACTGTTCTCCTCTGAACTCCCTCATTAACCACCTCATCAATCATATCAGTTGTTCCTTAACATGCCCCTCTGCTCCCATCACAGGGCCGTGAAAGGTGCTGTCCTCTCTACCAGGGAATCTCTTCCCCTTCCTCCACCCTGTAATACCCCACCAACCGACCAATTGAGTTCCTGCTCATTATTCAGGTCTTGGCTCAAATCATCATTGACCACCTTCTTCTCTCATTCTCCCACAATTAAGTTAGATCACTTTGTTGCATGTTCAGAAAGCACCATGTACTTTTTCTTCAACATAACCATTGTAATTTGTAACTGTATGTTTAAGTGATTCTTTGATGGATATACGTTTCATAATGGCAGAAACCATGTCTATTTTTGTTGCCATTATTTCCTGGTACCAAGCACCTGGACTGGCACAAAGTTGGTACTTAATACATTTTATAGAAATAAGCAAATGAATTAATGAATCAATAAACAAATGAAAAAATGAGTTGATGAGTGAAGGGATGAGGAAGGAGGACTAGGGTAATAATCAGGAAAGGTCGACTGTAGGCACAGTACATTTTTCTTTAAATTATGGAGGAGGGAATATTTACATTTTTCTCCATATGTGACTGATACTGGGCTAGATATTTTACACTTGATTTATATTCAGGTCATCCTGATTCTAATGCCCAATGGACTTTTCACTCTATTATGTAACCTTCTGCAAATAAAAGAATAAGTTAGACACCAAGGAAATTGGGTAATACAGAAAAGATATTCCTTCCTTCAAAGACACTTATATTCTATGGGGCTCATAAACATTAATTTATATAACAAACACTTAGATATCACTTACTAGGTGCCAAGAACAGTTCTGATGCTTTATAAAATATTAACTCGTGTAATATTAACCCTATGAAGTAGCTTCTATTACTATCAAAGATATCTCTTTAAATCACAGAGATCAAGTAACTTGCTGAAGGTTGTACTCCTAGAGAGTGATAGAATCGAGATTTGAATTCAAGTATATGGCTCCAAAGCCCAGGTGTTTTACTACCACTCTAGATAATTTTCATAATTAAAAAAGGGGGGGGGCAGCGCCTGGGTGGCGCAGTCGTTAAGCGTCTGCCTTTGGCGCAGGGCGTGATCCCAGCATTCTGGGATCGAGCCCCACATCAGGCTCCTGTGCTAGGAGCCTGCTTCTTCCTCTCCCACTCCCCCTGCTTCTGTTCCTTCTCTCGCTGACTGTCTCTGTCAAATAAATAAAACAAAATGTTTAAAAAAAAAAAAAAGAGCTTAGCTAAAGTCTTAGAAGATCTTTTATTTTTCCCCTCTGTCAAAGGAGAGTTTATGTTGTGTTCAAAATGGAGTAGGCACATTCCACTCTGTCTCTCCCATTCAATGGAACTAAAAACCCTGGACAAAATGCATGGAACAACTAGCTTAGGATTCTAAAAAGTAAATGCAGCAGGAAGTTTAGGGGAAAAAAAACAAAACTCTTAAGTAATACTATACTAGTGGTAAGCTCCCCACTTTTCCTCTTCCAGTAATTCCTGACCTAAGTTCACAGGCATCCTGAAACCTGAAACTGTGTATGGAGAGCAAACAGAAAGAGCTTCAAGAAAGCTCAACTTCTGGGGGTTCTGGGGATGCCTGGGTGGTGCAGTGGGGTAAACACCTGACTCTTATTTTCAGCTCAAGTCATGATCTCAGGGTCATGAGATCGAGCCCCACTTCAGGCTCCAGGCTCAGCAGGGAGTCTGCTTAAGATTCTCTTTCCCTCCCCCTCTGCCCCTCCCCACCATGCACTCTCTCTCTCTCTCTCTCTCTCTCTCAAATAAATAAATAAATAAATCTTTTTTTTAAACAAAAAGAAAGAAAAGAAAGCTCAACTTCTGGTTTAACAAGTGGGAAGAGGGGGCACTCTGGATAAAAGAGAGTTGAAAAACATCCCATTTTTCCCATTTTCTTTCACCCCAGCCCCTGGGGCAATCACACCATGATGGTGTTAGTGATGGTACCAGAAGTTGAGCAGGTGCTTAAACTCAGAAGGGAGGAATCCTTCTTTTTGACCATAGAGATTGGTCCCAAGAGCATAGGGATAATGCCTATCCCTTTTTTTCTCTATGTGTCCTCTTGCCACTTAGCCCCAGAACCAGATGTGTTGTATGAAGGGCATGGCAGAGAGGAGGAATTAAGTCACAACTTTCTTTTTTTTTTTTTAAAGATTTTATTTATTTATTCGACAGAGATAGAGACAGCCAGCGAGAGAGGGAACACAAGCAGGGGGAGTGGGAGAGGAAGAAGCAGGCTCATAGCGGAGGAGCCTGATGTGGGGCTCGATCCCGTAACGCTGGGATCACGCCCTGAGCCGAAGGCAGACGCTTAACCGCTGTGCCACCCAGGCGCCCCAAGTCACAACTTTCTAATCAAAAGACCAAGAAAGGAAATTCCTGTGAGCCAATGAGTGTCTGGGAGGTCGCAGAGTCTTTACTTTACGTAAATGATGCCAAAATATTTTGTATGAACTCCTTCACTAGCCCTGCTGTATGCATACATGGATCTGATGCCAAAAAATAGGCCAAAATCTTGAAGACCTGAACTATATGATAAACCACTGCCTCATCTCCAAACCGGCACCTGAATGACACTCACATGGAGTAGACCAAAATAACACTACAAAGGCTTTGAAACTTGACTGATACAGGGACAATAGCTCAGAGGAGGCAGGTAGGAACTTGTAACCTGAACAAAATCTGGCTGACTGCCTAATAAACAAATAAATAACCTTCTCCGTATGATTTAGTAAAAGCAGAAGTACCCTAACATAGTACTGAAAAAGCCCAGGATACATTCAAAATTAACTTACATACAAATAACCAGAAAAATCTGAACATCTGTAAAGGGAAAAGACAATTAACAAATGCTGGTCTAAAGATGATACAGATGCTGGAATTATCAGATATAGGTTTTAAATAATGTTATGTAACCATGCTCCAAACAGTGAGAGTGAGTAGTCTTAAAAAAATGAAAAGATAGAAAGTTTCAGCAGATAAATAGAAGTTATAAAAGATTTTTAAAGGACCAAATATAAATATTAGAACTAAAAAACACACTAATCAAAGTAAAACATTTTCTTGATGCACTTGATAGCAAAATGGAGATGTGAGAAGAAAGAACTAGTGAACTTAAAGATAGATCAAAAGAATATTAAATTTAAATAATAGAAAGGAAAAAGTTTGAAGAAAAAAGAATGACAGACTCACAGGAACTTGTGGGACAATATCAAATGGTCTAACATTCATGTCATTAGAATCCTACAGAATGATAAAGAATGTGGTGCAAAAAAATAAAAATAAAATAAATTATACCTGAAAATAGCAGAATACACATTCTTGTCAAGCATCTTTGGAATCATCACTAACATAGACTATATTTGAGTCAAAAAACAGACCTTAACAAATTTAAAAGACTTAAAATCGTATAAAGGATATTCTCTGATCACAATGGAATTAAATTAGAAATAAATAATGGAATGATACCTGGAAATCTCCCAACACATGAAAGTTAAACAATACACTTCTAAATAACATAGGGGTGAATAACAAGAGGAATTGGAAAGTATTTTTAAGAAATGAAAATGCAACATACCAAAATCTGTGGGAAACAGCTAATGCAAGATTTAGAGTACAATTAATGGTTAACTGTTTGTATTAGGAAATAAGAAAAATCTCAAGTCAACAGTCCCTTTTTCCACCCTATGGAATTTTGAAAAGAAGAGCAAAATAAACCCAAAGCAAACAGAAGAAAGGAAATAAACAGCAGAAATCAGTGAAATTGAAAATGATAAACCAATAGGAAAAAAAACCAATAAGAACAAAAGTTTATTCTCTGAAAAGACCTACAAATATGATTGGCACAAGATTGGCAAGAGAGAGAGAGAGAAGACATAAATTTTCAATATCAGGAATGAAAGATGGACTTTCACTACAGAACCACAGGCATTAAAAGAAGAAAGGTGGGGATACTTCCAGATTCATTTATGAGGCTAACATTACCCTCATGCCAAAGCCAGCCAGAGAGTAAAAGAAAAGAAAACCACAAACCAATATACCTCAAGAACATAGGAAAAACCTTTAACCCGGTATTAGCAAATCAAATCCAGCAATACATAAAAAGAATAATGCACCATGACAAATGGGGTTAATCCCAGGAATGTAAGGCTAGTTTCACATATGAAAATAATTTAATGAAATCCATCATGCTAATAGACTAAAGAACAAAAAAACACACAAACATATAAAATTATGGAGAGACGCAGGAGGATTAACATTCATTTTGAATAAAAACTCCCATCAAACTTGGAAGAGAAATATCCATAATATGATCAATGGTGTCCAAAAGGCACACTGCTGACAACATAATGGACAAAGACTAAATGTTTCTTTTCCTAAGATCAAGAACAGACAAGGAAGTCAACTCTCACCACTCCTGTTCAATATTATACTGGAAGTCCCACTCAGTACAATCAGTCAAGCAAAATTAAAAGGCATACATATTGGAAAAGAAGAAATTAAACTGGTCCTATTGACAGACAACATGTCCATCTATTTAAAAAAACAACAACAACTAAGTAATAAATCTAGGAGAAAGTTAATCGAAATAATAGGAAGTTTAGCAACAATAAAACACAAATTTACCCCAAAAATCAAATTTCTATATATTACCAATCAAAAATTGGAGACTGAAATTTGAAACTGAAAACAATGCAATTTAAAATAGCTCCAAAATATGAGATGTTCAAGTATGCACCTGCATGTGCAAACCCTATATGCTGAGAACTCCAAAATACTTGTGAAATAAATTAAAGAAACTCTGAGTAAATGCAGAGACAGGCCATATAAAGGGATTGGAACACTCAGTGTAGTTGAGAGATGAACTGTCACCAAACTGATCTATAGATTTGATACTATTACAATCAAACACCTGTTGGGATTTGGGGGTAATATATAGATAGAAGATATAGATATTTATATATGGTATGTACATATAGATTATAAAATTTGCATGAAAAGAGAAAAGAAATCCAGTAGCTAAAAATATTTTTGAAAAATAATTTAGATGAGAGGATTCACACTATCCAATTTTAAGACTGCTATAAAGCTATAGTAATCAATACTGTGTGGTACTGGTAAAGGGATACACACAGGTAAATGGCAATACGACACTTATAAAGACACCCACCCAAATATGGCCAGTTGATTTTAAACAAAGATGAAAAGGCAATTCAATGGAGGAAGGATAGGCTTTTCAACAAATGGTGTTGGAATAATTAGATGTTCAGATATCAAAAATTAATATTAACCTAAACCCCACATCTTATACAAAAATTAAGTAAAGGTGGCTGAAGTTTGTAAGAAAGCTCTATGGGATTTTGCTTCCCAAGTCCAATAACCTTTCATGGTAAAAATTCTCAGAAAACTAGAACTAGAGGGGAACTCCCTCAACACGACAAATGGCATTTTATTACAAAACCCACAGCTGACAACACACTCAGTGGTGAAAGACTGAGAACTTTCCTGCTAGGATAAGGAACAAGGCAAGGATGGTTGTTCCTACCACTTATTTCTATTCGGCATGGTGCTGGAGGTTCTAGCCAGAACAAATGAAAAAAAAAAAAAAAAAAAAAAAAAAGGAAAAAAGAAAGAAATAGCATCCAGATTGGAAAGGAAGAAATAAAAGTCTCTATTTACAGATCACAGAATCTTTTATATAAAAAAATCTACAAAAAATCATTAACATTTATACATGAGTTCAGCAAGTTACAGGATATTAGCCAAATATTTTTTTAAAAACCAAGCATATTTCCATACATCAGCAATGAACAGTATGAAAATAGAATCAAGAAGACAATTCCATTTACAATAGCATCAAAAAGAATAAAGTGCTTACAGATTAACAAAAGAAATACCAAACTCATACACTGAAAACTATAAAATATGCTGAAGGAATTAAAGAAAATCGAAGTAAGTGGAAAGATGTTCCATGGTCATAGATTGGAAGATGTCATTTTTTAAAGACGTCGACGCTCTCAAGTTGATCTACAGATTCAGTATAGTCCCTGTCAAGATCTCAGATCAATTCTTTGCAGAAATGGGCAAGCTGATCCTAAAATTCATATGAAAATGCAAGGGATTCAGAAGAGGCCAGAAGGAGGACTTACATTTCCTGATTTGAAAACTTACAACAAACTAATGGTACTCATGACTCTATAGGACTAGCGTAAGGATAGGCATACAGGTAAGTGGAATAGACTTGAGAATGCAGTGAGGATGAACCCATAAATCTCAAAACATCACATTTATATGTTTCCATTGATATGACATTCTGAAAAAGGCAGAAGTCTAGGGATGGAAAACAGATCAGTGGTTGCCAAGGTTGGATGGAGGATTTGACTGCAAAAGATCATTGCAAAGAGGCTTCTGAGAGGTGATAGAATTCTGATTGTGGTGGTGGTTGCATGAATCCATGAATGTGGTAAAAACTCACCAAACTACACACACACACAGCAGTTTTGTTTTTTCCTTTTGGTTTTTTGTGTTTGGTTTTGTTTGGGGGTTTTTGTTTTGTTTTGAGAGAGAGCATGAGCAGTGAGGGAGAGGGAGAGAGAGAACCTTAAGCAAGGTTCGCGCCCAGCACAGAGCTGGACGTAGCTGGATCTCATAACTCTGAGATCATGACCCAAGCTGAAATCAAGAGTCAGACACTTAACCAACTGAGCCGCCCAGGCGCCCCCCGCACATTCACAACAAATTTTAAAAGCACACAGAAAAGAGAAGGAATAAAATAAATGGCCCAGGATCAATAATCCAAGACTTCAGAAGATGCCAACGTGTTATCATCCCTGCTTAAGAAGATTTGTGAACCAGCTAAAAAGACAGAATTAGCAAATTCTGGAGAGCTATCACTAAAAATAACACTAATTCCTGTCATTTGTCAAGCTTTTACCGTGTGCCAGGCCCTTTGCTGATGCCTTCCACCAGCTAATCCTTCCAGTGCTTATTAAGAGATAGATAGAGAAATGGCATCCAAGCCAAAGCTGACTGGCTACGATGGCCAGGCTACCTGGCACGGAGAAGTCAGAAGAATTGTAGAACTGTTTCCTTCTTGTTAGGGCCTCTGTCAGAAATCAGAGTTGCGGGAACACAGCAGCATGCCATTTGTCACAACTGGTTTGTTGCTTATGAAGATGTAAGGGTGTTTTTTTTTTTCATGTGTATTCCTCATCATGGCAACAAAACCATCTCAGCAAGAACTTAAGGGATGGTTCATAGGTGCTCCTCATTCCTCGCTGGCGTGTGGTACCTGACACCACGTGGCTTCTGATCTAAATAAAAATCGCTGGCAACTTCTCCCCATAAGGAAATGAGAAGTCGTTATCTAGTCTGAAAAATTAGATTGGGTCAATCAGAAAGGTAATTAAGGCATGACTAGGACTACAGAAACTTCCCAATAAAGGAAAAATACTGTCAGTGTGCTGGAAGCTGGAAACCACTAATGTTACTAAACCCTGAATAGAAATTTTTTTTAAAGATTTTATTTATTTACTTGAGAGAGAGAGACAGAGAGCAGGGGGAAGGGCAGAGGGAGAAGCAGATTCCCTGCTGAGCAGGAAGCCTGACGTGGGACTTGATCTTGGGACTCCGGGATCATGACCCCAGCCGAAGGCGGAAACTTAACCAACTGAGCCACCCAGGCACCCTGATAACAAATTTTTTACAATGTCTAGAATTAGCACTAAATTTCAACATCATTAAGAAGCAGGTATTTTCTAAGAAACAGACTACCCAGGACTGAACAAGAAGATCTAGGCCTCCCTAAAATGTTGATTTTCAGGTTTCATGTCCTTGCTCAGAGACTCCCACCAATGCCTGAGTTTTGTTTTGTTTTGTTTTTACATCAAATAAAGAACCAACAACCCTAGTTGGGACTCAAAGTGTTCCCCATCCTGACTTCTTTGGTCCATATAGCAGGAAACTTGGCCACCATCTCCCCAAGTTTTATTTCTTACAGTTTCAGCCACCCTGGGGTATGATGACTTTTCCAGTTCTACATTTTTTGGGGAAGAACACGTATTGGCTCCCCCTTGGTGTGATGACCACGCTTAGACCAGCCCAGTGTGACCAGTGAGGTCAACACAGCTGTGAAATGGGGTGGGAATGGAGCAGAAAAGACAAAATACTATTTTTGATCAACTCCAAATCTTTTTCTCTCCTGCGAGTAATATCATAAAAAGCTAACATTTACCAAATATTTATTATGTGCTAAGCACTTTACACACTTTCATTCAATGCTCAATGAGGTAAGCATTGTTATGCCCATTTGTAATTGAGAAAGTTGAGGCACACGGAGGTTATGTAACTTGCCTAAGTTCACAGTTAGCAAGTAGTAAACATCGCTTGGGCTGTGACCACAGTGTGTTATTGCTAATTTTTGAAATATGAACTATCTGATCAACTCTTTTGGTAATAACAAGTCTCCAAGGGTATTTATCATTTCACACTTATTCCCATCTCCCCAGCTAGACTGAGGGTGGAATCCAGGTCTTCTCACTCTCTATCTATCCCACATCTTAGCCTCGGACATGCCCTGCAATCAAAGCCCAAGAGTGCCAGGGCCCCAGGTGACATGCGACCAGAGTGCCTGCCAAGGAAGGAACAGATGGGTCTGCTAAATGGTGAAATCAAGTCCCTGCCACTATAATGGCAATAAGCATTCCACATAAAATAATTACTTCCAGTTTGCTTGGCAGGTTGGACAAAGTCCGAGGGAAGGTTAATTTATCTTTCACAGCTTTGAGCCTTCAAGCTGTGGTTTCCCAAGTGAAAAGAGCCTCTCCTCAGTGATTCTTTGCAGGATCCATTTAGTCATGACAGAATTACCTCCTCATCACTGAGTGGCAAAGTCAATTTGGAGTCCACTTCTCAGCGAGGGACCACAATGGAGGAAATTATTTAAGTCACATGGAGATTTAAGTCCATAGGTCTACAGTACTGTAGGTAGGACACTGAAATAGGTTTCAGGTCGAGACTCCAGCTACCTGTACCATGTAAATTTTGTGCAATGATTTTTTTCATCTAAGAAATGGGTACAATCATACATGGTCTATCTGTTTAAGGAATATAAAGACTATTAAGTGAAATTAAGTTTACTAAATCAAATTTGGCATAGTTAAAGGTGCTTAAAAATTTCCAAGAAGAGAATCCAGGCATGGGTGGAGCCTTTAATCTGAACTGAAATAGCAGAACTTCCTGTCTTTCCTGCTGGTTAATGTTTCTAGACTTCTTCCTCATCTCTGTTTTCTGGCTCTACCTTCCTCCCATTAGTCCCATCTGTTAAAGTTCTTACACTAGGGGAATTAAATGAGCCAATTTTTTGTGTGTTTTCAAATAACCAAATACCTCTTCCCGCTGAATGGCACAGACTAATCTTGGTAAGAATTTGGTGTCAGCGTCATGAATATCCGACCCAATTCTATCCATCCTCTTTTTCAGAGAAACATGGTTTGCTAAGGTAATCCCTGGTGGCCAAAGCAAAGACAGATCAAGGATTTCATTCAAAAAATGCCTTATTTGGTACCACAAAGAGTCATGCATTCCTAATTCAGTCTTGCCTACTTGGCCTGGGTCAGAAACTACTCCCTAGTAGAAGCAAAGATAACTTTACACCCTGGGAAGAAAAAGCAGAAAGATAAATGCTGTAAGATTTGTCAGCAGTGGAAGATATTCAATATTCTTTCTAAAAGAGTAGAGTCATACTCGCAAAAGCAAGAGAAGCAAAAATATTTCAGTTGATGTGGAAAATGGCTTTAATTGTTTGTTATATTTGAGGTGACGTGTTCCTTTGGTCTCCACGGTAGCCATATACCCTTCTACTGTTAACAGAACTTTTTGTGTGTAGCTCCCTTTCCCTTTCTCTATTCCATGTAATTTACTGGATTTAGAATTCATGGTTGACAGTCAGTTTATCTTAATATTTGAAAAATGTTGTTCCCTTCTTTTTGGCCTCCATGGCTTCAAGTGAAAAATCCACTATCATCAGAATTAGTGTTTGTCTGTAAGTAATGCCTAGTTTCTTAGTGGCTTCTTTCAAGATGTCTTCTTTATGTTTCATTTTCAGAAGTTAAATTATGATATGTCTTGGTGTGGCATTGTTTGTATGTATCCTGTGTAGGGTTAGCTCAGTTTCTTGATGAGGTAGGTTTATGAATTTGGGCAAATTTAGAAAGTTTTCAGATATTTTTCTTCAAACATGTCAATACTTCTTTCTCTTTGCTCTCCTTCTGGGATGCCAATAACATAGATGTCCGCTCTTTTGTTATTGTCCCACAGGTTTCTGAGACATCATTCACTTTTCTTTCAGTCTATTTTCTCGCTGTTGTTTATCACAAAGCTGTAATCATCAAGACATGGATGGTACTGGCACAAAAACAGACACATAGATCAATGGCACAGAATAAAAAACCCAGAAATGGACCCACAACTATATGTTCAACTAATCTTTGACAAAGCAGGAAAGAATATCCAATGGGAAAAAGATAGTCTCTTCAACAAATGATGTTGGGAAAACTGGACAACAATAGGCAAAAGAATGAATCTGGGCCACTTTCTTAACACCATACACAAAAATAAATTCAAAATGGAGGAAAGACCTAAATGTGAGACAGGAAAACATCAAAATCTTAGAAGAGAACACAGGCAGTAACCTCTTTGACATCAGTGGTAGCAACTTCTTACCAGACATGTCATCTGAGGCAAGGGAAACAAAAGCAAAAATGAACTACTGGGACTTCGTCAAGATAAAAATCTTCTGCACAGTGAAGGAAACGATCGACAAGACTAAAAGGCAACCTTCAGAATGAGAGAAGATATTCACAAATGACATATCTGATAAAGGGGTCATATCCAAAATATATAAAGAACTTATAAAACTCAACATCCAAAAGCCAAATAGTTCAGTTAAAAAATAGATAGAAGACATGAAGAGACATATTTTTCTTTTGTTTAAATAGAGTAAGCTTTATTGGCTTATCCTCAAGTTTACTGATTCTATCCTCTGTCATCTCTTGCTCTACCATTGAGCTCATCCAGTGAATTTTTTATTTTGGCTATTTTATCTTTAAGTTCTATAATTTCCACTTTGTTCTTTTTTATAACTTTCTGTCTTTTGCTGAGATTTTGTACTTTTTCATTTGTTTCAAAAGAATTTGTCATTGCTTGTTGAAGCATTTTTGAGATGGCTGCCTTAAAATCCTTGTCAGATAATTTTGATCAATCTTGATGTCAGCATCTCTGATTGTCTTTTCTCATTCAACTTGTGATTTTCCTGTTTCTTGGTATGATGAGTGATCTTTTTATTGTATCCTGGACATTTTGGATATATTATGAGGCTCTGGATTCTATTTACTTTTCTCTTTTTAAGCTGGAAGTCCTTCTGTTTTGAAGTCGTGTGAGGACTTGAGTGTGTTTGCTCTGCTTCCTGCTGGATCTCGCTGACATCACCTCCAAAAAGTGGAGCAATGACTCACATCACACTGTCACACCTTGTTGCAGATAGATAGAAGTTCAGCTCCATCCTCAGCCCATCAACATCTTTCCTGCAAAACTGGGGCACCAACTCAAACCAAGTCATTATCTTAAAGTGGGGTTGTAAGCTCAGCTCCCTATTGATGTGGTGAAGGGTGAAGGCTACAAGGCAGAGGGCTAACATACCATTTTGTTCCTTCAGGCTAGGGGTAGAAGTTCAGCTCCCTACTGGTCCCTACTCATGAAGGGTGGGGAATAAAGTGTCAATTAGCTCCACCTCTCATCACCTCATTCTACCTGTTGATGCCAATAGGGGATGGCAGCTCAGAAGAGGGGTGCAGAAAGCAGAGTGTTGAGTAGCCCTGCTTTGTACACTGCTTCGTTCAATCTCTTTGCTGTGGGTTGGAGGGGGAAGTTCAGCTCTCCACTGAACTCCACCGGCCTCCAGAATTAGGGAAAGTGGAGTGCAGACTAGCTCCAGTTTACTCTGCCCTATTCATGCTCAGTGATGCAATATGAGTGTAGAAACTCAGCTCACCATTGGACTTAGCCAAACACTATAATTTGACCCCTCCCCTCCAGTGGTTTGTTCAAAGGCACTGAAAACAATCCAAGGTAACTCAGTATTGGGGTTTTGTGGGGACAATAGGGAAATACAGGGTTATTGAGAGAGTCTCTCTCTTTGTGCTGGATTTGAAGTTGATGGGAGTAGGCCTGGAAACTGTGGAACTACTACCTAAGGATTAAAGAGAGTTTAGGCTCTTTTGGCTTCCCTATGCAGTAAATGCAGTGGTTAGGTGCATATACTTGATTTCAAAGTGTAGCTCAATTAAGAGACTTCGATCACAACATCTTACCAAGTAAAATGGAAATAATAAAAGTACATCCCTGGTGGGGTTATTGCAAACATTTAACGAGGTAAGGCAAGTAAAGCAGTTCAACCAATGTTTGGCATGTTGTGAGTTCTCACTACATGGAAACAATGATGAATAATTGATAATGGTTGTTAATGGCAAGTCAGGGTCTTCTTCTTTTCTTTTACCTTTCATAGGACTGAGCTCATGGTAAGAGCTGAATAAATAATACCAGCACCAACCAATGTATCAAGAGCCAGCAGATTAAAACCTGTTAACTCAGGGGCGCCTGGGTGGCACAGCGGTTAAGCGTCTGCCTTCGGCTCAGGGCGTGATCCCGGCGTTGTGGGATCGAGCCCCACATCAGGTTCCTCCGCTATGAGCCTGCGTCTTCCTCTCCCACTCCCCCTGCTTGTGTTCCCTCTCTCGCTGGCTGTCTCTATCTCTGTCGCATAAATAAATAAAATCTTTAAAAAAAAAAAACACAAACCTGTTAACTCAATTTTCCTTCCCACCACAGTGCTTGTTTTAATGTAAAGATTAGGGCTGGCTGACCAATTGCATCCTCACCATCTGCTGTCACACAACATAACAGTACTGCCTCTTCCACATCTGTCTCTCCAGGGATTCTGTATCAAAAGCAATTTCCCACGAGACTGACATCCTTATAGCTGCACAGAATAAAACCTCCTTATCCATAATAGAGACTCTTCCCTCCCTCCTCTAGTCTACCAGTTTCCTATCACCACTTGTTAAAAATCACCCCCAGTAGAACCTGGATTCAAGGAATGAAAGTCCTGTGAGGAATAGAATGTGGAGAACTGTCAGCTGGCATGGATGTTAATATCACATTAATGGAGCCGTCTTAGGTTCTTCAAGATAGTTCCATGGTGAGAAACGCAGAGAGATTAATGGCGCTCTGCCCTCACATGTGCGGTAAGAACTGTCCTGACAAGTCAACAGAACCCCAAGCACGGGGGCTCTAAAGTGAGTTTGAGCTGAGGGCAACCAGGCTCAAAGAGCTTTTCTTATTCTGAACTCTAATTGTCCACACCATTGAAAAACATGGCCTGGCATTTACCTCAGTCTCATTCACCACAACCTAGTTGGGTCTTTTCATTCCGCTCTGGAAACAGGTTTGAGTGTATCAAAAATGACATTTTTATTTGTATCACCGATCCTTGAGATATCATGGAATTTTTCTCCTACTCTAACCTCCCATTAATCTATTTTGTGGCAGCTTCCTCAGTCCCATTCCTACTCCCCTCTGTCATGCCTTGATAATCCCAAGAGTTCTCTTCTCAACAGGAGGCAGTTTTTTCCCTCCCCAAGGGACATTTGCAATGACAGGAAATGTTTTTGACTATCACGATCTGAAGAAGAGTGAGGAGGTGCAGGCCAGCGCTATTGACATGTGGTGGATAAAGGCCAACGATGTTGTTAAACATCCTACAATGTACAAGATGTTCCCTACCCCCCAGCAAAGCATCTGGCCTAAAAAGTCAATAATATCAAAGTTAAGAACCTTGATTTAGAGGCTGCAAAACAAGACCATATTTCCAAGTATCTTTGCAGCTAGACTTCCACATGTGCTCAGTTGGAAAGCAGAAGTGAGATCCATGAGACCACAGTTGTAAGGTCTTCCTGCAAACTCACTGGCAGAGGTGTTTCATTCTTCTGGCTCTGGCTCTAGTTCCTGATCCCTAGATTCTGAGTGGCGAGTGCGAGCAGCATCAAGGTTCCCACTGGACGTATCCCATGTGTGATTGGGTTTTTTTCTTGGCTTATTTGCTCCTACTTGCAGAGCATTCAATTTTGTTTCTCTGGCCCTCCTAGACATTCTTGTAAGTGACTTCATGGCCTATAATAAATCCTTTTCTGCTTAAACTAGTTAGAGTGCATTATTTGGTTTGCAATTAAGGATCTTAAGTAATACAGTAAGTGATTATAGGCAATCAATCTTCAAGAAGATGGGAATGTGAGATTGATTATAGTTAGAAATCAATGCAGATTTAGTTAGCATTAGAAGGCGGAACTCTTGTAGGCCTTGAAGGACTAAGTACCCGCTTCTAAATGGAAAGTGAATTGGTATGGGGGATTAAAGATGGTCACAAATTTTTTGTCACTCATCCTTCTGTTCCCTCCCTTTCCCTTGAACATAGGCCATCCCTGTTATTTTAGTCAATAAATAGAAATATAACAAAATCGATCCTGTGAATTTCAGAGGCTGGGCCTTAGATCTGCAGCATCTGCCTTTATCTCTTAGAACACTCCCTTTTAGGATTCAACCACCATCCTGTGGGGATGCCCAAACAATCCTGAAGACAGGCTACAGGGAGGAGAACCAAGGTATCCTTAGCTGAAGACCCCAGCTGAATCTCCAACCAACATCCAGCATCAACTACCAGCCATTTTTGTCATGTCTTGAATGTCCCAGGCCCTGTTGACCCTCTGCTGCTTGTCATCTCATCAACCATTGCTAAATACCATCAATCCATGAAATGGTGAGAGATAACAACTGGGTTATTGCTTCAAGTCACTAAGTGTGGAAGTGATTTGTTACTCAGCATTAGATAACCAAAATAATTGGCTACTTCCAACTGTACTGGCAAGCTTAAAAAATAAAATGACAAGGTAAAGGTTTAAATTCTCTATTCAAGACATAGTCAGAGAATCAGAGTCTTTATGACTGCCCAGAAAGAAGGTGGCTATAAAAATAAGATGTCGAGGGGCGCCTGGGTGGCACAGCGGATAAGCGTCTGCCTTCGGCTCAGGGTGTGATCCCGGTGTTATGGGATCGAGCCCCACATCAGGCCCCTCCGCTATGAGCCTGCTTCTTCCTCTCCCACTCTCCCCGCTTGTGTTCCCTCTCTCGCTGGCTGTCTCTATCTCTGTCGAATAAATAAATAAAATCTTTAAAAAAAAAAAATAAGATGTCGAGTCTAATTCTGTAAGCTGCTCAAAATTCAACATAGGTTGACTAAACAGCCTCATTGGATCTCTTGTGTACATGTTACAGCACTGACTAGGAAAGAATAGGATGTTGAGAATAAAAATGGTGACATTTGAGAGGATTTGAATGATTCTGAGGACATCTAACCTTCCAAATCTGACTTGTCTATTGCCAATGGAAGCAGCCCCTCTTTATCTGTTGAAGCTGGCCCTGCCCACTAGAACAACCAATAAAGACATCATCTAACGGAGCAGAAATACCAATTATCCCCTTGCCTCAATACTACCTCTCAGTGGCTCCAGGCCTAAAACTGCAGTCAGATCTCAACATGCCCTGGGGCATCAGTTACAGAGTAAAACCGTAAAAGAAGGGGCACACACAAAGAACTACAAGATTTTGCTAAATTATATCAGCAAAACTTAAGGAACATATGTGAGAAGATCGTAGATTAAAAAGAGAGCAATATAATTCTGAATGAAGCTGAACTTAGTGCAATGATTTTATGTACCAGAGATTCTAAAATCAATGGGCTCACAAGTCTCTTTTCCAGTTATTGTGGCACGTGGTACCATGAGCAGCAGTCTCCCACGACACCTCGTATGAGGTTGTGCAGGAAGTCCTGCCGCACAGCTGGTACAAGTGCCCAAAGTTTTTGGAGATGGTGGAGCTGCAGGTCAGCTTGAAGAACTATGACTCTTCAAAGACAAGTGCTTCTTGGGCACTGTCAGGCTTAAGTCCACTCTTCACCCCAAGTTCTCCATATGTGTTTTGGGGGACCAGCCGTGCTGCAATGAGTCCAAGGCTGTGGATATCCCCACATGGACATTGAGGCCCTGAAGAAACTCAACAAGAATAAAAAATGAGTTAAGAAGCTGGCCAAGAAGTATGATGCCTTTTTGGCTTCAGAATCTCTGATTAAGCAGATCCCATGAATACTGGACCAAGGCCTGAATAAGCCTAGCAGTTTCCCTCCCTTGCTGACTCACAATGAGAACATGGTGGCCAGAGTGAATGAAGGGAAGTCCACGATCAAATTCCAGATGAAGAAGGTACTGTGCCTGGCAGTGGCTGCTGGCCACATGAAGATGACAGATGATGAGCTCGTGTACAGCATCCACTTAGCTGTTAATTTCCTGGTGTCATTTCTCAAGAGTTGGCAGAACATCCAGGCTTTATACATCAAGAGCACCATGGGCAACCCCAGCACCTGTACTAAGGCACAGCTTAATAAACCCTAGTGCTACCATTACCTGTCTGCCTGTGACTCCGGAGAGGCAGGTGCTTTGTGAGTTGACATTGCATGCCGTGGCACTGTGCTGATGACTGCAATTTCTGGCAGTCAGTGATGGGTAGTCATTTTCTCCACACTGCAAACCAAGAAATGGATTCTATCAACCTTTGAAAACATACAGTCTTATTTAGATCTCTTGGATACTTAAAAAGAGAGTAACTCTTAAAACATGTGACAGTAGGTCTGCTAACCAGGACTGAAGCTTTTCTGATAACCCTGAGAAAGGCAGAGTAGGACCTTCACATTGAAGACATTGACTCAGCCCTTGGCAGTGTGCTTAACCTATGGCCTGAAGTTGCTTTCCTTTAAGCCAGGTTCTTTCCATGGGCCTTTTTGTTTTGTTTCATCCCTCTAAATTGTGCCTTTGGGTTCTTGGTCGGTAGGGATCACAAGGAATGTTCCAAATGGAGATTGGGTTCCTGGATTATTCAGAAGGGAGTGGTCCACAGTCCTGAGAAATTGATCTAGTGTTTGCTTGTGTGACCCCACACTGAATACCCTATGTTCAGGGTAGCAATTTATTGTGTGAGATGTTTAGGAAAACACAAGTAGGAGACCTGTGCAATATTGTATTCATCTGCCCTGTTTTTTAGGGGAGTTTAGCAAATGGGTAGAATCAGGCTGTGAAACTTCTAGGCCCTTGTCCCCCGGGTAGGTTCTGCCCCCTTCCTGACCTGAGGCATTTCCCTGTTGGAGTTCTTGCCTCCAGCACTGAGTACTGGAGAGTTGGTTTTGGCCCGGTAGGAAATACCTGTGACTTAACCTTTAACTTGAATCTGCTTCATTTAACTTAGGTAAAGTAACTAGTTTATCCCACCATCTCTCCATTTTTGAATATAGCTGAAAGTCTATTTCAAACCATAATTTAAAATGTTGTACCTTCTTGAAATAAGCTTGAACCAGAATGAATACAAGGTTTTCACTAAAGTAATCAATACATAAAATTTTAAAAAATAAATAAAATCAACAAGTTCACCAAGACAACTGGGAGTGGTTCTAAATGGTCGATAGAAATCTTGACTCAGAGGTGCCTGGGTGGCTCAGTCGGTGAAGCATCAGCCTTCGGCTCAGGTCATGATCTCAGGGTCCTGGGATTGAGTCCCACATTGGGCTCCCTGCTCAGCGGGGAGTCTGCTTCTCCCTCTCCCTCTGTGATCTCTCTAGCTCTCACTCTCTCTCAAATAAATAAATTTTAAAAATAAAAAATAAACTCAATGTTTAAAAAAAAGAAGAAACCTTGACTCAGTGGTGGCCTACTGTAAATAAAGTCAATATTCATGTAATTCCTTGGAATAATGTAGGGAGAAAAGAATGTTGGAGTAAATTTGTTATAATCCATTCACTCCCCCACCTTTGAGAGGGTTCAAAAACACTCTCTTGCCAAAGCCTTGAGAAATACATTGAAGAGAGGCGTGGCAGTCTTTGAAAAGCACTGGAGCGGCTGTACTCCAAGCTAGAAGTGAAAGTGCATTGAAAAGGGCTTTCTGATTTCAGCGGTGTTAATAGGCCGGCACAAACACCAGAGGCAAGGTGAGCATGAATATCATAATAAGCCACATAGTTGAAAAGACAATCAGAATGGTTTGAGCTGTAAGGATATCTATCCTAGGGTCTTTAAGACAGCTAACCTAGGTCCAACTTGATCCATATCTTGGAAGACTCAGTCTGGTAAAGAGAAGCTTGACTTGCATCCAATTCTGAGGACTGAATCTCAGAATTGACCCAGAGTTCCTTGAAAAAAGAGAAAGAGAGAGAGAGAGAAACTTCATATCCCCAAGGAAAGAGTCTGCAATAATATCACAAGTGTATGTTTCAAATCTCCCTCCTAGTCTTCCCTAAAGGAAACTGTGGCCCTGTGCCATTGTAATTGTGCAGTGGGAAAAGGGATATGTATAGACTTTTATAGCATCATTAGACTGCATTATTCTGAGTTATCATTAATTCCTGGGATCTCACAACACAATTGTAGACCAAGGGTTGAAGTGGAGCTGATCATAGAGTTTAAGCCTGAGCCATCTAACAGTGGTTCAGTGGATACATGAGCCCATGTTGATTATTTCCTTAGTTCCCGAGTTCAGTCAAAGGGAAGCTTCTGGAGCTTTCCTCCATATGAAAATAATAAACCAGAAACAATAATAATTCCTATAAGACAAAAAGATTATTGCTACGAACCAAGTCTTGGAAAATCAACCCTATCGCAATCCCATTTTGTTTGCCTATTTAATCTGTGCAGAAGATGGATGGATCTTGGAGAGTTACAATGGCTTATTCTAAGTTTAATTAGGTTTGACTTCAGTTGCAGCTACTATTCCAGATGTAGTCTTCTCAGTGAAGCAAATCAATACAGCCTCTGGCCCCTAGTATGCAGATATTGATCCATCTAATGCATTTTTCTCTATCCCAATTAGCAGAAAATACCAGAAGTAATTATTAAGTAACCATAGGCTGCCAATTTAGAGGGAGTTCAGAGTGAAAGAAGGTTCTCCAGCTAGCCCAACTCAGCCAGTTGGCCTTTGTGATTCCCCAGATCCAATGATGTTTGATTTTTAATTGATGGAGTCGCTATATGAGGTTTGAGGAAAGAAGTGTTAGGAGAATCATAGTTGCAGACCTTCAAGATTGGTAGGAAAGCCAGTTCTTTGCTCCTTTTAAGAAGCAGCTCTTTCTCAATGTACCTGAATGCCAAGAATCCATGAAAACTGAACTGTTGATCATGAAGTGGGAGTTGTCTGATCCACCAAGCCATAAATTCAGGCAGGGCCTGCATCAGTCCATCATCGAGGAGATATGACATAAACAGAATTAGGCTTGAGCAAATCTTTAAGGTGTAAGTTATTTACCAGAACCTCATAATCCAAGCATAGTTCCTCCTGCCACACTGCAGTCCTAAAACTCCTGAGGATTCCTTACAATCAGTTGAATGAAGAGGAAAATCAAGCCTGATTTCTGGTGCCTGTGAGAAATGGATTGCTGTGCCATTTCAGCCTCACTCAAGAATGGCCTTGAAGAACAAAGCAGAAAGGGAGAATTTTCCAATAGGTAGGATTTTAAGCAGTTAGTCTTGTGAGGCGAGGTCTAGGCACTTGAAAGAACAACTTAGATGATTGGTAACAAGGTTTTAATGAAGGAAGAGCGACTCCAAATGGGTTCAGCATAAGTGAGTAGTTGGTCCCATGTGAGTGCTCAGAAAAGGGCCTCACTGTGTAGAAAGTTCTCAAAAAACATGTTACAAATTATACCCCTATGGATGTGTGTCAGTCTTTTTTCCAGACGTTCTAGTGCATAGGTTCATGGACAATGTGGTCATGGTGGCAAAGAAAGGGGTAATGCACAAGTTTAATAACAAAATTAATTCAGGTTACCACACTGCTCAGTGCACCAGAGTCTTGAATACTGCATCATTGTCTGAGGACCAGAATACTATCTGGTAGCAATTGATTATATTGGAACCATTCCTTCTACAGGGTTTTGTATTCCTTGTTCACCATGTCTGGCAGTCCCACCAGGTGTGGAATCACTAAATTCTTTGTTCAAGATCATGGTATCACATAAAACACTGTGTCTTCATTTTATAGCAAAAGAAATAAGGCAGTTTCTGATGTTCATAGGGTTTACTTATCTGTCCATGTATCCCATCATCCATAAATAGTTGGTCTTGCAAAATGATAGAGTGACCTACTGGATTATTACCTGTTGGAGACAATATCTTGAGAGACTAAATAACTATTCTGTAGCCAGTAATCTATGCCCTGAGCAGATCAGAGACCAATATTATGATGTCATTTCTCGTAAAGCCAGAATATAAGGGAGCAGGAAACATGAGTGGAATGATTAGTGGCTCCTCTGACTATCTCAACTAATAACAAACCACCTAAAAATATTCCCTTTTTATTTCCATAATCCTGGACTTTGCTGATTTAGGGGGTCTTCATACTCCAGGAGGAAATGCTTTCTTCCACAAAGGACACAACTTTTCCATCGAATATAAAGTTGAGACTCCCTACTGACCACTTCATGTTTCTCAAAAGAAAGTGTTGGCTAAGATGATCAGTCTTTGCCATGAAGAGGGTCTTTGCCACATAATGAATGTGAGGAAAAGTAATAATAAGAGAACCTAAAAGATCCTGGTGCTGTCTCTTCCAGTGAAAAAAATTAATGAAAGATGCCAGAAACACCAAATTGGTAATACTACCACGGCTTAAACCTCTAGAAATGAATGACCCACCAGATGAACCCCAACAAGATGGGTACTGACTGAAGCAAAGAGCATATGGACTGGGATGGGGAGGAAAGGAGTTTTGACTGTGAGTTCCTCCTTTCCCTTGGCACATCACCAGCACTGGATGATAACATACTTAAAGTGTTTGCATTATATCTTTTATTAGAAATATTGCTGGGGTGGCTGACTGGTTCAGTCAGTAGAGCACGCAACTCTGGATCTTGTCATGAGTTCAAGCCCCACCTTGGGTGTGGAGCCTACTAAAAAAAAAAAAAAAGTTGCTGATTAATAGTGAGAGTTTATGCATCTTTTCATATGCTTATTGGCCATTTCCATTCCCTCTTCTGTGAATCTTCTATAAATAACTCTACTGAGTTGTCTTTTGTATTAAGTGGATGATGCCCAAGATGCAATCTACAAAATCACAAGATAAATAGTCTTTTAGGAAAATCTGCAACATATATATAGCACTCATATGTGTACATATATACATGACTTTATATATATATGATGGTTACTATCTATAATACTCTGTAATACTCTAAGAAGGTCTTTATGAGTCCAGACTTTTACTCTCAGACAATGGAACATGGCATGGAGAAAAATGAAAAAGCTGGTTGACTTGCTCAGAAGCCTATAACCACACCCCCACCCCACCCCACACATACACATAGCATACCTGGGAAGAATTGAGAGCCCAAAAAAAGTACAGTGGAGAAGAGGAAATTTTGTTCATTCCAAATGGGAAAACATAATGGAAAATGCGAACTGAAAAAGATGAATAGAATAGAAGAGGCTGTGGCTTTAAATAATACTGAGCCAGGGTAGGGCTGTGCTGCCCAGGCTTCAAGTCAAGGGCGGGGAGTGAATCAGAGCCTTATAAAGGTCGCCCTCCACCCACCTTTCCTGTGCCTCCCATGCTGTTCACCACTTTTAACCATGGTGGGGGTATCTCATCAGCCACATCATGCAAAGGACCAGATCTTCACTCATGTGCTTTTCCACAACACACCTAAAAGGTAGAATGCCTTTGGGGTCCTCACAGCTGCCAGAAGACCAGAGTCCCAGGACAAAGGGATTTGGGGTGACTCTGAGAGTCTGCCCTACTCCCTCCCACAGCTCACAAGTCTTGCATCTTTCCTACTTCATTCAGGTTGTTATAACAACATGCTACTCTTAAAGATAAGGATGATTTTACTGATCCACTCCCAATAGAGCAGTATAGATGGGTCTTCTGCAATGATGAGTTGTTGAGACAGAATCAGATATTCAATTTGATAATATTTAATCTAACATTAAATATGGCAGAAAGTTAGAAACCAACAAGGACAATACATAGCATGTGCGTACATGCACACACTTTTTTTCCTACATCCATAGCAGACATCACCAATCGATCACAGAACTCTTTCCTTTTGAGCCTGAACATAGCTCTGAAATGCTCCTTTATTCAATGCTCCTTAAAAACACATCTGAGTTGGCATATGAAATTAACACAATTTGCCTCCCTGACCAACCTTTATCTAGAGATGATAAAGGGACGGTTCAGAGGTGGAAATGAGTTGTCTAATAGCACAAAAGAAGTAAGCACCAGAGCCAGGGAAAGGGTTGGAAAAGGACAAGAAATTCGATTTTTTTAGTGCATTTGTGCCATGTTCATCAAGGCATTGTACTTGCAGCTTTGCACATTATTTTGGAACAGAATTCAGGTCTTGCGAGTGTGCTGAATCAGTTATTCTCTTGATCAGTGTCCATTAGAGACAACAGCACAGGTATACGTGACGAAGTGCCAGGATAATAGCTATATCTGTGCTATGGGCTAAGTGGCATTAACTAGGTCATGGGTGCAGTGTGACGAAAGCCACAGTCTTGCTATTCTTGCCCTACGCTCTAATCAGACACTTCCCTTTAGCATTATGACTTTGGATCTGTGCCCAGAAAGCATGGCACTCTTAAAGTCATCTGCCATGCCTTATCAGTTGACAACCTCAGCCATGTACAAGAATCATTTGCTTGGCACAGAAAAACTCACTCCAGGACCACAGTATCAGTGGCAAGTACTGAGCTTTCCAACCATAGCCAAGCACTACTCTTATCACAAAAGGAGCCAAGTAAGAAAATGAGAAACTCAGTACAACCTATCTCCTCTACCAGATAGCATTTAACCCTTCCTGACATACCCCATTACTACCACCACCACACTGACATGGGCAAGATAATAGCATAAATATGAAATTACATCATGGCAACTGATGATGACACTAACGTAATCTAACTAATAATCACTGTATTCTTTCACTGTTCCATAGACTTTAGTTAGTATTTGCCAGTTCCTCTGGGATCTCAGGAGAATGACTTGGGGAAACAGATTCAACAGCACCTGTTAAACTGTATTTTCATATAATGAGACATGATCTTTGGAGTCAGACAGATGTGGGTTCGTGTCCTGGCTCTGTCACTTAATTATGTGACCTTAGGCAAGTTATTTAACTTCTCTGACCCTCAATTTCTTCAACTATAAAATAGAATATGGACAATAATGAGAGGATGAAGGCACAATATTTATCACAGTCATTGGCACATAGTCAACTTTTAATGAATGTTTAATATTATTAAATACTTTAATATTAAGAATAATAAGCAATCAGTAGCAATAATTCCTATAATAAATCATCATCATCATCATGGTAATAGATGCTTTTTAGCCCCCATAATTGTGCCCACCTCTTTTCTAACCCATTTTGACGTTGTCCCAAATAAGACCTTCCACAGGACTCTTGTTCGTGGCATTTCCCAGGGAAAGGCCATCCCTTTTCCATCTATCCAGAAGATTTCATCTTCAAAGCAAGCTAAATGTCTCCTTCTTCCAGGAAACTCACTCTCACCATCTAAGAACCACCTTTTGTCTCTGACCTTCTCAACACGCTCATTGGCACTTTCATCAGTCAGCACATAAGTATGACGTGCCTACATTGCATGAAGCACTATGATCATATCACAAAGGGTTGCCCCTGGGTCTTTACACTTGTAGGTCCCTCTGTCTGTCACGTTTTCCCACCTGTCCTGCAACTTCACAAGATTGCATCCTCCCCACTGTGCAAGTGTCAGATCGAGTGCTGCCTTGGCAGAGAGGGCTTCCTTTGTCGTTATCTGACAATTGCATCCTGCCCCTCCCCCCTACCAGTTACTCTTCAATCTGTTTTCATCATTGGTTTACCCAGTGTCCCATATTCCTCCTTTATGGGAGGATACAATCCTTGAGAGCAGAAATATTGTCTTTCTTGTCCGTTGCTGAACCTAGCATATAGCATGTGCTCAGTAAATATTGAATAAATAAATAAATAAATAATTGTTTCCTTTTTCCTCCAAAAATATTAGAAGCTTCAGGGCAAAACCTTCTAAAGCAGATATTCCTTTTACAGTCAGCTTACTGAGCCCGATACAGTATTATTCAAGAGTTGAATAAAATAGCTAGCAATACAGAAATACAATGAGAAATAATATTAAAGCATGTGTCCGTCCGATCCTCACTAGATTATAAGCTTCTTGGGGGTAAAAGTCATCTCTTTTTCAATCTTGCGCTTCCTGCAGTGCCTAGCAAGCACCATGAAATGCACATATATAATAAGAGCTTAGCTATGTCAAATGCAATTGAATGGAATAACACAAGCATCTGCAGAAATGTTCAAATACACACAGGGGCCAACAATAAAACTGCAAACTCATACCCGCTTCCTCGGCGGCATTGGCTCGGATCTTAGAAAAGCACTGTCTATAATTAGGCATTTTGTTCTTTTTATATCCGAGGGATGAGAAAGGAGCTCTTCCTTTCTGGGTGGCTGGGGAAGCAGAAAATAAACCCACTGTCTGAAACAGAAATGAAGATCCTTCGATTCTTTCCATTTTGTCACCAGAACCCCAATTTGATGTACTGGTCTGCATTTCATCCTTCTTAAATGGACTCTCTTTCTGGTTAGAGCCTTGTCATACTTGAGCAAATAGATGTCTTCCCACTGAAGTCGGCGTTGATCAGACATATTTGGTGTCTAAGAAACATTGTGTAGCTGCTGTGGCTAATGACCTTCTTCTCAGTAGCCCCCATGCAGTAATGAAGAGGAAGGTGGTGGCTACCATTTATTCAGTGCCTGTTATGCGGCCAGTTAAGTAAGTCACATGTGTTATACCATGTAGTTTTTACAAAAACGCTGTGGCTACATATCATCATCATTATCATTTATTTTATTATTATTATTTTACATATATTTTTTTACAAAGCAAAACCTGGGACAGGTAAAATCTGAATAGGGCCTGTAATTTGGTTGATGGTGTGGCATTGATGTCTGTTTCCTGGTATTGATCGTTGAATTCAATTGAATCTATTGAACCAAATATGTTGTCATTGGGGGAAGCTGGGGGAAGCGTGCAAGAGAGCTCTCTGTACTATTCCTATGACTTCTTGTGGGTGGAAAACTTTTCAGATAAAATAGTGGTTGTTTTCTTTTTCAATAAAGAAGAATCCTGGGACACAAGGAGGTTAAATAGATTGCCCAGATCACAAAGTTTGTGTATGAAGAGGTCAATGTGAACCACTGTTCACCCGGTTCTAGTGCCCGTGCCTTGACCATTGATTATACTGTTTACCGGCCATGCTTTTCAGCTTCTCACCTGTCCTCCTTTAGTGCCACGTTGCCCTCTTCACCTTGGCCATGGGAAGCTCAGAGCTAAATGCTTCTGAAACCGTAGCATCTGCTGACTGCTGTCTCTGGAATATCAATTTCATTCCTCTTAGGTCAATTTCCTTCCAGCATCCATCCACCTTGGTCTTTCTTAGACTCATTTTATCACTTTTAAAAATGTTGTGTCTTTGGTAGTTCCCTTAAATCCTTCTGGAAAAGATTCTGGGTTATAAATAAGGTTATGAGGATCTTTCTCCTCAAACTACAAGAACAACCTTCCACTCAAGTTTCTCAACCTAGAGATCAACTCACCCCACTCAGCCAGCATCCCATAGTCCAGATGCTACTACTAGGAAGATGCCCACAGTGCACGATGAGATACGAAACAATGGCTTCAGGCTGCAGAAGGTTGAAAGGCCTTCTCTATCTTTAGTTTGCTTTCTGAAAATTAAATACTTGGCAGGGCTTTCCTTGAGCTAATTAGCATCCCTTCCTAACATTTTAAGTAACTACTCATTTAGCGCAGTGAATGATTGCGCTGAGATTAGAGTATAGGGAAAATCTTTCTATTGGGAATAATCTACTTATTCGGCTGTTTGTTTGAAGCAGAGATAAACAGAAATTTTTTTTTTCCTTCCTGACATGCCAGGCATAAGAGAGAACACGGTGATTAATGAAACTCTGCTTTTCACCAATAAATTTCTGACTTCAGATACAAGCTCATAGTTGAGTTTTATGGGAATTTTTTCCCCTTTCCTTATTTTTTTTTTTTAACCTATAGGAGAAAGAAAGTGGCACCATCCAGATTCTAGAACTCATTTAAATCTGTTACATTGTGAACTATTTTTGGTTCTGAAAATGGTTTAGGTAATTTTTCATTGGTTCTCCTGGGAATGCCACTTTGTGCTCTGTTATTTATAATCTGCAGAAATTAATTATGCTGCTAATTAACAGCTTGCAAACAAATTATTGCTCAAGGAGTTATTTATTCAGTTATGAAAACACAGCTTCAGGCTTCTGTGTAGATTCTTTCTGACAGCTCTTTTATTTCTTGCTTTTGTTTTTGAGTCTTTTTGTTCCCAAAGTTCAGTGAAGGTGTGCTTGGAGGGGGTGACAATTAGGATTTCAGTAGCAGAAGCTAGGTCAGCTGCTCGACAAGGGGGAAGCAGACAGGCAAGAGGGTTGAAGAGCCTGCTCCGTGTGCACCCTGGGGTTAATGAAGAAATTCCTTATGTGAGTGGTGGTTTCTGTAACAACCACTGCAAGGCTGCACATGCCCATTTTTGCCTCTCGCAGGATTTTAGGAGAACTCTGAAGACGTCAGGTAAGGAGGAATTGAAACACACGCCACATACATCACCACTCCCCATGCCCATACTCATGGCAGACAGCAATAATGGATCACAGATCTACTTCAGCCTCTGAATCATTCTCAACACAGTCCTCCCGGTAGGCATTACCAACTGTTGCTATCTCTGGTAGGAGAAAAAAGCTGGCCAAAGGGAGTGGTTTGAGATCCCCAACTCATGTAAATAATTGCCCTTTCCAAACTGGGCCAATGGGACAGAGGAAGCTGTAGATAAGAAACCTCTTTCTCCCCTGGCCAGACTTCAGAGGGGCACTCAGAACACAGTCTGACACCTGACTAACCCCACCCTGCCCAGAGACACCAAAATACTGGCTATTGGCAAAGACAGAGAGAGCCAGTTCCAGGGGATGGGCTATGTTGGACAGTGTCTGCAGGAGGAGGGAGTCAACAGAAAAGGTGAAAGGCGCACTACTCCCTGCTTCTGATTCTTTGTACACTGTTCAATGCCTGTGAGATCCTCAGTGAGTCTCTCTCTCTCTGGGTCCTTAGATTTTCATCTGCTAAATGGGGGAGGTATGCTCAGGGTTTCTGAGATGCTTGCAGTTCTGTTCGATGTTCCAACGCTGCTGCAGGTGTTGGGTGCACGTGGAGCCACCCAAGGCCAAGTCTATTCCAATTAGAAAAATGAAGATGCGAAGGGGCTCACTAAACCATTCCTGCACCTAGCTACAGGAGAACTGAGCAGGGCTTCAGGACCAAATTGCAGCATGCTGAAGAGACGAACAAGAGAACAAGAGTAAAGGTCGCCATGTTGGCACTGGATGGTTGGCACATACCAAACAGCATTTATCCCTAAGTTCAGTGGAACTGAAACCACCTTATAGCTCTGGAGACACTCAGTGTCCCAAGTTCCCTTTTCCTCACACATTCCAGAACCCAAGACCTAGATCACTGATGGATGCATGTACTTTATTTAAGGCCCTCTCTTAAAGCTAAGAAACAAGGACCCACATTCACCTCATCAGAAAAGCCCAGAACTTTGGCCACTTATCCGCATAGTTATATATTCCCGTGCTGGCTGGACTGGAGCTCTATCACCGACCAGACGAGAGGTCCTTGCAGCATAAGCGATCAGCTTGTACCTCACAGAACGCCAGACTGCCCGTCCCCAGGAAAACACCACTTCCTGCTCTCAGACTTCAGGCTCTGCCTTCTCTGGCCTTAAATGCAACTTATTCTCTCAAACAAGTCATCAAGAGCCCAAAACTGGGTGACATGTCTTAAATTTCCATTAGCAGATTTAACCAATTAAATGTCCATGAATGGATAAGCTTCTTCCCTGCACATAACCTTCCCTGAGGCTCACAACCAAGGCGAGGTGTTAAATGTTAGAGTGTTGGAATTTTAGAGATGACATTCAGAAAAATGAAGCAACAGGCCCCAAGTCCCATGGCTCGGAAGTGGCAAAGCTGGGTCTTGATCCTGTGACTTGGGATCACTGATCTTGTACTGTCTCCTCATTGTTAAGTTTCCTGACGTGTCTTTGCTCCATGACTGGCAGCAGGAAACGGAAGCGAGTCTCAGCTCAGTCTCATGAGGCAGCCACGAAACTTCCTTTCTCAGATCCCTCTCCAAGCAGTACACCCGCTGTCTGGAAGACCTTACGGCCTTTTGGGAGGCTAAGTGCAGCAAATAAGACACATGGTCTGAATTGGAATTCTGGCCCTAACCTGATTAACCCTCTGAGATCAGGCAAGGCCCTTAAGTGCTATGAGCCTCAAGTTCCTCATCTGGAAAAGGGCCTCAGTGAGCTCTTACCATGCACAGGTGTATGCGAAGATGTCCATGATAGCTTGGTTTACCATAATAAATACGGGAAATAATTTAATTCTCCATCAATAGCAGAGTGAACAATAGACCGATGTTTAGTCATAAAATGGAACACTCTACCTCAGTTAAAAGGAAAAAATTAGACATACGTACACCAAGGTGCATAACTTTCAAAACCTAAGCACAAATAAAACAAAAGCACAAATGGATAAGAAGCCTATAACACAAAATCTGGTGTTCTGTATTTTTCCATATATATGCGTATCTACTAAAGGAATAAAAACATCTTGTCAGTGATACTCAACAACCTCAGAATATTGTTTCCCCTGAGAAGGGATTAAAAGGGAGGCATATGAGTAGGAATTTTGCTGTTATTGATGTGAATGCTACATGACTGTCTTGAGGTCAGCTTCATGTTTTTAGTGAATTTTCAGTAATTTGGGGGGTTTCCACATTGAACCCTATTTTTGATGTAGCATGCAGTCTCAATATTTAAGGGAGCCTTTGTTAATCTCTGCTTTAGCAAAGGATCCTTCTGTCATATAATTAGTCATCCCCTAATTCTGTCTACATACTAGACTAGTGTTTTGAAACTGTCTCCCAAAAGATGCTTATTCGTTCAATGTGCTTTTGTGAAGGTCAAGTCTGTGCCAGTCAGTGTGCTAGCTGGGGGTATACAGAGGCAAACAAAATAAATAACGGATGCCACACTTGGAGAGTTTACAGCAGGGAAGAAAACAAGGAAGCGAGGTGTGCAAAATTCTGCAAAAGAAAGGAGCAGCGTGTCATAAAAAAATAAAGAAGAGGCAGAGTGTTTCAGTTATTTCTTGTGTATAATAAACCAACTCAAAATTCAGTGTCTTTTTTTTTTTTTTTAAAGATTTTATTTATTTATTTGACAGAGAGAGAGACAGCCAGCGAGAGAGGGAACACAAGGCAGGGGGAGTGGGAGAGGAAGAAGCAGGCTCACAGCAGAGGAGCCTGACGTGGGGCTCGATCCCATAACACCGGGATCACGCCCTGAGCCGAAGGCAGACGCTCAACCGCTGTGCCACCCAGGCGCCCCAAAATTCAGTGTCTTAAAATAGCAACAGCTTATTATTTCTCCCAATTCCGTTGATTGGCTAGAAGTTTCTTCCTCTTCCTGAGGTATTGGTCGGGGTGCTGAATGGGCTGGAAGGTCCAAAGTGGCCTCAATCCCATGGCTGGCTAAGTTTTCATCCACATAGGTGTTTCCTTGAGGCTGCTCCGACTTCATCAGCGTGAAGGTCAAGTTGCAAGGGGTGATCCTAGCAAAACAGATGGGAGCTTCAGATCTTCTATGCGTAGCCCTGAAATTGCTGTATCACTTCTGCCACATCCTATTGGTTACAACAAGTCATGGGGCCATCCTAGATGCGAGGGTAGGGAAATTAGACTCTACCTGGTAACGGGAGGCTTGGTGAGGAATTGATGGCCATCTTTATCCACCACGCAGACGTTGGGGATGATCATCGCTAAGGGGCTATTGTGTGCCATGTCATTTCCATAAATATTCAACTGTGCCCATTTCCAAAGTCTCTAAGAAGTCCTGCAGTAAAGAACATGGTTTCACTTACCTTTTTGAAAATATATCTTTTACGAGGTGCCTGGCTGGCTCTCGGGGTTGGGCTCGAGCTCCACATGGGGTATAGAGATTACTTAAGAAATAAATTTAAATTTAAATTTTTAAAAAATGTATCTTTCATTTACAAAAGTCTGTACCAATTTTTCATTTATATTAACCTGGCATTTTCCAAAGTTACCTGACTACAAGTACTCTTTTTTTCACAGAATCCATGGATCTCGCATTCTTGCACTCTGTTTGGGAAATGATTGTTCTAAATCAAGCAGATTTTTATAGATAGAGGGGCTGAAAGTGGAGTCTTAATGACAGGTATCACGTGTTCTTTGGAGAAAAAGTTCTTCCGTGTAAATCAAAAAAATTAATAAACACAGTGACACAATCTGCGTGACATAGCCCAGGCCTGAGTCAGGGAGGGGGCTCTGGCAGAAAGGAGAGGAGAGGGATCTGGATTCTGTCACCTGCTCGTTGCCCCCCCCACCCCTCGCCCCCGAACTTCAGCATTTCCCCGTTCTTTCCTCCAATCGAAGAATGACAAACTCTGGAATTTTCATTTGCATCTAGAATAAAAAATCTACAAGTAAAATGCCATCAGCCTGTAATACTACAACCACCTGGACAATTATTAGAGACAAGCTGCTGTGAATTACTTGAAAGACCAAAGCGCCCCCCTTGAACACAATCCAGCATCCAGCAGACAGGCTGTGATGTTCGGCAGCCTCACTGGCCGTGTTACGGTGGCATTACAAGGGGAAAACAGCTCTGTGCTGAGTTCATAATTACCATGATCTACTATTATGATCCATCACCAACAGAGCAGTTGGTGAAGCCACCATAAATCACCACTATTTATTTTGCAACAAATCACAAGGACATATCGTCGAGAATCATAATTCACACTCACTTCAGATCATAATTACCTATATATGACTGTCTAGGTATGTCGCCAAGGTAGCACGGGAGGAAAAAACTCATCAGCTACACTGTCTCCAAGACTTGGCTTCTCTAAGCAAACTTTTAAGCTTTGCAAGGAAGGAGAAGACAAGTCTGGTTATTTCTCTCCTCCCCCTTCCCACCCCCAGATCTGTCCTGGATCTCCTCAGATCACACAAAAGTGGCTGAGTTCTAGGATCCTGCTTTAGGCCAGACATTAGCCAAGCTTATCACCTCTTGGTCTGACACTATGTCCTGTGAAAAGCAGCTGAGGAAGGTGGGATGCTTATCCTGAAGGAAAAAGACCCACAGGAATGAAATCCTGGGAGGACTGTCACAAAGCTGTGGGCCTTCAGAGGAGTTTTGCTCTGTCCCAGTCGTGTGCCAGGGAGGCTAGAGAGCCATGTGTTTTAGACAAGATTAAGGCTCCAGATAAAAATTGGATTAGATTAGCCACATCCACATATTTTTTAGCCACCAAATTCTTAGGATCGGTCACAGTGCTCTGCCCGCCATATTGGAACGCAGGGTAAAAGGAAAAACCAGTGATTCTAATCCTGTCTTTACTTAAAATTGATATTTTGTTCACCATGGACTGTTTGTATTAATTTCAATTTTTAAAAATATTGCATTCAAATATTATTTATCTTGATTACTGAGTGTTTGGTACTCTCTTAAATTCCCTGCAAGAATTCTCAGCTCCTCGTCCTAGTTGCCCCCTGGGTAACTGTATCAATAATCCTAGGACATAAATACAGTTATTCCCATTTTGGCGATGAAAAAGCTGAGGCCCAGTAACTTGGCCAAGTCACATTCTGGGCAGCTCCGAAAGCTCACCGAGAGTAAGAACAAGTTACGTACTTCCTTCACTCTTTTACTCACATCCTACACTATATCACTGAAGGAAGAAACTGAATTCGGTTGAGTCCAGTCCAAAGGCAGAGACCTAGAGTAACAATTTGCCATAACAGAAAGGAGATTGTCCTTATGGCCAGCCCACTTTCTTATTCACCTTTGAGCAGGCACTCTTAACAAAGGTTCTGCAAGGGGTCAGCTGCCTTTCCAGGGTCCACAAACTACCTCAAAGTTATATGAAAAAGTGTGTGTGTGTGTGTGTGTGTGTGCCTGTGTGTGTGTGTGCTTGTGTGTGTGTGTGTTCTGGACAGAGGACAGTTCTTAACTCTCAAAAAGATTTTTGATCCTACAAATTTAAGAATACGGCCTTATAAGAGCTTGGGTAACATTTAATGCAGTCTTATAGTGAAGGATCCATAAATTATCTATTTTATCTTTCCCACCACCAACGGGTCTCAGTGAAAACAACATGTAGTTATTGGAGCCAGAGTTCTAACAGAAGCCTTGTATCACACCTTCCCTCTCTCGAAGTTCAGCTGGGCATAAATTTTTAACAGTTCCCAGAAGATATTTTATGGGTCACCTAGTTCCCAAAGCCCAATCTTAATCCCATTGTATTTATAGACTGATAAAAGTGAGGCTCAGAGGAAATGTGTGACCTGTCTTCTGTCCCACAGCTGAGACACCTCAGGGCGGAGGTTAGAGCCAAAGCTTGTCTCCTGAGCCCCTTTCTCCACTGGGCAGCCAGCTTCTGTTGGCCAAGTACACCTAGGACCATAACTGGCTGACACCCAACACCTTTGTGCTCTGTTAGTGATCAAGCCTCTGGTACACAGAAGCTAATGTTTCATGTACTTTGGCTTCAACCCGTCTGGGACACAAACCCCACAGCCCCACTTCTTTGCATCTACTTTCAAACATGAACCAAACAGAAACTTTGGTGGAGACCTTCTGTACTGAGCCAGGGATTCCCTCTAGTCTGAGATTCGTAATTAATGGCTGTGTAACTGACACCACTCTCCAGAAGGCCTGATCTCTCTCTCTCTCTCAGGACCTAATTTCTCAAGAATTTCCCTCTGAAGACAAACATATTCAGTGGTGATGATTATTAAAAACAAAGAGAATCTGGCTTCAGAGAGGGCACATGAGTCCTGATCTCAGAGATGGTAAATGATCTCATTTGGAAATAAAATGGCTTTAGAACATGGTTTTCCAATAATTAAATTAGGGGAAGCAATGAGAAATGGCGCGGAGGGTGGCAGGGCTGGACAGATAAACTTTAATGGGGTCTCAGTCCTCAAGAAAGAAAGGCTTAACAAGATAGGAAAAAAGGTATCAAATGAAATCACTAGTAAATTTCACCAACAATTTTAAAGTGGTGACGTTCCCTCACACAGTAGTGAGCTCACCACCAGCCCCCGAACTGTGCTAGGCACCCTGTGGGACATCGAAAGAGATAACAGAGAGGCACTGTCCTCAGGAGTTTACCATCTAGTTGGGGAGCGAAATGCAAAACACAGCAACAAATCAATGAGTGAGGCAAGACAGTATGCACATGAGGTGCCATTATTTCAGAGAAGAGAGAGCTAGCAGCATGAGTCAAGGCAGCAAAGTCAGGTCAGGCCTTCTATTAAGTGAGCACCGACTACAATCTGGGAGGGGGTATTTTCCACCTCACCCATAGCTCCTGCAACTCACATTCTGTTGTAGTAAGAAGGTGTCTCCTAGCATAGCGTTCATTCCAGATAATTTTGTTGTATACCCAAAGGGCATAAAAAGGACAAATGCGTTATAAGGCTAAGGATATTCTACTAGGCGGGATGACATATGGCTCAAATAGGGCATTACGCAGTCAGATAGGATGAATTCCTTTTTCACATTCTTGGAGATGATGAAGGAAAATAGAAAGTCAACTGCACCTCTGGAGTGGAGAATTGTCTTCAACATCCTGCCTGCCTCTTCTACAGGTGGGGCTTAAAATATGCCCCCTAGAGGGGTGCCTGGATGGTTCAGTCCAGTAAGCGTCCAACTCTTGGTTTTGACTCAGGTCGTGCTCTCAGGGTCATGAGATTGAACCCCATGTGGGGTTCCACATTGGGCATGGAGCCTGCATGGGATTCTCTCTCTCCCTCTCTCCCTGCTCCTCCCCCTACCTAAAAAAAAAAAAAAAAAAAAAAAAAAAAAAAAAA
>NC_048229.1:51084335-51093058 GCF_002007445.2 Ailuropoda melanoleuca
GCCCTGCCCTGCCCCACACCACCACCACCACCACCACCACCACAACCCTCTGAGCCTCTGAGGAGGACTGGAGCCCTCTGACTTACTTCTGAAGCCTGCACCTTTGACAGCAGGCCAGCCGGCAGCCCAACCCCAGCTCTGCAAAGTTTGCCCTGAGCCCCCCAGTCCTCCTGTTTTATTAATACCACATATAACGGGAAGCAGCAGCCTGAATGGCCGCTACAAAGACACTGTCTCCTAAAATGTGGTATTTGATCACAGAAGGATTTTGCGGTGGGATAGCTTATAATCCTAAATTTAAATCCTTCCTGACTTTCAGAGGTTCCAGTATCAAAATCCTTTTAGGATTTTTCAAAGTGCGTAATCTGTTTAGAAATTTTTTTTTTTTAAACTCTCTGGCCCATTCTTTCTCCAAAAATAGGCTTGCTACGTTTTTAACTTCCTTTAAAAGAAATGAAGAGAAAAATGCCTTTTTTTAAAAAAAAATTATTTTTGTTGTTTATTTGACTTAAGGGGCAACCGTTTCTAAGACAGCCAATGAAATATGCCTCCTAAAACCCAGTGAAACTTCTTTCAGTGACTGCAAATAAACCCAGAAGAAACATTTATTTTAAAAGGGATTAAGAAGGGAGAGAAACAAGGAGCTATGTTAAGGAAAAGAAGCTAAAGCATACAAGAAAGAAATACCAAACTCTCCTCCTCTCCCCTAGACACCTCAGGCAAGCAAAGGAGAGAGCAGGCTGGCTGCTTATTATAATTTAAATTAGAGGGTGGAGAGTAAGTGTTCCCCGAATGGGAAGGAGGGCAGGGGGGAGTAGAGAGAGCTGAAGGGAAGGGCAACCACGTGGAGATGAGAAGGGCTGGCCCATGATCAGCTGTCAGGACAAACCTCACACTTGGGGTAAACCTGGGACCTCTTCAAGGGTTGAGTAAAGGTTGAAGTCAGAAAAGTGTCCCCACACGTATTGCATGGTGCACTGGGTGTTATACGCAACTAATGAAGCATCGAACTTTACATCGCAATCCGGGGATGTACTGTATGGTGATTAACATGATATAATAAAAAAAATCATTAAAAAAAAAAAAAAAAAAAGAAAGAAAAGTGTCCCCAAAGACAGTCCACAGGTAGAGATTTCCCCAGAAAGGCTGAACCTCGTGGACAAATTTTTCCATGTGATTTTCATTCCATTTTCCTCATCTGTTATAACATAAAATTTCATCAACTGTAAATGTCAGTTCTTCCCTTTATTACTTGCTAATGTCATAAAAATCTGAATTGTTTGCTTTGTTAAAGGGCTTGCTGGGCATTGACTTTTCCTTATTTGTACTTTACTACCCCAAATGTGTGGGGTTTATTTATTTATTTATTTTTTTAAAATAACATCCCTTTTGAAATGGGATTTAAATAACAGAGCAAGGTTTGCCATTATCATAAATGTATAAAGTGCTTTGTGAGTAATAAAATGGATCATGGATTCAGGATAATTCAAACTGAAATGTTATGTTCAGTATCAAGATTAGATTACGTTAATGCAGTTCATTTTAAATGGTTTAAAGGCCATCAGATTCATGTGAAAAGAATCTGTATCATAACTTAGAATAAATAGACTGAGACATTTGTTTATAATGTCAGTGCTAAACAAATCTATTACTACATTTCTGCATGTAGCATTATATTACCACTGCTATTAAATAAACAGAGCATGAAGATAAATTATAGCTTTAATTATAAACATTACCTTTGCGTACTTATTAATTTAAAATGGAACAATGTTCAATAACCTTAGGTTATTTATATCTGCTAACATTTTAATTAACTTTGTTGTATTTATGCGTCTTGGTAATTGTTGCTACCAGGCACATGGAGCTCCTTGAATAATGGAAGCAATCTAACCTATCCCTGTGCATATTACCCATTAATGCGATGGTAACATTGTAACTCCTGCCAGAGCCTCAGACTCTACTGCACAGGCTCCCTGGGTGAAGAGCCTAAGGCTCGAAAATTTGCCTTTCTCCTTGGAAGCCACCAATGGGAGCAACTGGAATTCCTGAATAAACTGTGGGGAAATGTGGTGGAGGGACCAGGAATTATCCTGTGAATTAAGAAAAAATAAGCATCTTTCAAAAAGTTGAGCTGGAAAACCATCACTGTAGAGCATGTGGCCAGAGGCCATGGCTCATCTTCCATGGAGCTACAAATAGACCCATCACAGGGTGGAAGCTGTCCTAAGACTCAGGCAAGAACTAACACAAATCTTGAATTTTTCCTTATTGAATTTAATTTTTCCTTTAAGCCTCCATTGCAAAAGGTTGTTGGACAATCTTTTCTCAGTCATTATTGGAGTTGTAGTGAAATTCAGAAGGCAGAACAGAAGAGGAAGACTTCTAGACCCAAGCCTACCATGTTTTCTACTGGTAACCTCTTTGCTTTTCCATTGGTCCCTTGAAGTCTTGCTGCTATCACTTTCCATGCCAGGAGAAGTCTGGGAAACCTGTATACTGCCTGAGAACCCCTGACTTAGACTATGGGAGTCTACACTCTGAACCCTGGCCACCTCTTCAGGGTGCTGGCCCAAGCTTCCCTTGGGTCAAGCTTTTCAGTATATCCACAGGTCTCTCCTCCTGTCCAAAGTCAAGGGAATAGCCACTCCTTTCCTCCTGTGTCCCTATAGCTTTCTATCTTTGTGCTAACACACCCCTTCCTTTTGTCCCTTTCTTCATAAACTTTGTTAGTCCATTAAGCCTAAAGACCAAAATATTCAAAACACAAAGTAGATTTCACTGTTCCTGAGGACAGAGAGGCCTTAATTTTCATATGCTATATCAAGTTCCAAGAAATTAGAAGGAAGAAGAAAGTATGGTTACATGGGTTGGGGAGAAAGAGTCTTGAAGACAGGGATCTCTCTAAACTTTGTTCCCGTGTCTGTACCCCTATCACATCCTTTACTCTCCAAAACCAAGTAGCCAACAGTCTATTCGACAGGCTTCTGGATAGAGAGCACATTCAGAAGAGGAACTCTTTCATCTTATCTAGAGTATCTCTAGAATTCATCATGCAGCCAGGCACATGGAAAATGCATGATATACATTTGTTGAAAAAAACCAAACACAAAAAAAGTAATGATCTCCACAACAGGTATCAGCCAACCCTGCTGGTATAACAATTTGAGCCAAGCACTGTCTCCACCTTCAAAAAACAGGAAGGTCAGTCCCAAAGGTCAGCGGATCCCCTTGACCTGTGTGGGTTCTCACTCTAGACCTGATACTGCAGTAATGTCAGGGGCTAAAACGACCAAATTTCCATGCCACGATTGTGAGGAGATCAAAACAGGAACTGTTTTAAGAGACATACACAAAGTAATTCTTTAAATAAATATTCTTCTTTATCTACTTATTTTTAAAGACTCTTTTCCCCCACTTTTACAAAAAATGTAGCTAAATCATGGGATTATGTGCACACACACACACACACACTCCAGTTTTCATATCCACATTCCCACTCTCCCCATAGGCCAATTTTACCATCACCTCCATCTAGAAGAGAACAGATCTGGATTCCATTTTCATCTACCACTGACCGTGTAGGAAGCCTTGAACATCTCCAGATCTCCGACCCTGCTTATTCATCTGTGGAATCAGCTCAATAATTTCATCGTTGGGGCACCTGGGTGGCTCAGCGGTTAAGCATCTGCCTTCGGCTCAGGGCGTCATCCCAGGGTCCTGGGATCGAGCCCCACATCAGACTCCTCCGCTGGGAGCCTGCTTCTTCCTCTCCCACTCCCCCTGCTGTGTTCCCTCTCTCTCTGGCTGTCTCTCTCTCTGTTAAATAAATAAACAAAATCTTTAAAAAAAAATAATTTCATCGTTGCCCACCTTATCAGAATGATCAGTGTGTCCAGGGATATGATATATATGAGGACATCTGGGCAGAAACAATATCTCATCTGAATGAAAGGAACTATTTTACTAAAACATAATTTGGGAGGATTTGGAAGCAAAGCATGTTTAACAACAGGGTCCTGCACAGGCTCAAAAGTGCTTCATCATGGGGCACCTGGGTGTCTCAGTCAGTTAAGTGTCCAACTTTTGATTTCGACTCAAAAGCCGGATCAATCCCGGCATCAGGCTCCCGGCATCAGGCTCCATGCTCAGCGTGGGGTCTGCTTGGGATTCTCTCTTTCCCTCTTCCCCTTCCCCTGCTCCCTTGCTCTCTAAATAAATAAATAATTAACTAATTAAATCTTTTAAAAAGTTTCATCACATTGTTAGTGGTGGCAAGGAGCTGGCTGTGTCCTGGGTATCCATAATTTGGTAGGGAGATGGGTCAAATATGGTACTGGAGGATGGAATACAGCACAGCAGTTCGAAATAATGAACTCTAGTAAAAGGGCAACACAGAGAGACTTCAGAATCCTCATGTCGAGGAAGCCACGTTAGAAGTAGAATAAGGTCCACCCGACAACATCATGATGCAAATTTAAAACAAACACCCAGGAAACACCACTATTCTATTTCAAGGATCCATGCTCTGTATGCATAAACAAATGAAGGGTGAATTGGAAGTATGTGTATTTAAGAGGTTAGCACGGACATCTACAGAGAAAGGTGGCATGGGACTGGAGATGCAAAATGATGCAGAAAATAACAAAAAGTATAGGAAAAATAAAAGTATTTTTTCAGAAAGTACAGATGATAGTATGCCACAAACTGAGGAGTAAGAGAAAATCTGTACTTGATGTACAAATAATTCTTTTCAGGAAGGAAAGAAAAGTGCTTGCGTTCGTTTGCTAGGGCTGCCATAACAAAGTACTGTAACCTGGGTGGTTGAAACAACAGGAATTTATTGTCTCACCGTTCTGGAGGGTAGAAGTCTGATGTTGAAATGTAGGCAGGGTTGGTTCTTTCTGAGAGCTGTGAGGGAAGGATCTATTCCAGTTCTCTCCTTAGCCTGAAGGTAGCCATCTTCATATTCACACGCTTTCTTCTACTGTGCTTGTCTATCTCCGTATTTCCCCTTTTTATAAGGACACCAGTCTTACTGGATTAGGGCCCACCTTAATGACCTACTTTCAACTTGATTACCTCTCTTAAGACCCCATTTCCAAATAAGGTCGCATTCTGAGGTAGTGAAGGTTAGGATTTCAACGTATGAATTTGGGCGGGAAACACAATTCAGCCCCTGATGGTGCTTTATCTCAAATAACTTAAAGAGGAGCAAGTATGATGGTCTAAAAATTATTTTAGACATCTCAGACAGTGGTTATGGAGATGATAAAACATTGAAGATTAAGTGAAGAGTTAGAATAAACATCTCTTGAAGAATGCACATAAAACACGATACTTCTAAATAGCTTTATTATTTTATGAACTCATGATTTTAAATATGCATGTCTAACTAGACTAAGAAAACAAATATAATAAGACATTTGACTATTTCTAAATAATTCTAAAAGTTTGTAAATTTAGGGGCGCCTGGGTGGCACAGCGGTTAAGCGTCTGCCTTCGGCTCAGGGCGTGATCCCGGCGTTATGGGATCGAGCCCCACATCAGGCTCTCCCGCTATGAGCCTGCTTCTTCCTCTCCCACTCCCCCTGCTTGTGTTCCCTCTCTCGCTGGCTGTCTCTATCTCTGTCGAATAAATAAATAAAATCTTTAAAAAAAAAAAGTTTGTAAATTTAAGTTAGCCATAAAACTATTTTAATCTTCTCACTAGAAAATTAAAGGATCGCCACATTATCAGCTTACTTTGTACTCAAATATTCATGTAGGGGCTAAAGCTAGAAACATGCATATTACCCCCTTCCAGTTTGATTAATCAAGTATCTTCTCTATGAAGGGCCAATTCACTAATGTGTTAAGAATGAATCACTCTCTCTTCTGGATAACAATTTGTTCATTTATTCTATTGTTGTATGCTACAATTGTTTAAAAAAAAATGTTTGTCTTCAGCATTAGAGTAGAACTTTTTTTAGAGAGAGAGAAAGAGTGCGTGAGCAAGCAGGGATGGAGGGGCAGAGGAGAGGGAGAGAGAGAATCTTAAGCAGCCTCCACAGTCAGCACAGAGCCTGACATGAGGCTCAATCTCACAACCCTGAGATCATGACCTGACCTCAAAACCAAGAGTCGGTCACTTAACCCACTGAGTCTCCCAGGCACCCCCTAGAGTGTGACTTTCTTAAGGGTGGGGATTGTGTTTCATTCACCCTTGTGGAACACCTGGCTCATTTTTTCTAGATAATTAATAAATATTGTGGAACTCAACTCACCTATGATTGCCTTTGTTTCAAGTTTTTATTTTCATTTCTTTAAATAGGCAATACATGTTTCTTACAGAAAATTTAAGCAACGTATGCTTTTTTTTTTTTAAGTTGTCTGGAAGAAAGCTTTCTAACAAAATGCTGACCATATAATGCAATGTCTCTCCCTCTCAATGGTATATTTTGTATAATAAATAGTTTTCCTCATTATCATGTTTCATGGCTATACCATGTCCCATTGAATAGATGTCATAATTTACATAGCCCAAATGCCCAACCCTAAAGGAGAGTTTACTTTCAAGTTTTCCATGCTAGAGATGCAAGTAGAAATAGATAGAAAACAATAATAAAAGAATTTAACAGACCAATCCCAGTGGTCAAGTAGACCTAAAGTAAGTTATGATATAAGAGATTTGAACGGCATAAGCATAAGGAAGATCAGATCTCGAGGGCAAACATTGAAAGGCACACCCCAATAAGGGAGAGTTTTTCTTTCCTTTCAAGCATACAATGAATCATTCATGACAACTGAAGATACACTGCTTCACAGAAGAAGCTGTAATAGATTCTATAAAATAAAAAGATACAAATAACATTCTCAGATCTTCTCCCAATAAAACAAAAAGTTAACAATAAAGTGAAAATAAGTCCTTGACTCTGAAATTTAAAAACACCCCTCTTAAGCATTCCCAGGTGAAAAGTGAAATATAAACCAAAATCTTTCTAAAAGAAAATTGTAGAAAATACTGCATGTCAGAATCTCTGGGAGGTATCATGGAAGTGGTGATCCAAGGAAAATTCAGCCACCTTAAATATTTATACCAATAAAGTGATGCATGAAAAAATAAAATAAATTAAGTGATGCCATGAAAACAAAGTCCCACATCAAAAAAGTAGGAACAAAACTAAATAAAAAGAAAGCAGAAGAATAGAAATAGTAAAGGTAAAAACATAATTAAGATAAAACCCCCGAAACACAGTGAAATCAATAAGTAAATCAAAGTATTGTTTCCTTTAAAAAAAATCAATAGATAGGCAAACTACTCAATAATCTAATCAGAACCAAAAGGCCCAGGGGACAGGGAGGGACGGGGGAACGACAGGTGGGACAGAATGAGTTAATCCTGGGCATGTGACTTCGAAATACTTGAGCAGATCGAGGTGGAGATGTCCCATAAACGGTGGGCAAGCTTTACTGAAGCTCAGTAAAGAGGTCCAGGCTGGAAAAAAGTCACGAGCTACAGAAGCGAGTAAGAGCCCCCTGAGTGGGGACACTAGTGGCTGGCTGTTTCCTGTTCAATCTTGGGTCCTGTCCCTGCATCTGCTTGCTGGTTGTAGCGTATTCCCCCAGGGGTCCTGGACTACTGGCTTCTGCCTGGCTTCATCCAATGGAAGATCCAGAAGGAGACAGGGGTGCAGAGAAGGGAAAGCCAGGTTATTTGCTGCCTCCACTTGGGTTTTTTTTTAGATTTTATTTATTTATTTGAGAGAAAGGAAGAGAACATGAGAGGGGAGAGGGAGAAGCAAGCTGAGCAGGGAGCCTGACGAGGGGCTCAATCCCAGGACCCCGAGATCAGACGCTTCACTGACTGAGCCACCCAGGTGCCCCACTGCCTAATGACTTCTCCAGCATTGCCTGGCTCTCCATCTGTGGCTCCAGCTCCCAGGTGGGCATCCTCTGCCATGGCTCCTACTTCCATGAGCAGCCTTGGCTTTGGGGGCTTAGGTACAAACACCTGTTCCCATTATTCCTCCTGCCCCAGGAGTGGTGCAGGGTTTCTTTTGTTGCAACTCTGAGTTGCCTCAACTTCCTCCGTGTGGCTTTGCAGCTCTCCCAGCCCTTTTATAACCGGTTGTCCTGATCAAAGTCCTTTGTGGGACTACCTGGCTCTGCTTCCGCTGAGTGGAGCTCAAGTGTGAGCTTCCGACCGCATATCAAGAAAGGAGGAATGAATGCACATTTGGGAGCCCCCCTACATTCAAGATTTGGACAGAAGACAAGGATCTCTAGAAGGACCTGGGGAAGGAGGCATCAACGAGGTCAGAAGAAAAAGAGGAAACTCCATTCTGTCGCTCCTGTGATTCTTCCTCTGTCCCCCATAAGGAATTTATATTTTAATTGGTGTCTCCAGGAAACAGAAAGCTGAGGGCTGAAATAGCACACGGCAGGGAAAAATGGGGGGGGGGTGCCTCTCAAACTCCGGAAACGCTCCGGTGTGCCAGCACTCAAGGCACCAGCTAGCTGTCTCTCGGATAAGGGACCCTCAGCCAAGATATATTTTATGCAGTGGCTGGGCCGGGCTGTGTTTATAATCTTAATAACACCCCAGCCTAATCAAGTCAGCCCCACCACCTTAGCTCTCATTTAATTGCCTGTGGTTTATATCTTGCATATTCAGTGCCTGTGTGATTGAAAAGGTGACGATTGAGCCACTTTAGTAAAAAAGTAAAAAAAAAAAAAAAAAA
>NC_048229.1:51093305-51166781 GCF_002007445.2 Ailuropoda melanoleuca
GGGGGGGTGGAGGATGCAAATACACAAAATAAGAAACGACAGGTGGGACAGAATGAGTTAATCCTGGGCATGTGACTTCGAAATACTTGAGCAGATCGAGGTGGAGATGTCCCATAAACGGTGGGCAAGCTTTACTGAAGCTCAGTAAAGAGGTCCAGGCTGGAAAAAAGTCACGAGCTACAGAAGCGAGTAAGAGCCCCCTGAGTGGGGACACTAGTGGCTGGCTGTTTCCTGTTCAATCTTGGGTCCTGTCCCTGCATCTGCTTGCTGGTTGTAGCGTATTCCCCCAGGGGTCCTGGACTACTGGCTTCTGCCTGGCTTCATCCAATGGAAGATCCAGAAGGAGACAGGGGTGCAGAGAAGGGAAAGCCAGGTTATTTGCTGCCTCCACTTGGGTTTTTTTTTAGATTTTATTTATTTATTTGAGAGAAAGGAAGAGAACATGAGAGGGGAGAGGGAGAAGCAAGCTGAGCAGGGAGCCTGACGAGGGGCTCAATCCCAGGACCCCGAGATCAGACGCTTCACTGACTGAGCCACCCAGGTGCCCCACTGCCTAATGACTTCTCCAGCATTGCCTGGCTCTCCATCTGTGGCTCCAGCTCCCAGGTGGGCATCCTCTGCCATGGCTCCTACTTCCATGAGCAGCCTTGGCTTTGGGGGCTTAGGTACAAACACCTGTTCCCATTATTCCTCCTGCCCCAGGAGTGGTGCAGGGTTTCTTTTGTTGCAACTCTGAGTTGCCTCAACTTCCTCCGTGTGGCTTTGCAGCTCTCCCAGCCCTTTTATAACCGGTTGTCCTGATCAAAGTCCTTTGTGGGACTACCTGGCTCTGCTTCCGCTGAGTGGAGCTCAAGTGTGAGCTTCCGACCGCATATCAAGAAAGGAGGAATGAATGCACATTTGGGAGCCCCCCTACATTCAAGATTTGGACAGAAGACAAGGATCTCTAGAAGGACCTGGGGAAGGAGGCATCAACGAGGTCAGAAGAAAAAGAGGAAACTCCATTCTGTCGCTCCTGTGATTCTTCCTCTGTCCCCCATAAGGAATTTATATTTTAATTGGTGTCTCCAGGAAACAGAAAGCTGAGGGCTGAAATAGCACACGGCAGGGAAAAATGGGGGGGGGGTGCCTCTCAAACTCCGGAAACGCTCCGGTGTGCCAGCACTCAAGGCACCAGCTAGCTGTCTCTCGGATAAGGGACCCTCAGCCAAGATATATTTTATGCAGTGGCTGGGCCGGGCTGTGTTTATAATCTTAATAACACCCCAGCCTAATCAAGTCAGCCCCACCACCTTAGCTCTCATTTAATTGCCTGTGGTTTATATCTTGCATATTCAGTGCCTGTGTGATTGAAAAGGTGACGATTGAGCCACTTTAGTAAAAAAGTAAAAAAAAAAAAAAAAAAGACAAATATTAACACGCATTGCATGAGAAACTTAGATTAAACGGAGTCATTTTACATTTCATCAGATTTCCTTTTTCCAAACTACTGAGTAAAGCTGGGGCATACACACAGGGGGAGAATTCTTTCCAACCAGAGCTTAACTTTTTTTTCCCTTCCCATCGATAGATCTGCATGGCAGTGCTTCTGAAATCATCTAACTAAATGCGCCTCATTAACCTATATTTATCTATGTTGAGTACCTGGTGATCCCTGATGTTTCTGGAATTGATTGTCTCGCTCCAGGTGAATCTCAAAGAACCCAGAGCCGGGGAGAGTTTAATGGATCTGTTGACATTTTCAAAAGATTTTAAATTTCAATCCCCCTTCCCTGACCACTAGTCCCTGTCCGTTTGACTTGTTCCTGTGAGTTTCAAATCGTTTTATCTTTGCCCCCAAGCGGAAACCCTGACCTAACAGGATCTTTGACCTCTTCAGAACTGGCCCAGAGTTTCTGCAGCCCATCAGGATGGTAGGGTGATCTCAATGACAGATGACATTTACTGCAGTCAGGAAGTGAGTAAAAATTAATTGCGCTTTACGGAACCTTGCCACGTGGTCACTGAAGGATGAGGAGCCGCCGGTTTAAGGCAGAGCCCAGGGGACACCCACTGTCTCCGTTCACAGCAGCCCCAGCTCCCTGGGCGGTGCGTACAGCTGACTAGCAGGTAGATGCTACATGAGGGCAAGGGGCGCCCTCTGCTTCTGTGCTTCCAGACCCTGGCCTATAATAAGCGCTCGAAAGNTTTTTTTTTTTAAAGATTTTATTTATTTATGTGACAGAGAGACAGCCAGCGAGAGAGGGAACACAGCAGGGGAGTGGGAGAGGAAGAAGCAGGCTCCCAGAGGAGGAGCCTGATGTGGGACTCGATCCCGGAACGCCGGGATCACGCCCTGAGCCAAAGGCAGACGCTTAACGACTGCGCTACCCAGGCGCCCCTCGAGAGTTATTCCTTAAGTGACCTAACTGATGAATGTTGAGCGGCATGAGTTTAACGTAGTCAGCATGGCTAACACAGAGACAAACTTCCAAATCTGAAGAGATCTGGAAATCATCTGGGTTCCTGCCTTCCTTTCGGAGGCAAATGCAGCATCCAAGCCAGGCTCTGGAATCAGATAAGCACTCCCCATATAAAAAGTAGGACTCTGAGTGAGAGACCACACTCCTCTAAGACTCAGTTTCCCCACTTCCCAGATGGCAGGTACAGGTGTGTGGTGGGATGGGTGAAATAGGTGAAGGGGATTAAGAGTGCACTTACCATGATGACCGCTGAGCAATGCACAGAATTGTAGAAACTCTATGTTGTACACCTGTAACTAACAGAATACTACATGTTAATTATACTTGAATTTAAAATAATAATGGTAGGTACATATAGGGTTATGGTAAGAGTTCCAAGATATAATAGTTGGAATATACTTGGATGAGTGGCCAGCCCTCGACATATGTTAACTATCATTATTAGGTCAGGGAATTTGGTTTAGTCTAGATTAAAAAAAAAAAAATGGGACTTTTTTCCCCCAGACAAAATCGTGATAGAAACCTCATGAATTTAAAACAGATTGAAGCAGAATTATCCTGGTAGACACTGGAGCGGAGGGGTGGGGGGAGCCATAGAACTCTAGTCTGTGTCCTTCTTGTTCCATGAAGTGGCATCTCCAGAAAACCCAAGACCTCCAGAGAAACCTGTTTCTGGAGAAAGCTCTGATACTGTATTTACCTGGGTTATTCCTCCTTCCACAGAAAATGACACTGGTGCTCAGAGAGGGGAAGTGACCAACTTAGGATCACACAGCAAGTTCCTGACCCCAGTTTCCTGGATTTTCTTCTCTGCTTTCCCATTGTCTCCAGGATCTCAGACTGGCAGGGCCCTTGAGAGTAAAATAACCCAGTCCTCTCCCTCTGAAATATCTCTTGGTGATGTTGGACTGGCTTTCTTAGCTGTCTCCATTAGCATGAGGAATTCTAACACTGGAGAATTCTGGCCAAAATTTGTCTCCCTGCAACTTCCACTTATATTTAGTTATTATTGTGAGTAGAGAACACCAGGTCACCTCCCGAGATGCATATAGACAAGTCCATGCTACTCATTTGGCATTGCGGATACATCTGGGTCCTCCGGGTCGTGACGTGTGCCCCCGTGATGGTGGAGCTGGGGAGGAAGACAGATGCCCGGCCCATCTTCATGAAAGAGCCCCAGGCCCCAAAGACCCCTCCATCCTTTGCCGCTACCTGCCAGACGAGAGCTGTAAACACCGGGGGTTAGCCGAACCCATCATCACTGCCTGAGCTGGGATCATCTTTCTGACTGTGTCTCGTCTCCCGTTTTTCTTCTCACATTTCCTTATACACGTGAATAATAAGCTATTCAACCTTTCAACCTGTCTTTGTAGTCATGAAAATAAACCAGAAGGTCAGGGTCACCACTCTCCTCCCCCAAGTTCCCCTTCCCGATCCCCATGACTATATTGCAGAATAGGGGGAAAATGCACGTGTCTGTCTCACAACGAATCACCCACACGTCTCCCTGTGACAGTGATGGTGGGTTGGATGAAATGGGTAATGGATGGTGGAATAACTGTTCCATGTATTCTGACTCCTGGGTGTTGTACCAAGTCAGGAACCCATGAGAAGTGATGAGCAGAAGGAGCCCAGTCCACTACCAAACCATCAGAAGGGGTGTGCCAGGCCCACAAAGTCTCCCAAAGCAAGCAGCGAGGCCTCTCCCTTCTCGCTTATGTGTATAATGACTGTTGTCATTCCTGAGTCCACGAGTATGCAGGGGCTAGAACAGTGTGGGCTAGTCACCCGTTTCTCAGAGTATACCTGTCCAGTGGCCACCTCTCCAGAAACACCAGCAGCATCCAGCTCCTGTCAGTTCATGTTTCTAGAAGAGCACAGTATAATTAGACACCCTCCCTTCTCTCTGAGTCTCAGTGATCTTTCAAAGAGCTCTTGGAATCTAACCTCATCCAGGAAACCTTCTGGATTAATCAGACAAGAGAGGGAAGGGGAGGGGAGGGGAGGGGAGGAAATCTAAGGGACATTCAAATTGCTCCTTATCTCAAGGTACAATAATGCTTCAATTGTTGAGTAAAAAAAGTTGTGCTGTATCCAGGGATAAAACATGAACAAGACAAAATTTCTGCCCCTAAGGAGGCAAGTTAGAAAAAGAAACAGAACAATAATTTGTTCCCAAATAAGAGATTTAAAACCAGACAAGGGTGCTCAGAGAACCAACGAAGTCAAACCCGATTACCCTGCCTTTGAAGACAGGTGCACAATGGGACATCACAATCATATCATATTGGCTCAGTGGTGATCACAGAGTGGGTCCTTAGTCAATAATTGTTCATTATTTATTCTGCTATCTTTATTTTTTTTTATTTTTAAAAGATTTTATTTATTTATTTATTTATCGGAGAGAGAGAAAGAGCACAAGCAGGGAGAGTGGCAGGCAGAGGGAGAAGTAGGCTCTTGTCGATCAAGGAGCCCAATGCAGGACTCGATCCCAGGACCCTGGGACCATGACCTGAGCCAAAGGCAGACAACTGACGGAGCCATCCATTTGTCCATATTCTGCTATCTTTTTTTTTTTTAAGATTTTATTTATTTATTTATGTGACAGAGATAGACAGCCAGCGAGAGAGGGAACACAGCAGGGGAGTGGGAGAGGAAGAAGCAGCCTCCCAGCGGAGGAGCCCGATGTGGGACTCGATTCCGGAACGCCGGGATCACTCCCTGAGCCCAAGGCAGACGCTTAACGACTGCGCTACCCAGGCGCCCCCATATTCTGCTATCTTTAAAGTAATTCTGAAATCTGCTAGATTATGCCCTCCTCTTAATGAGGCTTCTTTTTTCAAAAATTTAAAGGGCTGTTCTTGTATGTTAATTCCTCCCAATAATGTTTAGTATCAACTTGAATTTCCCCTCCCCAAAAAGATACCCACAAAAAGGTCTTACTGGCATTTTCATTGAAGTTGCATGCAATATATGCGTTGATGTGGAGGAAATTGAACTATATTGATTCTTCTCATTATAGAGTTAGGTATACTATTCCATTTAGATTCAGATCTTTCCTAAGCTATAAAGTTGCTATGCTATGAAATTTTACAGTTTTTCTGTAGAGCTTTTGCGTTTTGTGACAGTGGTTTAAAAAATCCTTTAATAAAATTTATAAAAAATGGATATTCAAGAATAATTTTCTCAGCTTGAATTGTTTTCCTTTTCCACCCACAAAACAATACAAAATTATCAGCACCCACACGCGTATACACTTAAAATTCTAGCGACATTCTCTACACAGAACTACATTAGATAGAGTTTAAATTGCTGAAAAATCAAGACAATTTCAAAAAGCATTGAAGAGATATTTTTTCTTCTAAAACAGCTGACCAACAGTACAGCAATTTAGATAAAATTATTTTCTGTGGTTGTCAAAAGTTTCATGAAGGTCACATTTCAAAAAAATAACATTATATTTATTTTGGGTGTTTATATTCTTGTTAATGTGGATTATTGTTGTTTTAACTGATTGCTTCTGAAATTTAGGAAAATGCTATTTCTATACTAGTCTGATACTCTTCACGAACTCCGTTATTGGTCTTGACAGGTTTTCATTTGATTTATTTTTGAGACTTTATGCGGAGACAATCATGTCCTATAAAAATGATGACTATATTCTGACCAATATTTCTCTCTCATTTTCTAGTTCATGTCTTGTTTTCTTGGCTAAGGCTCCAAAATGTTAAATAATAGTGGTGATTATCAACATCTTTATCTCTGTTCTCGATTTTATTGGTATTATCTAGTGTTTTATTGTTGAATCTGTTATTCATTATTTGTTTCCAATAAATATAGTTACATTATCAGGTTAAAATGGTGGATTAAAAGCTTTCTATGGACTTGAATGTATCTATTACTCAGTTGCTTTAAAAAAAAAAATGATGTGTAGAATGTAGACATCAACCCTACAAGATCCTAGGTTTTCTACTGGGGACATAAGTTATGGCATTTCCTGGGACTGGCTAAGGTGAAGAAAATAACATATACCCCTTAGCAAACTTTTAAAAATAAAAGGTTAAAATGCAAAAGAATTTTTTCAAATGATCCTTACTTGATTCAGAAAGTGAAAGTATATAGAATTAGTCAATTGCTAATGATGCCAAAGAGGGAAAAGATTGTGTCCATAAGCAAATGGTCCAGATTCTCTGAACCATAATATTTTCACAATTGAAAACGAGGACTATTACTATCTCCTGTGATTGTTTTAAGATTAATTGAGACATAAAATATCTGGTATAATTCCTGACACATGCCAAGCACTCAACACCTTGAGTTCTTTTCACTTCCTTTAGCCAAACTCCAAATACATAATAATCACTCTATGAATACGCAGAGGAGAAAATATAATTTACCATTCAATACATTTACCCTTTACCTGAACAGTATCTGACTACTCACCATCCCCCCCACCCTTTTTTTTTCTACAAGAGACTCAGCTTCTGGGACTTGTTTTTTGTGCAGCTATTACATTCCAGGCGCTGTGCTACCCAATTTTACGTGTGTTCTTCAACCGAACAACAACAGTAGATTTTGGATTCTACAATTAGAAAGGTCTACACAGTTCTTTTTGTACATTTTTCAGCACTGCCCCATTTGCAGTTAAGAACTCAAGAATGTATTTTGGATGGTAATGATCGTAGGAAAGGCTCAGGGAATCTCAGCGTTGGAAGGGATAAAGAAAAAACCTGGAGAGAAGGGAGAGATAAGTAGGCAACCTATTTATCATGATCCAAGTGGATGTTAATAAATGGGCATTGTTTTTCATTCAAAAAGCATTTATTAAGCACCTGTCATTTATTGTGTACCTGGCAACGTCTGGGCGCTGGGCATGTGGCATAATCCAGAACGGCAAGGTTCCACCTCTTTGCACTTACTGCTTCTGGTACCGGAAAGTCCCTTCTGTCAGACACCTGCATGGTTCCTTCTTTGGCCTCCATTAGATCTCCACCCGCAGGCCACAGTGTCAAAAGATTCTCCCCATTAGCTTGCCAAGGGCCCAGATGTTTTGGTCTGATCCTAGTCATGGGTCTAAATTTTCCTAACACACTATTGATAGATATTGAGCCTATGGACAACCAGGGTCATTTTCCACAGGAAGGACTTACCCAGTTAGTTAACATTCCTCTACTCCGTGTTGGGGGACCAGAAGTAAAGTGAATGCACATCCCTGTGACCTTGAGGCAGGCCTGCCCATTGCCACTTCCACATCTTCGTTCTTTCATCTAGTCCACTAGGCTCTCCTCCAAGCGGAGAACTGACCATAAATACGATCAGAACAAGTTCTCCTCTCTCTCCCAGGTCATTACATGTGTGGAACGGGGTAGAGCAATAAAAGACTCCTGGGTTAATCCACACCCCTCAAGAGGCAGATTGTTCAATGGAACGATGAAATCACCTACTTTAAATACCATCGATTTGCCAAAGAATCCCAAATCTACATTAAATCTTCACCTCCCCTGGAGATTCCAGATTTGTTGATCAAACTGCTTGATATTTCCACTTGGATATTCAGGAGGCATCTCAAACTTAACATGTTCGCAAACCTCCCATCTTCTCCATCTCAATAAAAGGTATTCCTGCCATTTTCTCAGGCCAAAAACTAGAAGCCACCCTTGATTCCTCTCTTTTCCTAATCTAATTCAACCCATTAGTAAGACCGGGGAGATTCTGCCCCCAATGTGTATCACAAATGCAACTCCTCTACCACCACTCTAGCCCCAGGTGGCACCTTCCTTCCCTTGGAAGGAAGCATCCTCCCCGTATCTCTTCCTTTAGGCCCACTGCAATCCATACCCAACAGAGCTCCCCGGGTCATTAAAACAAAACACACAAACAAACAAAAACCATAGGATTATGTCACCTCCTTGACTAAAATCCTTCAGTGGTTTTCTGTTTGCAAGAAGATTAAAATGCAAATCTTTACCTTGGCTTCACAGCCCAACCTAATCTGAAACCTGCCTCCTTCCCTGCCCTCATCTTTTTCCACTCCCCACTTTGTTGTTGTTGTTGTTTGTTTTGTTTTGAGAGGGAGACTGAGAGAGGGAAGTGCAGAGGAAGAGGGAGAGAATCTTCAGCAACCTCCGCACCCATCATGGAGCCCAACAAGGAGCTCCATCTCACAACCCCGAGATCATGACCTGAGCCCAAATCAAGAGTCAGAAGCTCAACTGACTGAGCTAACCAGGAGGAGCCCCTCGACTCCCCACTTTGTTCTTTACCCTGCACCCTCCTTGATTTTCACGATGTTCCTCAAGCCCACTGTGCTCATTCCCTACTTCTGGCCTTTGCACCACCTGGGCCCACAATGTAGATTTTCACCCTGTTTCCCACCAGGATGGTTCTTCTTAGCTCTCAGATCTCAGCTTAAAAGTCATTTTTTTTTTTCAGGGCAGCTGGGTGGCTCAGTTGGTTAAGCAGCCGACCCTTGGTTACGGCTCAGGTCATGATCTCAGGGTCGTGAGATCGAGCCTGGCACTGGGCACCTCCTTCAGCAGGGAGTCTGCTTATCTCCTTCTTTCTCTGCACCTCCCACTCCTCTCTCTCTAAAATTAAAAAAATAAATCTTTTTTAAAAAGTGATTTTTTTCAGACTTTCCTTGACCACCCTGTAGCCAATTCATTGCTCTCCATCTCTTTCTCTATTTTAATCCTTCAGAGGAGATGGTTTATTGATGAGTAAATTGTTCATTTATATAGTGACTGTCCCCCCCCAACTACAATGGAAGATCTTGGTGGACAGGGATCTTGTCTGACTTGTTTAGTGCTATACTCCAGATCCAAGAAGAGTGCCTGCTATAAGGCAGGTTCTCAATAAGTACTGATGGATGATCAAACAGTTCTCAGCCCTCAGGTCTCCAGCTTGTCCAAAAGGGCATCACAAGAAACCAGGTTAAGGGATGTCACTATACACTAGTCTATTGCATTCCTTTCAACTATGAATATAATAATCTTAAAAAAAAAAGAAAAAAGAAATGAAATTAGTTCTGCATAGCTTGTTAGCTCCTGGATCATTGCATTCTTCACTCAATGCTCACAAACTAGCTGGTTAATAATATATTTTTTCCTTTATTGTTTTCTTAAATTACAAAAGCAGTGCATGCTCCTTGAAAGAAATTCTAATAACACAGAAGTATATAAAGAAAAAGAAACATCTATCCTCTACTCCCATTCTCACTTCCCAGATGTAACCCCTGTTACTACTTGATGAATATCCTTCTTTTCTCTATGCATATACACGTATAGGGAGATAGACATATGTAGCTTTAAGGCAAACATAGGAGATGTGTGTATGTATATGTATTTTTTTACATACCATTTGGTAGACATTTTTCTATGTCCATACACATCTACTATATATTTAATTACTACATAGAATTCCATTGCATTCATTACTTTACTTATTCAAATATACTTAATTATTTTATGAGCAAAGACATAAAAATTTGAAATTATAGATAAACAAGAATGGCAAGATACTGACAATTATTACAGCCTGGTGATGGCACATGGAGCTTATAATACTATTCTTTCTACTTTGATGTAAAATTTAAAAAGAAATATTTAATAGACCTCATTCTAATGGTGAATTACTGAATATTTTTCTCTGAGATCATAAACAAAATAAGGATACTCAATATCATTTCTACTGAACATGATAATGAGGGTCCCGGGCACCATAAGTCATGAAGAAAAAAAAAGGATAAGAAATAAAAAGAAGAAATAAAATAGTCATTATTTATAGATGATATAACTTCATATAAAGAAAATCCAGAAGAATCTACAAAGTCTTAAAATTAATTAGTGAATCTAACAAGGTCTTTGTTCACAAGGTTGACACACAACTCAATTGTATTACTACCTACCGCCTAAAAATAAAAAGATGATTTTTAAAAATCTACTGAAAACATCAAGTACTTCAGAATAAATCTAATGAAAGATATGTAAGGCTTCGTTGGTGACAACTACATGACATGGAGAGAAACTAAAGATAATCTAAAACAATTACTTAACAAAACGTTTGTGTTCTTTGCCACACACTCTGGCAGGCTAAGGATACAGTGTGAAGTGAAAATAAGCACAGTCCCTGTATTCTTGACCTTGCAAGCTGGTGGGGTAACCAATACCCATTAGATAACCATGCAAATTAATGTCATATTGCAAATGTGGGCAGGGTTCCAGAGAAAGGTATACAACATTGTGAGAGCTTTAGAGATAGGATTTGAGCTGATCAAAAAACCAGGATGGGGCGCCTGGGTGGCACAGCGGTTAGGAGTCTACCTTCGGCTCAGGGCGTGATCCCGGTGTTATAGGATCGAGCCCCACATCAGGCTTCTCTGCTATGAGCCTGGTTCTTCCTCTCCCACTCCCCCTGCTTGTGTTCCCTCTCTCGCTGGCTGTCTCTATCTCTGTCAAATAAATAAATAGAATCTTAAAAAAAAAATAAATAAACCAGGGAAGCTGTCTCAAACTGCACTGCAAACAAAAAGGACATGGGACGCCTGGGTGGCTCAGTTGGTTAAGCGTCTGCCTTTGGCTCAGGTCATGATCCCAGCGTCCTGGGATCGAGTCTGGTGTGGGGCTCCTTGCTCCTCGGGGAGTCTGCTTCTCTCTCTGCCTCTGCCTGCCGATTCCCACCCCCACCCCCGTGCTCTTTCTCTCTCTGTTAAATAAATAAATAAAATTTTTTAAAAAAGGACAGTATATTCACATACTTTATGCAAAGAGTAAGTATGAACTGTCATTGACTCAACCATTCTTGGCATTGATGGTTATTTAGGTTACATGGTAGACTTTCGGATGAAGAGGCTGCAAGGTTTCCCTTCCCTTGGTTCGTACTCTGTGGACTCTGGGGAAAGCTCTATGGCTTGCTTTGGCCAATGGGATTATAGCAAATGTTGATTCAAGTGGTTACTGAATCATATCGTACCCTGGGGCCTTCTCTTTCTTGCTGCGCTTAGGACCGTGGGAACGCCATGTGATGGAGATCAGGCTAACCCACTAGAGTGTAAGAAACACAGGGAGCAGAGAGTGGCTAGCCCAGCCGACCATCCAGCTGCAAGCTAAAACTCAGCCAGACGTGAGAGAGCCAAACGGAGATCAGCCAAGTTGGCTGAGGCCAAAAATCCACCTGGCCAAGTCAGAATCATGAGCTAAATAAAGTGGTTATTGTTTTCTGCCACTACATTTTTGAGTGGGTGTTAGGCAGCAAAAACTAACCAATACAGTAGACAGCAGTTTTCTTTCAAGCAGTGATTTAGTAAATGGCCTTGCATTTTCATCTTGGTGCACTGGGCACATAGCAAAGTTCTAGGGATGGGTACTTTCACTGCTATCAAGATGAACTAGGAAGTTGCCCAGATGAGGAAACTGAGATACAGCTAAATTAAACTTGAATACCAACCTTACACATGGAGAAGGAGATATTTGGGATTAGTGGCCAGGTCTTCAAATCCCAATTCAACAGTCATTCAAATCCATCATGGTCTTCTCTTGCTAGTGGAGAAAAGCAACACATTTTTCAACGCCAAAAATCAAAGAAGTTCAAAATCAGTTTGCTGGGTAACAACCTGTCTACATTTTTAAAAAACCCGTGCCTTTTAATCCTGACAACAAACTTGAACTTGTCAGGCTTTAAGGAAGAGTGATCCAACAAGAAAGACCACAGGGAGGGCTGACTCCAGTTTCAACAGAGAAATATTGCTGTCCCCTGGGAAGGAAATATAGCATTTTCCTTGACCCGATTGGTCCAATTGTAGCCACAAATCATGAAGGGTTAAACAAAGATTATAAAGTCTCCTCAGCAGGGAATGGTAAAGTTTATTTATTTTTTTATCCAGTCTAGAGAATTACAAAAATATTATTTTCCTGGAACTTGGAAGGAGAGTTCAGCAGACAATATGAATTTCAGGAAAATATTTTTGCCATTAATTATGTCATAAGCAAAAGAGTAAAATAAACTGTTTATTATCACATATAAAATGCTTTTGATCAGTCAACTGAAAAACTAATTTCATTTTCTCATTACCCTGCCTCAGGCATCCTTTAATGTCAATTTTTATTATAGCAAAAGCCAGGAAATTAAAATGATCAGTTATGGTGCAGAGAGAAACATTTGCTTCACAATTTTTAAAAGTTAAAAATAAAAAAGCACTGAACCTCTTTATCATTCGTAATAATCACAATTCATCTGGCAAGGGGGGAATTCTGCCCCAAACCCTTTCCTGCAGTCCTTGGAACCGTTAGGGTTGGTCAGCACTGAGAGATGCTAATGGTCCTGTTCACGTACCTACCTAGTGGAGATTGGGTTGAATGTCCAGCCCAAATGGCTCAAAGTTTCACAGACAGATCAGGGTGGGATAGAAAGGGGCTCTATATCCACCCAGAGGAGCTAAAGAAGAAAGCAAAGCAGAGGATTAGGGAAGCATGAGCTTGGTCTCCATCTTTTGGCCCAGGAGCCGATGTTATGGAAAGAGAAGTGATTTTATGGAGACATGTTTTGTAAACTTGCTCCTGCCTCTTACGAACTTTCTGATCGTGGGCGCCATTCACGGACTGAGGGTCCTGACTCACCACAGCTTTATAAAGCATTAACAAGGCTATATATGTGAAAGCACTTTGTAAAGCAATAATCAATGTCCATTTTATAGTGGTTGTTAAGATAAGAATGCCCTGACTTGGCTGACCCTGGGACTTGGTTGCATCCACTGGAGGATTCCTGCCTATGAACAGACCTCTTGCTTTTTGGCTACAGGAAGAAGTGACTCAGGGGTAGGGCGTGATGGGAAGAGGGGAAAGAAGCCTTGGTAACAGAGTGATGACAGAGCTTCTGACCCCTTGTCAGCCTGAATGATCTGACTGAGGGCCTCATGGAAAGGGAAATGGGGAGAAACTAAATGAGCCATGACTCCATGACTCTTGGGTGAACGTCCTGCTCTGGAGCCTAGAAGACAAGGTTGCTGAGGGGCCGTGTTCTCTGACCCGCTTCTCCACACACACAGGGCAGCACTGGTGGTCTCATGAGGTTACGTTTTATGAAACAGAGGTGCTGATGTAACTCTTGACAAGATGGCAAAGGCAGAAGGAAGTAGGAGACCTGCTCACATAACCCTCCCTGACCCCTGGCCCCTGCCCTCAATCCTGGGAATACCCTAAGGAAGTCAGGCAGAATTCCCTCACTGTGTCTGTTGTGGCCGGTAAGAGAGAAGTTTCTTAGCTAAAGCTGAGCAACCTGTCCCCTCTGGCTTCCCCCACGGGCCCCACGAAGAAACCAGTGTCCTCTGAGAGCCGCATAAACGTCCCCGTTGCCTAAGTCATCCCAGCAGAGATAAATCTTGAGGCTGTCCTCTTTAGGCAGCTCTGTAGGCCAGGGGAGAGACAAAGCAAGTGTCCGACAGACCCTGCCCTCAAGGATAAGTCAGTCTGCTGGGGAGTCAAAACTCAGACACAAAATGACCTCAAGAGCAAATCAGAAACAACCTATAACTGTCTGGTCCTGGTTAGGAGGGAGGGGCCAGGTGGGGGGCGGGGTTGCTGTCTTCTCAGAGGAGGATAAAGCACTTCCCAGTATGTAAGGTTCCTCTATCTCACTGCTGTCCCACTTGCCTCTGGGAAATGTGTGTTGGCTGTACTCTCGCGGTCAGCTCTAAGAATGGACCTGCTGATGGCTGCCTGTATCCAGGTTCCCAACAGCACAGCCAGCTAGGTGTCCTTACCTCTGGGCTTTGCTTTCCCCAGCATCAGCCCCATTCTCAGGCATACTCTCCCACGTGCCTGGCCACTGGCCTTTCCAAGCTTGCGTCCTGCTAGTATGAACAGAAAGAGGGCAAGTTCTGGAATGGGGTCTCTTCGACCCTGGATGGCCTGCCTTGGGTGAGGTGCCCTCAAGAGCCTGAACAACACGATAATCTGATTGGCCAGCTTTGAGTCACATGACCCACCCTGGGTGCTGAGAGCGCAGGGTCCTTCTTCAAGGAAAAAGATGTCAGGGGGGCAAAACCCAGCAGACGGCTCTGTAAGCACCTGTGACTGGCCTCACCTTTTCCAAGCTCTCATTAGGGCTTGGTTTGGAGAAGGAAGAAGATCTGAGGGCAGATTCTAGATCCCCTCATGCCTGTGGCATTCGACAGGCACACGCAGGTACTGGGCAAGTACAGAACAACCCTGTTTTTCTCCAGCCAAGATCGCCCAGCCTGATGAAAAGGATGATTAATCCCTTGGCCTCTCAGTAATCCAGCGGCCCATTTGCTAACCATCTGTACGCCTTATTCCGCCGGGCAGCCCAAATGAAAGAGGCCGGTATTTGTTTTTTTGGAAAATGTTATGATTTTTCAAGTAAACAATAGAAACTTTACAAAGCCATGAGATTTATTGAAACTGCCAAGCCGTCTGGACTTGATCAGACTGGTTTATGCGGGTTCAAATGTGCGCACCAATCTCTCCGTTTTATCATCATAAACAACAATTTCTGTTTATTTGTACAGGATCAGAACTTCTCTCTATGTTTCTCACATATTATTTCATTGGGTCCCCACCAAATCCAAGTATGGAACAAGGGTAAGGACTATTCTCAGGCCGTTTTATGGAGGGGGATGCTGGCAACCCAAGTGGTAAAGGGGTTCTAGAACTCAGTTTACAACCGGAACATCCCTCACAGACCCTCTGACCTCATTCTGTGCCAGTCCAACTATTAAAAAGAAGAAAAAAATAAATGAAAGAAGTCTTTGCTCATTACCCATACTTGCGATTTGTGCTACTTCTGACCTAGACAGCCATGGCCACTCTATTCCATTATATTAAATCAGCAGACTTATTGTTTCTGTGGGAGAAACATTGTCCTAAACGCCTTGGTAAGGGACACAGAGGAAGGAGGCCTCTTACTCATCTTCAAAAAGCGTGATGCCAAGTTGTGGACGCAGGACAAACTGGAGAGAAAAAAAAAAATGACGCATGCTTTTGCAAATTTTATAAAAATGATAATTTTATAATCGTAATGTTTTAAGTTGATGGATGTATTTATTTATTTAAGTAATCTCGCCATCCAATGTGGGACTCAAACTCACGACCCCGGGATCAAGAGTTGCACGCTCTTCCTACTGAGCCAGCTGGACGCCCCAATTATAAATTGCATAAAAATTTAGAAAGAATGATAGATAGATACACAGATAGAAGAGCTTGGGTCAAAAGGGCTGAGCAGGTGGCTGTCACAATCCGTAGTAAAATAACACCCAAATTGTATAGAGACAAATGGAGAAAGGCTTCAAAGAAAAGACGGCATCTTTAAAACCCTTGTTGCCAAATCACACCTGTCGAATGATAGCAACTTGCCTGAAGTTCAGGGTTTTCCCAAGACCAGGTCAAGACCTGGGTCCTCCTAAAGGCATCACAATTGCTACCCTTAAGCTCTTCATGAACAATTAGACCTTTTTTTTTTAATAGCAATTAGTGATGTACTGCAACTCTTCTCGAATTTGGAAGTGCATGGGCTTGTCTTGTCTTTATTATCATAAGCCTCTGGAAGACATAGAACTTGTTTTCTACCTTTTCTTCCTCTCCTCACATTGCCTAGCAAGAGTTTGCATCCAGAGCAAAAGCTAAGTCCTGTAAAACTGGTATCAAAATAAATCTAATTTAGCTAATGAGCTCTAAGTACCCAGCTGCTTTCACCATGCAGTGTTGGGGGAAAACATTCCCTGTGAGGCTGGCATAACTTAGAAGTAGATGGGGCCCTGAGAGCAACGGGGGAAACGAGAAGCCATAAATTCGGGCTGCTGCCAGTAGCAGATGCTCTTGCACTCTCACCTTTGGGCTTCCCACCTAGCACACCATGAGTCACCCCAAAAGACAGGGAGAGGTGAGTCACTTGGTTGACCAGAGGCTTACCCCAGATTCTTAAGGCTGGGTATATCTCCCAGGGGACTTGACTCTATCCTTAGCGACCTTTCCTTCGTGGTCATCTGAACCAAGGAGGGACCTAGTACCCTGGGACAGAACATTCAAGACAGAGCTGAACACCGGAAACCATGGGAAGATACACCTGAATGGAAATCCGTACACAGAATAAATGAAATATCTGGAATCATTTGATGAAAGCCCATGCTTCACATCTTTAGTTTTTTTTTTTTTTTCTCCTCCTCGACCCTGTTAAATGCTCCCACTTGTGCTTGTAAGATCTGTACTAAAACTGCCTTAATACATTATTTCTCTTCCAAGCAATGAGTTGATCCAGCCTTGTTTGGTACATCTGTTATAACACATCACAGCCTCCCATAATTGCTCTTTTATTTAATTCTACACATTCTGATTAGTTGTGTCTGTTCCGGGCGAGCGCTAGGAGTATGCTGAGTGTCCTTCATTCAAAAAGAGTTCTTCAGAACAGTATGAAGTGAAATTAAAGTAATTATTAAGTCATAGAAACGAAACACAGTTCCCTAATCAGCAGAAGGGGTGGCAAACAGCTAGCACCCCGCAGGAAGAAGGGTTCAGAGCATCCTTCTGAAAGAATTCCTAGGATCTGGTTCTTGGGATTGACTTGCAGGGAGTGAAGAGGCAGGAGAACAGATTCGGGGACTGCTTGAAGATGTGAAAGGAGCCCTCTCCCAAACACCGAGGAGGAACCAGGGCAGCAGCAGCCTCGGACCCTGTGTGTGATCCAGGGGCTGGACAGGCCTGTCTGATTTAGCTCATCTGCTTAGCTCTCATGAATATTCTGCGAGCCGAGAGGCTTTTAGGAGAGAAGAGACAATTAAATTCAAGCTTTTCACCATTGTATCTCTTGCGCCAGAGTGAGTAATAGGGCACAGGGCAATAGACTGAAATTACATTGTAGCAGAACATGTGTACTGACCTTTCCTCCAAGCAGATCTATTTACTTTATGCTGCACATAACTTGTAGGAACCGATGTACTCCTAGCTGGAGTAAAGGTTAGAAACTGTGTGCATCTTAATTCATCTGGATTTCGGCTCTGCTCAATTCTTCTGCTTACTCTACAGACCTGCATGTATTGGCTTCAACAAAAATGAGGAGGCAACATTGTTTTGAAGTTAGCAATACATTGGCTCTTCCCTCACTGAGTGACTGGGTCCTCCAAGTGTGGTCTTTGGCGGCAGTGTTCCTGTTACCTGGGATCTCGTTAGAAATGCAAATGTGGAGGCTCTGTGCCCAGCCTGGTGAGTCAGAAACGGTGTTGTTCAACAAGCCCTACAAGTGAATCTGTTGCACACTAATGTTTGAGAACTCTGTGTGTGTGTGTGTGTGCGTGTATGCATGTGCGGGCACGCAGGTACGACCCCCCCACCCCCGGCTGCTTTTAATATGCAGCCACTGATGTAATACATTGTTTCCTGAAATGTGGCATGCAGCAGATAGGACTGCTGACGCAAATATTAAGTGGTAGGTGACTCACTTTGGGTGGTCTGGAGAATGTGATTTTAAATGGCACTGGAATGCTATTTTAAATCACACTGAATCTCCCAGCGAGAAAAGTAATCCTTTTCAACCCTTCTCATTTCTCAAGAAGACTCAGTTTTGTACTAATATACTTTCTACCATCTCTCGAACTTGTGCTAATCTCCTTTATTTAAATAAAGACAGATCAGGATCCAAGCTTAGAACCTCTAAGCATTCAACAGTATCAAAATAGAATATGATTAATATCATTCTGTTTTATCTGGGTTACCCCTATGGGTTGCTTTCTATTTATCCCAAATGACACCAGTTTTCATAGTCTGACAGTGATATAAATTTTCTGTTTAATTAATTTTTCCTAAAAAGAAAGTACATCAATTTAAAAAGAACTATGAAACCCTTCAAATAATAGAGTACAAGTGACTCTGAGGAGTTCAGAAACGGGCCAGGGCAGTAAGGCAATTTCCAGGGCAGTACCCAGTCAGTACAGATTAAGCTTAACTTCCAACACCAGCTCAGCCTGTATCTCCAGGCCTTGACCTTCAGAAAAATGACCTGAAGTCTGAGACATTTGCCATCAGTAAAGAAAAATTCCATTCCGGTTACTACACGATTTAAAAGAGAGAAAAATGACTCATACATTTCAGAATGATTTCTAATCACAACCTTTTGAAATCAGAAGCGTTCTGAAGTGCTCAAGAATGAAAATATCAAAAATTGTCCATTACTCAAAATTCAGATTAATTGAATTTGGGTTGGTCGGGGGAAAAAAACTTACCTTTCCTAATTTGTATAAAAGTAACAAGTTTTCTAATATAACATTTGAAGAAAAAAAAAAAAGAACAGAAAGAAAATAAAAATCACACCATCCATACTTATATCCCTAAAAGGGACTTATTAAGATTGTGGTCAATTTCCTTCTAGTCTTTTTTCTTCGTGAGACTGTGGTACCAATATGTATATAGTCCTTTGCGTGATAGTGAAACTTTTTCTTTTGTTTTTTTGTTTTTGTTTTTGTTTTTTTAAGATTTTATTTATTTATTTATTTGACAGAGATAGAGACAGCCAGCGAGAGAGGGAACACAAGCAGGGGGAGTGGGAGAGGAAGAAGCAGGCTTCCAGCAGAGGAGCCTGATGTGGGGCTCGATCCCACAATGCGGGGATCACGCCCTGAGCCGAAGGCAGACGCTTAACCGCTGTGCCACCCAGGCGCCCCTCTTTTGTTCTTTAATGAGGATTTTATTGTGTGGATAATACAGGAAAAAATAAATGGCTTATAATAAGTTTTCATGTCCATATATTCAGTATAAAAAGCATACCTCAACTGAAGTTGGCTGAAACAACAAAGACACTTACCATGCCACGTAACAGAAGGCCCAGAGCAGAGTATGTTGCAGGACTTCGGCCAGCCTGACAATGACATGAAGAATCTAGGGTCTCACACTTTCCTGGAGTGGGCTTCATCCTCAGACTGGGGAAGAAGAGTCCCTTTCTAGGTAAAGAGAATGCTTTCTGCAGAAATTCCTCCAACAGACTTTTCACCTCGCAGAAGAGCCGGATCCCGTGCCCACCTCTGACCCCATCACTGGACAAGGAAAAGGGCGTAGCCTGGTTGGCTTACCCCAACTCCTGGAGAGGAATGCACGCTGGTGAGTCAACTGCCTATCACTCCAAAAAGAAAAAAGGCAGACAGGGAGGTCTTTTTAGTAGACTGCCGTAGCAAACAGTGTGTGCAGTGTTTAACGAAGATGTATTTAACATCTCTCGACGGCTAGCTGCTTTCACATACTGCATGAAAGCTAGCTCTAGGTAACTTCTAGTCCCTCCATGTGTTGGTCGACTCTGCTTCTTTACCTTTAGGTAATCGCCATTTCCGAGATAATTTTACGTTCTGGTCAGTCCTTTTTCTCCCCTCGTCCATGAACACAGCATCTTCCCCTCTCATGATGTCCTTCTAATCAAGGTTTACTTCAATTCCCACTTCATGACCAACCCCCATACTTCCTCATATTTACAGGACATTTTTAAAACAGCATTCCCCCCCACACACACTTGTTGGTTTCCCTCTGACAGCCGCATCTTACATTTGTCTACCTAACACCTATTTGCCCATGCATCTTGCAGACGGCACCCCAAATTTCCAGGAAGAAATACCCGTCCCGCTTGCAATCCACATGACTCTCTGCTTAACAGGACCAGACAGCCACTATGACTATTTCAGGGATGGACATACAACCCAATCCCATCAGAGCCCACGGGCCTGAATTCCAGGACTTTGGGAACCGTTTGGCAGAAAGAATTTGCTTTTTGTTAGGGTTGCTGATGGGATTTAAATCTGGAAATCCTGGCAGACATCTTGCTACCAAAAAGACAGCCTGCCTGGGAATGAAGCCAGCATAAGGTAAAGCAGGTATAAATCAAGAGATGGAACAGATAAGACCAAACTCAGAGAACAGCACCGGACTCCCTGGATCCAGCTATGTCTAAACACAGTGCTACCTCTGAGCTTTTCAGCTGTGAACGAAGGCATTCCCTGTTTCATTTGCACCAGTTTGAATTTGATTTTGTCCCTTGCAAGAGAACCATGGCTAATGCAGCTCCTTCATTATTCGGATTCTGTTCATCCTTCAAGGCTCAGGGCCGTCTCCTCCAAGAAGTCTTCCCCATCTGCCATAGGCGTCACTTTTTTCCCTCTCTTAGCACCCAAACCATAGGCAGATTCATCTGTTTATGGCCTATTGTGCCTTTTTTAAAAAATGAGTTTTAACCCAAAGTACAATATTGCAGGCAAAGGCCATGCTTCATGGGTCTTTTGTATTCATATCAAGACCTGAAACAGAGCTTAGCGCATAGTAGGGACTCCCTAATTTATTGTATGATAGTTCTCAAAAAAAAAAAAAGAATTAGTGATGCTTATTATGCAGAGGGTACTCAAGAAGGGACCAAGATGCTATTGGACTTTTCACATATAATGTTGTGAGTTTCTGTCATTTTCCTGCTAGGACCCAAGGGGTCACACCCTATTCCAGGCTCTGAGGGAGGTCCTTGAAAACAGAGCCCCCCCAACCACAGTTGGCATCTATGTAAGTTGAAGAAACAAAGAGAAAAGATGAAGGCCAAAGCCGACTTAGTCCATTAGTAGGAATCAAGGTGGAAGAGGAGCCCACATCAGGAAGTTAATTACCTAGTCTCAGCAGCACCGGACCAGAGAAGCTTCCCACAGAATGAAAGGGGAAGCAGAGAAATCAGGATCCTTGTGGACAGCTCACTCCCAGGAGAAATAAGGTCAGATCTGAGTCTCCCATACTCAGTTATTCCCCCCCTATTTACAATCAAATATGTCACTCTAACTCCCCAAGGAAAGGATGAAGAGAAGAAAACCAGGAATGCCACATCTGAGGGGTTCCTTCCTCCTCAGAGGGAATGTCAGGGGCAGGGAAGACACACTCGGGTCCCTCAACACATGCTCCTAGCCGCTTGCCTTGGTCAAACCTTAGAATGTGACTGATGGTTGCTAATGGTCTCCCCTTACACTCCCAGTGCTAGAAAAGAATTCCCAAAGAGGTTTCGTGGGAATAGTCTGAGACACTGGGTGATACCATTAAGAAGTAGACATAGAGTCACTTCAGAGGAAAATTCTCTCTCTCTCTCTCTTTTCTTAATTCTTATTTCAGTCCTGGCTCTTTCTCCTTCCAGGTTTGCTTTCAAAATCTTTCTTTTCCATGTTTTTGGGTCTATGCTGAAGTGGAATTTTATGCTTCAAGAAGAGAGTTGATGAATCATGGAAAGTATAATCGACAAAGAATTGGCATGTTTTTCAACTCTTCTTTTTTCTGCATCAACTGAATAAGATTAGTGTCTTACATGGATTATTTTTTCAATAATAGAGAAGGCTATGTTGGCAACAAAAATTGCAAAACAGCAACATCATAAGCTTGCCTAACCAACCAGTGGAAGAGAATTTTCAACTTGAAAAATACTCTTGGTCCAGCAAACCAAGATCAGAGTAACAATTGCAACTGAAATCATTAAACATTTGCTTTTCCTCCTACTGAGAAATTGAATCCTCTAGGATTCTTAGACGGAAAAGCAGAAACATTAGGGGAAGACCTTACATAATAACCTTTCTGTAAAGCTTGGATGGCACAAATGATTTTGTGAGACATTCGAGTCACATGTCATTAATCAGAAATGACAGTCTTTATTCACATATATTTGACTGAAGCTGCATGATTTTAGACTCCAATAGTTCTAGATAAATGACCCTAAGTATTGTACTTTTTCAAATTGACAATGATTGATGATAGAGGGGCAAAAATGAATACTGAAAAGGGATCCCGAAGTAAACATTGAAAATCAGTTGCACTACTTTGGAGAAAAAAAGAGTTTGGGGATTTTTTTTTCTTCAAGACTTTCCCTCTTTCTGAGCATCTCTTGCTCTTTAATTCTCAGTTTAATCAGGTGGACATTGCAAAACTCTCCATATTTATTACATTCAAATCTCAATGAAAAGCTGAGACTGATTTAGTTATGTTCGTTCACATAGTCAGAAAGGGAAAATAATAATTGATTAAAATTCATCCACCGTGGGGCGCCTGGGTGGCACAGCGGTTAAGCATCTGCCTTCGGCTCAGGGCGTGATCCCGGCGTTATGGGATCGAGCCCCACATCAGGCTCTTCCGCTATGAGCCTGCTTCTTCCTCTCCCACTCCCCCTGCTTGTGTTCCCTCTCTCACTGGCTGTCTCTATCTCTGTCGAATAAATAAATAAAATCTTTAAAAAAAAAAATTCATCCACCGCACAAATACTTCCTGGGCCTATCATGTGCCAGGTGATATTCTACATATTAGGGCTTCAGCAGAAACTAAAATGAACATAGTTTAAGTTTTAGGGGAGCTCACATTTTAGTGGAAAGAGACACACAGTATCCAAGGGAACAAATAAATGAATGGAATCATCCCAGAGAGTGCTAAGGTGCATGAAGAAAATAAAATTGAGTGATTTAATAGAAAGCGATGTGGGATGCGGGTTTCATTTGAAAAGCCAAGGAAGGCCTCTTTAAGGAGGTGACGTTCGAGCTGAATAGGAGCCAGTTTTTTAAAGAGCACAATATGCAGAAGAAGTAGCAAGTGCAAAGGCCCTGAGGCAGGGACAAGCTTAGCATATGAGAAGAATAAAAGGTAAGCCAACATGGCCCCTTTAGTGAGCAAGAAGAGAGGGGTAGTAAGTCAGGACAGAGAGGTAGTTAGGGGCCAGATTGTATAAAGTCTTTCAGGTCATTATAAGGAATTGGGAGTGTCAAGCTACATGAGGTTTTAATAAAACAGAAGGAAGACTCGATCTCATTAAAATAATGAGACCAAGGGTCCATTGGACCCTTATACGCAAAGCATTGTGCCTGATAACACTACATTTCCATTATAGTACAATCTCCTTGCAAAGAAAAGATTATCATTGCCTTTGAAAGATAAGGAATTAGCCAGCTCTGAGCAAGATCACAGACCTAGTAAGTCGTGAAGGCAAGGTTCAGATTCTAACTTCACCAAGTCTAGTTCCGAACTCAGAAACTGCCCACTACCCTACATTGAGTTCTATCATCTGCATTTTCTTATTCTCCCAGAAATATTAAAGGGGCTAATACGCACATATAATACTTTTACCTTCAACGAACGCATAAAAATGTTTATCAATGGTGAATAATGGGGTAATTCATTAAGTCTGTGTCAAATGTGTCTACATTTTTGATCCCCCCCTTTTTTTCCTGTTTAATAATTGTTTGAGGCTACTTCTTACTAATTCTCCCTGGGGAACAGCATTCCTAGATGACCTTACCGGGAACCTCTGAGGAGCAGGTGTTATCAAACAGTATGTACTCATTTATCCACTCAAAGATTCATTGGGTGGTCACTCTGGTTGCGGATACTAGGGAAACAATGGTAGAGAGAACAGCAAAAATTCCTCTTTTTATGAAGCTTACATTCTAACGGTGTCATTATCTATGTGGCATAATAAAACCCAAATTACTTTTCCCCAAAGGTTTCCACAGTGCTTATGATCTCCTCTTGTTACCATTTCTATGAAAAAAATAAGGATGTCTGTTAAATATCACAGGCAAAAAATAAAAAGAATAAAAGTTTTAAAGACCACAAGTAAATTAAAATAAACCACAATACTAAAAATCCTTACCTGGTAGAGACAGATATTCATAACATAGGGTGCAATTAATTTATAAGTTTTCCCACATCAACCCAGTGAATATTTGCAAAAAATAATAATGTGAATAAGAATCGGTTTACAGAGAATAAAGAGTTTTGTGGAATGCTTCAAATAGTGAGAAAATAAAGCATCTCCCAGCATAAAAATGAAGAGCTTGGCATAGGACATAAGTGAGAGAAGACAGGAAAACATTTTTAACTAGGTGAGTTTTCCCATTGTTGCCTCCGTTACTCACAGCCAGGTAAATATGACCAGTGTCATGTTTCAATGACAGAAAAATAAGAAAACAAGCAAAGACAACAACTTGCTAAAGAACAAGAAACTGGAGAGCAGGCCCCACATCTTGCTCACCCAGCACAACATCTTACTTAGAGCGGAGAGTCGGGGAATAGCAGGAGTGTAAGAAATCTACACCTTCTAATAATTTCACTGCTGGGTCTTCACCCAAAGAAAATGAAAACACGAACTTGAAAATATATATGCACCCCTACGTCTATTGCAGCATTATTTACAAGAACTAAGATATGGAAGCAAACTAAATGTCCCTTGATGGAGGAATAGATAAAGAAGGGGTGTGTGTGTGTGTGTGTGTGTGTGTGTGTGTGTGATGGGATATTATTCAGCCACACAAAAGAATGAAACCTCACCACTTGTGACAATATGGATGGCCCTAAAGGGTATTCCACTAAGTGAAATAAGTCAGGCAGAGAAAGACAAATACCATTTGATTTCATTTATATGTGGAATTTAAAAAACAAAATAAAAAAGGAAACAAACAAACAAAAACAGAAACAGACCCACAAATGCAGAGAACAAACTGGCAGTTGCCAGGGGAGGGGAATGGATGAAATAGCTGAAGGGGATTAAAGGGTACAACCTTCCACTCATAAAATAAGTTACAGGGATTAAAAGTACAGCATAGGAATTCCAGTCAATAATATTGTAATAACTTTGTATGTGACAGATGGTAACTACATGTATCGTGGTGAGCATTGTATAATGCATAGAATCATCAGATCACCTGAAGGAGCGCTTACACCCCAATGTTTATAGCACCAATGTCCACGATAGCCAAACTCTGGAAAGAGCCCAAATGTCCATTGACAGATGAATGGATAAAGAAGACGTGGTGTATATATATATATATAGGAATATTACTCAGGCATCAAAAAAAATGAAATCTTACCATTTGCAATGACATGGAAGGAACTAGAGGGCATTATGCTAAACGAAATAAGTCAGTCAGAGAAAGACAATTATCCTATAACTTCACTCATATGTAGAATTTAAGAATCAAAACAGAGGATCATAGCAGAAGGGAGGGAAAAATAAAATAAGACAAATCAGAGAGGGAGAGAAACCATAAAAGACTCTTGACTCCAGGAAAGAAACTGAGGGTTGCTGGAGGGGAGGAGGTGGGGGGATGGGGTAACTGGGTAATGGGCATGAAGGAGGGCACGTGATGTGATGAGCACAGGGTGTTATATGCAACTGATGAATCACTGAACTCTACCTCCAAAACTAATTATACACTATATGTTAATTAATTGGATTTAAATAAAATTAAATTTAAAAAAAGAATTGTCGGATCACTCTGTCGTACACCTGAAACTAATATATAACATTGTGTGTCAACTATACTTCAATAAAAAAGAAGTGCACACGAAAAACATTCATTCACTCAGCAAATGTTTAATGAGCATCTATTCTACCGTACAGCATAGGTTGCTTTTCAAGAAGTGTTGCGGTCCCCCCTCCCCCCTCGCTTCCCATGACGGAGCTACAAATGCCCATTCCCTGTTCTCCCAGGTTCTGAGGCATCTGGGCACGATCATGGGATCCGGATCAGAGATGAGAGACATTCATTTGTCCCTCCTCTCCTTCTTTGGATAGTCTCATGTGAAGACTCGATCCTTAGGCTAGAATAGTCATCTGTGAATTCGAGGTGATAAGTCTGAGTATGACTGTAGATGATGGAACAGGTGAACAGAATGAGCTTTTTCTAAACAGCCAAGCTAACCATGGAACCACCGACCTGCAGACTTCTCACTATGTAACAGAAGCAAATGTCTTCATTTTTATACCCAATATGAGTGAAATTTTCTCCAAGTTTCCTCTGTGATTGTTCATACACCATCAAGACTACCAAGATGTCAGATCAGTCCGATGTTCCCATGACTACCTTAGAATGGGAGGCTAAGGAATGTATACACATAGCAATGACATTTAAATAGAGACCGTGAAAGTTAATCACGAGTGAGAAATAAAATGTCTAGCTGGGTAAGTCTTGGAAGTCTTAGTAGAAAAAACAGCATTTAAGTTAGTATTCTTGTTTAACCTCTAGCATAAGTCATATAAGGTAAACTATAATCAGTGCCTTAAAGAAATGGAACTAACTCAGTGTAAAATGGGAAAAGAAGAAAAGTTATACAAGGCACTCTTCAAGGCACTGTGAGACCCAGAGGGGGAAAAAAATGAGACATGTTCACGGCCTTCAGGCAACTTAAAATAGTTATTTGTCAATGCTCGTACATCTGAAGCAAGAAAGATTAAGACATGTCCGTTTTCAAAGTAAGACTATAAAAGGGCTCGCTCCCTCGGACAGGAGATCTGAGGCACAAGTTCAAGACTACCCACCGGGCACTTTCCATGAAAGGTTTGTTGGCATCTCAGTGGGTGGTCTCCTGCTTGTAGCCTTGGGCTGCGGGGCCTCAGTGAACTTCTCTTTCATCCAGTGGGCTGAGCTGTCCCCTCTGCAGTGAGGTGTGAATCTCAGTCCTAGGGGAGCTCTCTCCCAAATTTACTCCTTCCCGGATTCTCTAGAGTTCTCTCTATCCCTTGGTAGCCAGTTCCCTGATACTGGTTAATAATTATTTTACATTGGGGCACCTAGGTGGCTTAGTCAGTTAAGTGTCCAACTCTTAGTTTTGGCTCAGGTCGTGATCTCAGGGTCGTGAGACTGAGCCAGGTTCTGCACTCAGTGGGGAGTCTGCCCAAGATTCTCTCTTCTTCTCCCTCTGCCCCTCCCATTCATGCTCTCTCTCAAATGCATAAATAAATAAAGTCATAATTATTTTACATTAAGCCTTCCCAGTTTGCAATACTATATGACTTCTGTCTCCTGTCTGGACCCTGGTACTTTTACCATTTTGAATCCACATCCCCTATGTCCTGCCTGGAGTGGCCTGTTGTTCACTAGTCTGATAGAGGCTCCAAGAAGCATCCAATTTCAATTTTGTTCGACTAAGTTTTCCAGGTTCATTGGACCATGAGACCTGTTTATAGATGAGCACCTGTTACTCAAGTATCTTAAAGTACACCAGTACTCCCCAGTTTGGGGAATGCTGTTCTGGGGACTCATCACTAATCACTTAATGTTTCCTAAGAAGGTGGAAGTGCTCACAACCTCCAAAGGAACTAAATTCAATTCCATACATTACTGAATAGAGTGTGCAGGAGAACAGTACCACCAGAAAGCTTGCAATACATGGAAATGTGTATGTGAATTGTAAATATGCAAAATGCCAATAGGGACTTTTAGGTAGAAAAAGAGAGAAGCGAGCAATTCATTTTCACTGGGGTGAATATCAAGAATCAGTTTTACAAGCAGGGACATGTGAGAGGATGAGCAGATTTTGTCAGAGATGCATATAATGGAGTGGGAAAAGGAAGGAAAAGCAGGCATATGAAATAGGATGAAAAGAGGTATGAGTATTAATCAGGACTCATGCTACCAGTCACAAAAACCCAAATCCGTGACTTAAGCAGAAAAGGGAATTTATTGGTGTATGAATAATTGAGAAGTCCAGAGGCCTCAATCGTGCCCTCCCACTCAGGTTTACTCTAGCATCTCTTGGCTTCACCTTCCTCTGTTGGATGCCATTTTCAGCAATGGGAGTGTCTCTCCTAGAGTTGGTTGCGATAACCTTATGTTTGCTCCTGGACTAAAGCTAAGTAACAAATAGAGATTTTCCCTTCCCTAGAGATCTAGACTGTGACTGAGTCCCACGCCTGTCTCTAAGTCTCTTCCTGTGGCCCGTGAGACGTAACGCTCTAACTGGCCAGGCCTGGTTCACATGTCCAACTTTGGGCCAAGAATGGAGTTGGCAACACCCATGCCACAGAGATAAGGGAGAACCTGGGTTCAGATACCAAGGGAAGAGGACTAGATACTAGGCAAGCAAACAACTCTACAGATTCTGTTTCACTATGATTATGGGGAAGAGTAGAAGATGGACCCCAAAATTCAGGCTAGCCTTGTCCATCAGTGAAATCATTATTTAACACACAAGCAATAGATAACTCTCAACGAACTCTAAGGCACACATCAACCTTGGCAAAGCAGCCGCAAAGCTGAGGGAAGCCATAAGCATGGATCTAAAAGGTAGGAGGAATCAAGAAGGTTTGAAGCTTTTCAGAATTCATGGTGTCAATTCCACTCTGGTATTTTGTGAGCAACTTTAATAGATGACACTTTTATGGGGAGTAGGGTAGGGACTCAAAATGAGATGGCACTTCTTCCTGACAGTGAGGTCAAACAGCTGATATTAGATCCTGAGGTTCAAGGCCAAAATAAGAACACCAAACACTGCTCCATTGGAATGTTCTTTCTCAAGTCCTCATTACCCAGGGGACTTAATATTAGATGAGCGAACTAAAGCTGCCACAGTGCTGATGGGCCCTGGTGAGGAACTGCTAACAAGATGTGAACACGCTTAATAAAATGCCCAACTCTTGCTGATATATAGCCAACTAATTACCTGCCAAATATAGAGGCTGTGTTCTCCCGGCTGGAATTGATAGCAGACTGTCAGTGTGAGGGGACAAAAAGTCAGTTCAAGATTGAGAAATAAGAAGAAAGGTTTGATGTATCATAGCGGACACTGTTACTCTATATCAAATTATCTTGGGCTGCCTAGAGTCACACTGTCAGACAGGTCCAGCCCAGTACTTTAAGGGAAATCTAGAGTGACTTAGAGTCCCCCCAATTTCGGGGAAGGGGTGGTGAAAACTATTTGTAAGGTTTGGCTTTCCAGAACAGACGAAAGAGGCAGTACACTAGTACTGTAGAACTCAAGAAACAGATGTCTTCTTTGCACACAGCCCTCACTCTGGGACTGTAAAATATGCATATGTACACCCCCCATAAAAAGAGACCCCTTCTTAGGAAGAACACCCACTTTGGAAACCTCTGCTTGTTGCATTGCTATTAATTTGGAGAGTTGCAAATCTCCTAGTGCTTAAGGCTAAAGTTCAGCTAGAGATTTCTGGCTAAGTAAAAAACTAGCCACTAACATGGCCGCTAGACTTTGGCCCTTTGGCAAGAACATCCATGTGCATTTAACAGACTCACCTTGCTTAAGCAGGCAGAAGCTACCTACCAGTGCCTGGGAATTAAGAGACTTTGTAGGAAAACAGAAGAACCCACTGACTACGTGCTCAAGGAAAAAGCATTTGGCCTACTGGCCTTACTTGGTCCAGCTGTCAAACGGGGGCATCATGGTGCTTTTCCAATTTAGCCACATGTTTATCTCATACATCAATGTTACATCTGCAGATGAACACTTAATTCTCACGCAAAGGGAATATTGACCAGGAAAGCCTGGGGGTGTTGGCACTTTCTTAAAATAAAATGATAGGAAGCAAAAGAAGGCATCAGACATCTAATAATAGGTCACAGAGGTCTCCAAAAGCAATAGCTACGGTTTGTTGGTTTGCTCAAAGGGTCGGAGTCCCTCATTTACTGTGTTTTTCTCTTTCCCGGGACAAATGAATGTAGGGCATACCATAGTATGGAATTGTCTTCAACCTGCTAGCAGCTTTATTTAATTAGCTCATCTACTGCTTCCATATTCATCTGTAGCTCCTTCTGATTTCAACAGGTAATGCCCTTTGGCTGGTCCCTCGAGACATGGTATACGTCCAAATTAGTAGTCTTTCATTGTAAGCAATAGAAAGTAACTCTGCAATAGAAAATAAACTCTAAGTTCATTTTTGAATAAAGAGTTGAACACTCTCAAGAACTTGGGAAGGAAGAACCAACCTACCATGGAAAACCCAGATCGGAAATTCCTAGACTTCCAACAAGTATTTTCCAAGTCAACGTGAGGATAAGAATCACCTAGGAGTGCTTGCTAAACCTGATTCCTGGTTCCAGTCCAAACTTACTGAATCAGTTTTTCAGGGAGAAGTCTAGAATCTGCATACTTAACAGAAAACACTGAGAAATACTACAAAGTGCTAACGTTAATTCCACTCCATTGGCCCCCAGGCTCTGCTCCAGATGGCAAGTTCTGGGAAGGGCTAATCCGATTGGCTCACTGAAGGACAGGTGTCCCTGGTCCATCAGCCCAGGCCAGAAAGGCTGTGTCAGAGGACCCTGTCCAATGTATCAGGAGACGGTGCCAGACAAGGAGAAATCATGAAGAGCAGGGAAGCCATCACTAAGTGGTGACTAATACCAATAAAATAAGCCAGAGCTGGGTAGAATTCATTACCAGCTCTTTACAATCCATTTAGAGTTCTGAAATGCCATATCAACAGTTTTTAAAATTAGGAAACAGAGCTGTACTGAAAAATTAGAGGCAATGTCCCATGGGCGAATCCAAACCTGGATCAGGAGTTTGCATGAAGTGGAAAGAAGTCAAGACACAGAGCCTTACAGTGACAAATGCGACCTCTGGGACATCACTCAGGCTGTGGAGGGCCAAAGCTGCTTCCCAACTATCAGGCCTACACCCTGAAATGTCCTCAAATTGGAGTCCATCCCAGTCATGCTCGATGTAAAGCATCAAGTCCGTGTAAAAGCTTGGGAAATCCCCAGCACCCTGTTCTTGGCTGGCTTTGGGGGGGTTACCTACCATGTCTTCTGCTCCTCTTCCCCCAGGAGGCCCCACAGAGAGGGATTTTGCCAAATGATGGCAGCTATACAGACAGCGTTCTTTGTCCACAAGGTCTTAGTCACAGAGAGCATTCAATAGATGGTTTTGCTGCAGGCATACTTGCAAATGCCAGGAAAGCATCTGACAATGTTGGATGTTTGCAGGGCTATTGTTACGAAGATAAGTGCTGTCCCATGTTCAATCATTTATTCAACAGTCGCACAGGGAAACTAAAGAGAGGAGGCCAGTGACCTTGGATGTTTGGGTGGGTTTTGCAGAGAAGAATCTCTCTCCTTTTTTTATATACATAAAACCTCGCACAGAGGTTCTGAACAATAGGCAGGTCGTACGGCCTCACTTTACTGGATGGACTGTACGGGTTGACTCCAAGCAATGTCCTCACTTCAAAGGCAGGCTGAGAGCAAGAGCGAACACGTTCCCAAAGCCACAAAACTAATTACGCTGGCACGCACTAAAGGCAAGTTTACCCTTTTCTCAGACTCCTGTTAGATGCTTTGTATCAGCCAACTCTATGAGAGGACTTTCCTTTGCAGAAAATTTGTTACATGCGCTGTTAATGCCACCTGGAATCCACTCGCTCTTCTTCTGGCAATAATTCTCTAATTTTCCAGAGGGGAACAACCTCTCCCCGTTCTTACTCCATGTACTTCCAATGGAGCCAAATCCATCCTCTCCAGAGATGAACAGGGACTTGAGCCTAGCCAATCAGAGCGGCACATTACCCTAGTCCACCATGACTGGTTATGTTTGAGCACAAGACCCAATCAGAACCAACCTAACACATTGAGATTTTACTGGGTTGGTGAGAGAGTACGTTCTCCTTTCTGCTGGGAAGGCCAGCAGTAAGGATATTGTAAGGCAGTGCTTCCAGCAGTCAATGAGTGGAACCAGAGGCTGGAGATAACGTAGTAGAGGACAGAGAAAATGAGCCCTAATGACTTGTCTGTGCTCTTGGCACTAGCTGTGCCTGAAGCCAGTGCTGTCCCTGGACTTCGCAGTTACATGAGCAAATAAATTCCCTTATTTCCCCTAAGCCAATTTGATTTGGGTTTTTAATCTCCCACAATTGAGAGTCCTAATTAAAACAGGAATGAACACAACAATGCATTTTGTTAATTCTATTTCTTTAAAAACTATCTATTGAGCACCTGCTGTGGGGCTTCTAAAGAAGTAGAAGGCATTGTCCTTCTACCAAAAGTTGCTTAGTTGCCAAAGAAAGAGACAATGTTCATACACCCATAAGGTACAGAATCACTTCTACTTAAAACAATTAAAAGGGTTAAGTTTCGTGGATCCAATGATATACAAAAAGGTTGAGGTGATGCAGAGAGAAAGATCAATGTGGAAGGCAGAAGTCATATTTTCTTGGAGGTGAGATAAGCTGGCTCAATGTCAATTTGCCATTTCTTCCCTCTTAGCCAGATGGGTCTGGACCAAAGGGCTTAGGCTTGAGATAGCACCAAGAGTCATGGTCAACTTTGGGATCTTCTCAGGGGCCACGGGAAAATCCAACCAATTCAACTTCCCCTTCTCACATGCTGTCTGTGAAGCTGGATTTGGGGAACTATCCCAGTACTCCAGGGGCTGGGTCAGATCATTTGAAGTCATCTGGTCAACCCCCTGCAATGACAGCTATTAATGCACTACTCTTAAACTAAAGTATTATTAATAAAGTCAATATTGATTAAAAGTTAAGAACTCTTTTATTTAAAAATCAATAAAGTCCTCTTATTGATTTCACATGAAAATTACCTGAAAATCAGTCAACCAACATCTCTAAGTATCCATTGTGGGCCCAACACTTTGGTTGGTGGTGAGGGAATATGATTGGTTCTTTGTAAGACCCTGCATTCCACGAGCTTTAAAATCAGTAGCAACCTACACAATAAAGTAGATAATCATTAAATGATTATTTGTGTATTAACTCAAGTGCAATGGTTGGTTCAAGAGGAAGGGGGTTCAGGATGTAAGATAATTGTAAAAGCAAGGTTTACATCTTGGGCAATTTGTTCCCACTCGGTCCAGGAGCAGGCCTGACAGAAGGCATACTCCATATAGAGTTGTGGGTTAAACAAGGTTTGCTGAAGAAGATGTCTCAGAGAAATATTTGGAAGATACAGGCCAGGGAGGTGGGGAACGCCCCACTTCTACTTGTAAGGTTCCATCATATGGGAAAACATGCCAAAACTGTCCATGAAAGGCTGGTTGATTGGTTTGGCTGGCCTTCCAAAGCCTTCTGTATGTTCACAAGTGAGTGAACAATGGTTCAAGAGATGCCAAGTTCCTATGTGCTGGACCCTGAAAGCTCATCTTCTTTCTAACTTTCCCAGCCCTGCCCTGCCCATGAAAAACCAGTCAGGGCAAAGACTGGACAAGTGATGGCAACACAAATGCTTCAAGGAAAGAAAGTCAAAAGTCTTAAAGGGCAAGTGATGTTGCATATTTCCCTGGGTCATCTCACTCTCTCACTCACTATATTCCATCCAAGACCTGAAATACCATTAACCTCCCATAGCACAGTGTACCAGTGTATTTTGGAATGTCCTTCTTCACCCAGAAATGGTTGGATGGAGTGAAAATACGTCCGTCCAGCCCACTTTCCTGTGTGCCCCACCTTCTGGCATGGCCATCACTGCACTGTCTTGTACTTTTGTCCATAATTGCCTGGATCTCCTCGCTTCTGTCCTTGCCACCCTAGAGTTTATTCTCAACCCAGCCGCCAGAATGATCTGCTCTGATGTAAGTCAGTTGGTGTCAATCTACCACTCAAAATTCTCGCTCCCTTTCTCACTTGGAGTAAAAGCCTACGTCCTATAATGGTCCCATACCTGTGGTTCTCACATGAACAAGAAATTGACACAACCGGGGGGGGGGGCTTCAAACAAACAAGCAAAACAAAATAGTGTGGATGCTGCACCTAAAATCAATTACACCCATTACTGGAAATGTTACTTACGTTTAAAACTTCTTGCAAGTGGTTCTTTTTTCTCTTAGGATTATGGTGAATCTTGAACATACACAACATTAGATAAAATGGTTACATTAACCTCCATGTGCCCAACACCCAGACCCCACATCTCTCAACCCATGGCCAACGCCACTCCCTCCACATTCCCATCTGCTTCCCCCATCTTACACTATTATGAAACAAATCCAAGACATCATCCCTTTTTACCCATAAATATGTCAGTATGTAGCTCAAAAGCTTGAGATCTCTCTCTCTCTCTCTCTCTCTCTTTTTTTTAACATCACCACCATATTATGATCACACCGAAGGAAAAAACAACGAAGGCTATTGTGATCCACTGTGAGGACTGAGAACCACCACCCTCCCCAGCCTGCCACTCTGCTTCCCACTTGGATCTCATCTGCTTTCTCCCACGCTCATTCCCCTCCAGCCACACTGGCTGCCTTGCAGTGTCTCAGACGCACCGACAGCCTTGAGTCTTTGCATTTGCTATTCTGCACTTCTCTCTGCCTGGATGCTTGTGCCCTGGACGGACACACAGCCCTTCCCTTGCCCTCCGTCAGCCCCTCAGTAAGGCTTTCCTTGATTATTCAAACTTGTAGTCCATCTTCTACCCACCCCTCCACACTCTCCCTATCCCCCCTTCCCTGCTTATTTTTCTCATTGCACTTCAGTAAGTACCCTCACATTTCTTAAATTAATAAAACTTTGTTCCACATCAGAATGGAACTCCATGACCAAAGGCACCACGTAAATATGTGCTGAAAAAATGCATGAATGAATGAGAATACTATTATTAATATGATGCCTGCACGTGAACCAGTAAGATGACGGGATAAAACACGAGAAGTCAAATCAATAGATACTCCACATCATAAAGCTCAGAGAAAAATTGTCAAATTTGTAAACATGAAAAGGTGAGAATAATTAATCGGGTAGCACGTTCACACTGAGCCATTAATGGAGGCTAGGGTGTTGGAAATAAAATCCTAAACTCTGAGGCTAACATCACAAGGAACAATTGTGGGGCGCCTGGGTGGTTCAGTCGGTTGAATGTCTGCCTTTGGCTCAGGCCATGGTCCCAGGGTCCTGGGATCAAGTCCTGCATCAGGCTCCTTGCTCAGCAGGGAGTCTGCTTCTCCCCCTGCCTCTGCTCCCCCAGCTTGTGCACACACACACTCTCTCTGACAAATAAATAAATAAATCTTTAAAAAAAGAAAAAGAACGGACAATTGCTCTCTTTCATTGACGGTCTCTTGGGATGCTTATACCACGGAATTAAGCCAGGCTGGTAAAAACGGGTACCATATAGTCAAATTAAAGAAACAGTTGTGATATACTGGGTTAGCTTAGCAGTCCATTAATGCATATGCATGTTTATCTGATCTCTATTAAAAAAAAAAAACAGGGTGTGCCAATGCAGGCTGAAGTAGGCAAAATCCCGGACATCTTTGTTTGCTGAGCATTCATATTCTCTTTTGCAGGAGAACCTGATCCCACAGTTCATTGTACGTGCTGCTGCTCTCACTGAGTCAGGAACATGCTTGGCCATCTTCCAGGTGCAGGAAACAGCAGGACGGTGGAGCATCTCTGGAAGGCTGGAGCCCACCGCACACCCAGGCGTAATGCAGCAGGGTACCAAAGCCATGCTTCACTGCATCTCTCATCCAGGGCCGAGGAGGGCAACCAGAAGCAGTCCTCCCTTTTGGAAACCATGCCTAAAACAGGTTGTTTCAATCTAGGCTTGGAACATTCAGTATTGGCCTCGGTCATAACACGGGAGCTAACTCTCACTCTTCCTGGCGGCGAAGGCAGAAGACATACTTATTGTCACCTGGCCGATAAATATTCAAGGACACCATCATCGGAGCCACAGGGGGCGAGCTTATGTGAATAATAGTCTCCAGCCTGGCACTCACTCCTCTGCATTAGGAATCACGGACATTAGAGACGGGTCCAGACGGTAAAGATGCTTCTCACTTCTTGATGAGAACACAGGAACAACACAGGAAAGTTGGAAAGCCCCGATACTACTGTAATAAAGACTCCAGTAATTACCCTCAAGAATCAGGCAAAAGTTCAGCAGTGGATGCCACCCATGAGCAGGAGCGAGGGGGGGGGCAGCTGGAGAGAGGGGCATTGATTTCAATGTCCATTACACATGCATTGGAAAACAAGACTCTCACTGAAGCCATTTGTTCTGAAATTTACTTCCCATGCTCTGCTGTTCCCGGCGAGAAGAGCTGCTGCGCTCACGGACACAGACCTGCTTTGTAAATGCAATTAAAAGGAAATGAAGTTTCGCTTAAAACGCTAATGAATTTTCTTTGTGCTTGTTTCGTAGCTTGGGGGTGATAGGGACATAGGCTCATCTTTTCTTCCTATTAGAAGACATAAGAGTTTATGTGTATAATGATCTGATGTCTGTAGATTCACTAATTCCATCCAGAAACATTAAAATAAGCATTCTGCCGATGTGCCAGTTGTCACAATGTGGCATAACAGAACTTTGCTTGGAAAAAACTGAAGAACTGGGTGCTTTTAACAGCACAGACCCATTTTTTTCTTTTTTTAACTGCTAAAATATTGATATAGCCACAACCATCCATTCATTTCAGTGGCCCGCAGCAGTTGGCTCCCCAAGTCCCAGGTGGCTTGCTACTGGAAGCAAGTAGGGGCAACTTGTTCTCCTAAGGATGCAAGAAAGAGAACCTGGCCTTTTATATTTGCAACTTTGCCAAACCTTGTAGAAGTTTGTAAACACCATAAAATATGTTACGATGTTTACAGCATATGTCTCTTATTGTTAAAAACTATTATGAAAGTAGCAGAGTCTACTTCTTAAAATATTTTTTATATAATAGTTATGGCATCCAATTATACAATAGTAATTGTGAATAATTATACCAAACCCCAGTCTGTTTTATGACTACTTCTCACGCTGAGCTCGTATACTCCACATAAACACCATCTGTATCAAACATAAAACTCTTAGTTGTTCTAAGAACACAGGCTTACAAAATGCAGCTTATTAGTTCTGGGGCCAAGCAGTTTCAGGGCTGTTGCCCGGGCCCCCAGAAACCACAGGAATCCAATGATCTCCTCTCTCCCAGGCTGCATTCTGTTTCATTGACGTACAGCTGACTTACCTGGAAGCACAGGCTTTTTGCAGGAACCGTGGCCAATATGTGCAGACCCCGACACTTCTGCGGAGTTTTTGTGTAGCACGGAGCGTGCTTAAGAAGCTCTGCAGAACTGTGTTCATTCCCTGCGGGAGTGGCAGTGATGTGGGCACTTGAAGTTGACCAAATGGTGCTTTGTGAATTTCCCTTGGGGAAGTGCGGGTCCTGGGGTGCCAGGCTTCTTTCTCCTCCAGAAATCCCCAAATGAAGGTTTTCCCAGAAAGAGGCCCCTCACTTTGCAAAAATTTTTAGCAATTACAGAGAACAACTTTAAAAAAATGTGACTCTGATCTTACAACAGTTTTGATTTGAGATTTTTTTTGGGGGGGGTTATTTATTTAGCAGTCAGAGAGAGAGAGAGCGAGCACAAGCAGGGGGAGCGGCAGACAGAGGGAGAAGCAGGCTCCCCATTGAGCAAGGAGCCCCATGATGCAGGGCTCCATCCCAGGACCCTGGGATCATGACCTGAGCCGAAGGCAGATGCTTAATCGACTGAGCCACCAGGCACCCTGAGTTCAAGAATGTAAACCTCTGTAGAAAGTTACCTTCTCAAGAGTCTAACTTCCCTATTTGGTTCAAAATATGAACTAAACACACATATTTTGTCCCCAACGACAAATAATATGTTCTTCAGCAATAAACAAACTTCAGGAACAGCCTACGAATAAATGTCTTCACAGAAGTAAACCCAATCCAAAGAAGATTGTTTGCACCCATTTTAAAAAGTCACTCTGCTCTGACTGGGTGCTTGTGTCTACTAGTTGACTGAGGCCAAGCAGCACATTTTGGGGCTCTCGATGATAGAGAAGCAAGTATCATTGTCACCTTTTCTTAGCATATTTCAATCCTGAAAATTTTCCCGGGTAATCACCCTCATCTTGCTAACTTAGATTTTAGTATTTAAACTGTGAGAAAGCATACTTTTTTTTCGGGGTAAGAAATTCCTACCTCCAAATAGCTTAAGCAACGATTTTATTTTCTGCATATGAAAGGCTAGCACATTTCCCCCCATGGAATTATGTTCTCTGCTTTGAAAAGAACTATAGCTCTCCTCACATTTATTGGCCAAAATATTCTTAACATCATTAAAAAGTCCCATGCTAGGTATGCCAGCATTTGGACACAATTTATTAAAAAATGTTATTATGGAGAAAATGCTGCCAGTCCTTCCAGGTAACCGTCCAAACATCCAAAGACGAATGTCTTAATTTGGCATCCAAAAAAGCACACCCGAGGTCGGACTACATGTAGGTAATTTCCTCAGATGCTATTACGTGTCCCCTGGGATTCTACATACTCAATAGCAATTACAGAGGAGAGGATTAAGAATGAGCAGAGAGGGCGAGGGTGGAACAGCAGGCCTGAATGATTTGGACTAAGATCTTGTATCAAATTTGCAAATTACCAATTAAGGCAGGTTTAGAACATGGCATCATTTTCTCTCATTGTGACAAAGTGAAAATTAAGACTCTCTCTCTGAGTGTCAGAGGGATGACATATAACGAGGACTGTTATCAAAAAGAATCTTACTGGGGAACAATAGGTCCTTGGATGCGAGGCAACTGACCAGCAAGAAAAAGTAGGCCAAAAATCTGAAAATAAGCGAGAGACGTGGATCTCAAAATAACTCTGCAGATTCTGTATAAGTCACTGAAACACCTTGCAAATTAAAGCCCCCCCCCCCCCGGAATATTCATTCACCAGAATGATCATGCCTGGTGTTCTGGGTAAGATGTTAGAATTGTCATTCATTTTTATTCTATCTTAGCAAGTGACTGCAACGTAGGGCTAAAGCTCTCTTCATTTAAAGTTATGGCAATCATAAAATCTTGCAGACAGGGGACAAAGGATGAGCGAGGTCCTCACCTCTGTATTTCCTTTAACAAGGGGTGGCTCGGGGTAGAGCACACCCCACTTAGCCAGGGGACTGTGGTCTCAGAGATGGAGTGGTCACTCACAAAGCTGTAGGCAGGGTCGCTACCGCATAATCCCTAAGGAGATGCCTTCCTTATACAGGCATTGATTTCCCATGCTCAATATCGATTCACTGGATGCCTTAAATATTTCATCACAGTGCACATCTACCCGATGTTCACCCATCTCAATCTTCCTTAAAACCCAATTTTTTCCTTTCTTTTTTACACGGGGAGTGCAGTATTGTGCTTTGACGTTTTCGCCGCACTCCAACACCACAGGTCAAAGCTGTTTGCCTGAATACAAAATAATTACAGAGAGACCTTGGTAGAGAAACAATCAGACTGGAAAAGTATTCACACTCGAAAAACTGCCATGTGGCATGATGCCCCTTGGAGAACACAGAGGAGGTGGTGTTCCCTCTGGTTTACTGCCTGTCCAGCCAGAAGGAAAACATGGGTTACTATCTCTTTTGTATTGATGGATTTCGGTCACCTATGCAAGTATCTATCTATCTATCTATCTATCTATCTATCTATCTATCTATCTATCATCTATCATCATCTATCATCTACCTATCATCTGTTATCTCTCTACATCTATCATCTATTCACCCACATTTTTATTTACATATCCTGTATACAAATATATAACAGATATAAATAAATGTCCTAGATATGCCATTCACATACAAGTATTAGAAGATGAAATAACAGGAAAGCTACAATGAGAATTTCCATTTCTGACTGTGCCTCTTGTAAGCGGAGATACTGGAACACGTTACAACTCTCTCTGTGCCTCAGTTTCCTAATTTGTTACAGGAGGTTAACACCTGCCCTATGTAGAGAGGGAACTGCTTTGAAAAGGGCAGAGTACTATACGCATGCTCGGGATAATGAGATGTTTTACAAAAGAGCATTATTCCTCCGCTAAGAAGTGTACATTCACATTCACGTTTTCTATCTGTGAAGGTTCTTCTTTGAAATTAAATTGAGACCATAACCAACATCCCTCCCAGGGCTGCCTGCCTGAGGTTTTACTCGGCAACAAAGCACGGGCTTCTTTTCATCATTCATCACATTTGAGTTCAAGCACTGAGAGGTACTTTTTACCAGTGGTGAAAATAGCTTTCTTTTCACAGCAGAAACACAGAAAAATGATCTCCCTCTTGATGCTAATGTAGGGATAAGGCTTATTCTAGTCGTCACCAAAAATGTCTTACTTTGGCTTTGTCCTTGGTGTTCTTGTACCAGGAAGGTAGGAGTGGGGTGAGGTGAGAGCACATGAAGTTACAGCTTTATTGAAGGATGTGAATAATTAGAGTATGGAGGTACATTTTCGAGTGGGACTCTTGTTCCATTTTTCTCTGCTTTAATGCCAACTGGATGCCCCCTTCTCAGAAGTCAGTTGATAAAACCCTTCATACATTTAATCGATCTTGATCATACCTTTGTCATTTGGACTTTAGTGCTTTTTGAGTTAAGCCCAAGTCCCTCACCAGGTTTACCCAGACCAAATCTAACTCATTTCCTTTCTAGTACTTTCTCCTGCTCCCCTCCCCAGAAGCACTGTGTGTCCAGTTTGCTACACTGTCCACTGATGTTTTGATGGTGCTTGTGCTATCGGCATAAATGGCTTTTCTCCTGCTCCCCTTGTCTGGAAACGTCTCCTGCTTGTACAAGGATATGACTTCCATCCTGGCCCACTGAAATCCCACCCAATCTTCGAGGCACATCTTAAATGCCAATGATCCCATGCAGCCTTCCCTAATACCCCTAACCAACTGTGATCTCTTCCCTTTCTAAATAAATGTTCAATTTCTTAGATTACCAAAAAAAGCAACCCCACCCAGAACAGTTTGCTTTGTCTCTTGTTGGCACACTCATCATTCTGTCTGGTGGGTACGTTTCTCCGCCACGATAAAAAATAAATAAATAAAAGTTCCTGACGTTGAAGATGGCTTATTATTATTTTTTAAACCTTTATTATGGAAAATTTCAAACATATACAAAGTAAACAGAAGGTCTTGTTTATTTTTGCGTCTCCTTTGGGACCCATCACAGTGTTTTGCATGTAGCAGAAGTGAATTTAAGTAATTAGGGCCGTAGGCAAATGGAGCTGCCTGTCTGCACATCTCACTCCGTGTTTCGTGGGTGGTTAAGCTTTTCCCCTCTGTAACACGCTGGCACATAGCCTCACACCTGTAGGATCACAATCAACATGGGTTGAACCGTTCACTGACTTTAAAATTCAGGGAAAGGGTTTAATCCTTAAGGTTACTTCAGATAGTCGGCAAAGCTAACTACAGTCGAGGGGATGGGGAGGAAATTTTATCTAGGAATATTTTCTAAGAGAACACCAATCTGATTGTGAGCCTGTGCGGTTTTCCTACTAAGGCACATTTCTTATAAATGTGCAATATTTGCTGGGTAACTGACAAAGAGGAGGGCTGTCTGAATGCGCCAGGATCATAGCTTTTCTTTACTTGGCACTGTTAGCTGACACAAGTATCATCATGAGATGTCCCTTCTTCCCAAACTTCACTCTCCGACTCTTAAGGCTATAATTTTAGACAGACTTTTTTTTTTTAAGCTTGTGTCTACTTAGCCCATTAATTTCTGCTATTACTGTGTGTGTCTGTGTGAGCAATGAAATCCTGAAAGCGAAAATCCTGAAAGCGAACCAGAATTCTAGAGTGATAGATTACATGCCCATGCCGTGTCATATCCAATTAACTCAAATTGACTGTACAGTGCATTATTCTGTGAGTGCATGGAAGATCAATAAATATGGAGAAAATCCACCCCGCGCCCCACTTTCCCATCCGATTCTAGTAGATCGGTGGCGGATCATGCTACTGTGACGCGTACACCACAGCCCAGGCAGGCAGGTGGTGCACAGACACCATTCAAACTTGGCCTATTCAATCTCAACGCCTCTAACTCGCCATTCATGCATAGCAAAACACCATCTGGTCCTATTTTGCCTCCAGCAATCACAGCTGACCAAAACCGATAATAACAGCTGTTGCAAAACAAAAGCCAAACAAAGGGGGTGGGGGGGGGGAGGAGGAAAGGTTAGATTGAAGTCCAGTGCTGAAAAATGCTCCACGAAGTGAGTTACGGGAAAGAAACCATTCAGAGGTCTGAAGCCCGCTGAACGGACACAGAGGACTTCTACTTAAACTTGAGATATTAATCCATCTGCCCAGAACGCCTTCAAACCTCCGTCAGGCGGTAATATATAGCAGAAATTATGCTGCACAAAGGCATTTAAGCTTTTGTTCTTTGAGTTGAGAACTAATGACCCCGTGTCAGTTAAAAATGAAAACTCCTTATGCCCCACCATCATATGGCGGTACAGGTTAATGCAAAAAAAGGGATCGTGTTTAGCCAGAGTAATAAAATCACGTGCACCCGGCCGGGGGAGGAAGAAGGTGTGCGTGGTAGAGGTGGGGGGTGCGCGGGAACCTCGTTAACATCTCGAGACCCCTTAAAGAGGGAAGGCAGTTAGACCATTTAGAAATCCCACTAATCAGTTACCACATTTTTCATGCCTATTTTTCATTACCCTGATTTATTTCTGACCTGGAACCAAAAAAGTACAGCAAGTACTTACTGACGTCTCAGGACTAGGAACCAGTCACATGTATAAATCGAAATACAAGTTGATTTTGTAATATGCTTTAGCGAATCCCGAGAAAAATAATCTGGTGACAAGGTTGGAGAATTCTTTTCATGATTCAAGCCTTTTGACATTTTAAACATACAGTTTTGCCTGATGATTAATTTTCTTAAACTGTAGTAATTAAACTATTTTTCCCCTTGAAATGGACCATCAGTGGCTTAGCAGCATTTAATCAAATGTGATAAAACCCAAGATTTATAAAATCATTTAATAGATGTTACAACACCTGCTTCTAACTGCAAACAGTTGAAAACAGACTTCGCTTGCAATTAAGTCTTATCACTAGTGACATTTTTTTTTCCCAAGCAATACTTCGTGGGTTTTCAAAATGACAATGACAGAACTAATACACAATTACTGTCAGATGTAGTTTAGCAATTAATTTTGAAGACATTTGTCTAAAGGTTTCACAACAGAATATAAAATGGTTCTTACTGTTATGTAACGTTGATTTCAATTCACAGAAAATCTCTTACCATCAGTTCTGCTTCTGATGGGTCTGAGGCAAGCAGATCATGTCTTTGTGGAACACAATTGCCTCCTTGTAGATGTGATTAGGCATCGTTCTAAGACTGTTTGAACACTGATACCTGTCAACTAATACATCTTATGAAAAGCTTCAATTTAGACATAAATTTTTCTACAGCAAGAAATCTATAAATTTATAATTAGAATCTCTTGCTGTTCAATATTTGTACATAATACAGAGTACGAGACGATTATGAAATATTGAAAGCTGAATTCATTATTCATAGCCCACAACATACAGTAAATATTCTTTGAACTACAACAACAACTTTGAGGAATCCATATCCCATTATTTCTGAAGGTCTTGCACACAGGAGCTATGGACACCATGACCCACACCCTCATTTTTGCCAGATTAGGATTCTGGTCAGGGTTGACACTTGCTGTTTTTAATTTTCATTTTATCATAAGCAGTTTAAGACTGTTGCCAGTGGTAATTTGCAATTTTTATCAAGACCTCTTCATTATAGCTTCTGACAGGACAGATGCTGTAATTAATCATGCAAGACAACTGGGGATAGTGGTCACACTGTTCTCAAAGAGGAGCCACTACAGAGCAAGAAAAGGGGGGAAAGAAATGAACACTGAAATAATCATTTTCACTATCCTTTTTAATAGCAAGAACAACACAATGCCGGCTAGTTCTAGCCCCAAATAGAAGACAATTGCTTTTTCCTCTATACTTACCTTGCCACTTGCATCTTAACAAAAGGATCGTCAAAAAATATATATATATTTCACATTTTTTTTAAGAGGTCCTGGATTTGGGCCATATGATCCAAATTCCCAGCAACGGACATTCTATTTCCATCTGAACACAGAAGATGATGCTTTGACCCAAATAAAAGTTGGTATGGGGTGTCTTTTCCCATCATATACGTATTCAAGGAACCGAAATTGAAATTTGACGTATCATTTTATTTGAAAAGTGAACATTTTCCTGGTTGTTGCATCAAAATACAGTCCACAGTTTTTACTGAAATGTGTTTATTCTATAGCAAGATAAAAGCATTTTTGTTTTAGTTAAGCAAAATACAAACAACTTAATTGCTGCTATCATAACTCATAAAAAAGTATAAAACAGCATAAAAACACAATAAGCAACGTAGCAATGAATGGTTTATGTCACCAGTGTTTACGTTAAAGCCTCGTTTATGAAAACTTTACAACACATGATATGAAAACTTACAACTTTGAAAGAAAATATTTACATTGATTATTCAGATGTGGAGCGTCTTTTAAATATTCTACCGGTATCACATCATAATAAAAACTCTTGCATTTTTTTTTAAATCTTAACTTTTTGTAATAACTGTTTTCATTTAAGTGCATTTCCCTTTTTAAAAATACAGTGTTTTTATTTTTCGAAACTTGTCACTCAAAACACAGAATATAATATTCACATTCTTTTCTTCTAATTGGAATGAGTATAATGGGCTAACAGTGGCCATAGATATCGTTACAACATATACTGTGGTTCGATTTGGAGAAGTCATGGGTTAAAAAAGTGGAAATGAGTCAATAATGGAATCTAATCACTTGCATTTTTTTTTCTTTTCTGGAGAGATTTAGGAAAAAAAATAAGAGCTTTGGCAAAAGTCTGTGATTTACATTAATTTTTTTTTCATGACAAAAAAATGCCATCAACTATTCACGTCATACAAATGTTTGTATGAAACTGGATCTTCATATTTCAGGTAATTTCGACTGTGCTTTTTATCTTTAGGGCTCCGGAAGTTCAAAGAGCCTCGAAGTGCGGTGTATTCACTTCTGGGGGAAATAAGGCCATTTTCTATGACTCAGAGAGGCCAGTTTACAGTCATCAGTATGTCCCAGGATTCGTTAAACGGTTTGATTCACATATTGTAGGTATATAGCCTGAATAAATAAAAAAAGGCATCACATAAAAGAGCACAGCTTCTCTTGTTTAAAAACAAAGTGATTTATAGTCAGCTAGAAGATGATACTCAGCTACACTGTGTTCTTATTGCCTATCTAATAGACACTTGAGAGGACCATGTGATCTGTTACACGCGTCCGCACCATCGACAGCAACTTACAAGCGGCCGCCGCGGACGCACGCACGCACGCACGCACGGCGTACCCTCCTCCGCCGCGCCACGCCACTCCGCGCGCCCGCCTCCGAGTGCACCTGCCTGCCGCGGGCGGCTTCAGAAAATACTGACCTGGGACAGTACTTGAGTCTGTGTCTGAGCCTGTATTTGCGACTGGTGCTGCTGGGAGGCCGGCGGGGGGCTCCCGATGGCGGGGAGGGGCGACGTCATCTGGGAGGCGGCGGGGGAGTGCTGCCGGGGGGAAGGCTGGGACGGGTGCTGCATGTGCTGCAGCTGCTGCAGCTGGAGGTGCTGCTGCAGCTGCTGCAGCTGCTGCTGGCTGATCTGCTGCTGCAGGTGCTGCTGCTGCAGGTGCTGCTGCATGTGGTGCTGGAAATGCTGCTGCTGCATCTGCTGCTGGATCTGCTGATGCATTTGCTGCTGCTGCAGTTGCTGCTGCTGCATCTGCTGCATCTGCTGCTGCTGTTGCTGCTGTTGCTGCTGCTGCTGCAGCTGCTGCAGCTGCTGCTGCTGGGTTTGCACGGAAGGACTCACTTGGGTGGAGGACGCCGAGCCCACCAGGGTCGCTCCCATGGAGCTTATCAGCGGGGCCCCAATGTTCGAGGGCATGTTGGCGGCGATGGTGACCGATGTGACGATCTGGTTCATGGGGAGTCTCATGGTTAGGGGCTTGGGGGCGATCGACCGAGGGAGCGATTGTTGGAGAGTCTGAGGGGAGGCTGACACGGTCCCATGTTGTGACAGCGGAGGGTTCAGAAGGAGCGAGGATGTCAGATTGGTGGACGCCAAGGTCTGCTGAACGGAGCGGATGGTCTGGGCTTCTGCGGACTCGGCGGCAGCCTGCGCGGTGGGGGAGGAAATCCCCAAATATTAAGATACCCAAGGACCGACAATATGTAACTGTTTTTAAGGATCGTACATGGATTTTTAAAAAATGACTGCCATTATTCATTCTTCCCCGGACCCAAATCGCTTGTCATGTGATTTTTTTAGCTTCCCCTCCACTAGGCAGAGTCAAAACCCCTACCCCTGGGATCTGGGCTGGCCCTATGCCCTTCCAGTTGCTCTGGGACTCTGCCATCACCACGTATGTGATAACGGACANCCCCCAACCTCCATGCTGACTGCAGGTGATGAGCAGGACTAGTGGGTCCTGCCGGGCCTAGACTGCAGAACTAGCCAGTTCCCCAGCACTCTCTGAGATCAATGCTCCTCTAAGTCACTCGGCTTTGGGGCTGGTTGTTACACAGCATGGTGTAGCAAAAGCTGACTGATACACATGTTCAAGAACAACTCTTCTTCAGCAGTTAAGTCTGAGCTGACCCGCATCATTAAGAAGCACATTGAAAGAACAGAGTATCGACTGTCCGCATTCAAATCGCACTCTGCTACTTAACAACTTTGTGACTCTGGGGAAGTTAATTCACCCATCTGGTTCCTCAGTTTCCTTACCTATAAAATGCGGTTCTATGGCATTTACTTTACGTAGCGGTTGTATTAAGCTAACTCCTATTTGTTAAGCATTTAGCATAGGGACTGGCCCACGGAAGCATATAGTATATGTGAGTGATTTTTATGAATTAACAATTACTATTACCAGAAAACCGCTACTCGAAAACACCAAGGTTCTGCACGTGCATGGTGGTGTGTGACGGTGCTCACGCGAATAAAAGAAAAACATAACTGAATTCCGTAGAGATCCTAAATGGAAGTATTTTACAACCTAAGAAATTGTTCCAGTTTACCCAATATTTTCAAAGATCTCCACAATTTATCACAGGAGTCCTAGATGAGGGGAGAATGTTCAACATGCAGGTGACTGAATAACCTGCCACAAGATAAACAACTGATCTCATGTGAGGCTCAACTATGGAGAGAAATGACCTATTACACTCTGTGCCAAACATACATAATTACCTCCACAAAAATAAATACTTTTACTCATGCAACAGTGATTGACATGATTGCGCTTACTAATTTTTCTCTTATTCTTCACAAAATTAGGTGTTTCTGGAGGGGGTTAGTGGGAGCACCTTGGAGGCATCAAACTGATGGATTACACTCTCTTCAAGGATATTGAATATTTACTTCCAGATTTGTATCACTCACATTTAAAAAAAATCTACCATTAGAAGGAACCTGAGAGATGATCTTGTACTGAAAATCACTCAATGTAGGAGAAGCCATTGTCAATGGCTTCTGTTTGAACACATTATCGCTGGGAAGCACCACCTATCAGTGGACAGCTCTCTGGTTTTGTGCAGAGGTTTGGTGGGGTTCCATGCCTACTAGAGGGGCACATTCTAAAGCCACAGGGTAAGAAGAAACCTGCAAAGACTCATTCATCATCTTTAAAGAACCATTAAATCACCCATAAGGTAAAATACACACAGTGTTGTATATACACCCATGAAAATAATTCTTATAAACTCTAATGCTTAACAATCACCCAGCTAGTCTTAGGACGAAACTACAAGGGAAGTCTATGTTTAGACACCTGGGCAGTCACACCAGCGTGCCTTCAGATGCCACCCTAGTGGCAAATAGAACTGAGTGGATAAAAGAGGTCCTGTTTGCCTGCCAGGTTTACTCCCTTATGTTTTAATATTATGCTCCTATTAATTTTTGTTGGTTGTTGGGAAGATTAAAAGTAATATAGTAGAGACATATCTTAAGAGAGGGGGGCCCAGGCTCTGAATGTAGGGGGATCAGTTAAAGGCATATATGATGCAACCCTCCTCATGATTTCTAATGAAGGCTGAGGTTTTGCTGCCTGTGACCTCATTCCTTGGATGAGACCTCACCTCTTGGATGAGACCTCACTCCTTGGATGAGATCTTCTATCTGGGGCACAGAGTTCAAACTTGGGCTTCCCACATGACGGCCTTTAACCTGAGGACCAAGATCACATGCCCCCGAATCCTTGCCTCCCTGATTCTTTTAATTATTTGAATATGGTCTGATTTTCAGTCCTCACCATCATGGAGGCAACCCTCCAGGTGGGCTTTCATTCCTCCTTAATTTGTAGGGTCCAAAGCAGAGCCAAGTCTTCGGATGCGGTCCCATCACCACGCTGTACAATAGACACTCTGTCCCTGTGAGATCACCCCGTTAGAAGCTATCTTACGCTCTCGGTTCAGACTGAAATTATCCTGAACGTCTACCTCAAGGACTGTTTTTAGTTCCCTGCCAGGGCTCTGAATATAAATTAAGGATGCTCTCAACCTGCACTAACTTAATGAAAACAGAAAACAAAAAACCCCAACAAACACTATTTTAGGTTTATTCTTTTTGAATCCCATCCAATCAGTTTTCAGGAATCGCTGACTTCCATTTGGAGATACTTCTGAATCCTGATTCTGGAATCCAGTGTATAACTTTCATGTTATCCCTTCTACCCCAGCCACAGACTCGATGAGCCCAATCGTGGTTGCTGTTTCCTGAATGCCTTTTGAGATACCGGCTCTTGGCTGAAATCCACGCGTGGTCAATTATTCATGCTCTAATGCACAAAGATCACCTACGCCTGCTTCTGGGTAAATGAATGAATAAACGATCCACTTAGGAAGTACATGTACATTGTTCCTCTATTCGCGTCACCCTATCTCATTAGCCAACTATACCTCCATTCTTAACATCTGTAGCCCACACATTCGGCTGTTGTCTGCCAATATGCAAATCTGAGGCCAGGACTGGTACATCTTATATGATGAGTCTTGCAGCGTCTCAGAAAAACGTTTTGCTATTGACCTGATGAATGTTGTCTCTTTCTAATGAACTGGAAGGTGTCCTAACAGCTGACAGCAGGAAAAAAGGGAGGACCTCTCCTGATCTGATTTGAGCAGCTGCCAATGGTAGATCTTAATATAAAGAAGAAACAGCTCAGGTGAGGAAGAGAAAAAGGAATAAACCCTTTCTAAATGCCTTTGCCAGCAACGCCTACCATGGCCCGCAGCCCTACGTGGTACGTGAGGCAACAAGCATGACAATGGAATTCAATCCCCAATTGCCAGAGAGCAAAAACATTAGTTCAAATTATTCTCCCCAAAGCCTCTCTAAATTCTAGGAAGGCTAAAGACAAAGTTAATTAAATGTTAAAATATAACCTAATAGCTCATGCTCCTTTTGGATCAAGGTAATAATAATCTAGACTGACATTTGCTTTGGGATACTGGTGCATTTTATAATACATCAGGGTCCATTTTATACTCTATGTATAATACGTATACATGTCTCTTTTTTTTAAGGACTTGGAGCATAATTTTATTTTTAAATAATCTCTAGGTTTACTTATTTATCGGATATGGAACGGTTTGGTCAAAAATGCAACATCCTCTATTACAATGATATAACCATTGGAGAATTTACTATAGGATGTCCCAAATACGACCAAAACACCGCCCCATTTAAATAGAGGACATTTGCACAGATTTCAGTCCCTGACAAGAAAGCGAAGATAAAGAGGCTATTAAAGATCCGTCTTTCGTATCTGTGTGTGTTAAGTAGTTTCAACACACAGAAAGAGAGACCAGGGAATCTTCTGGAAACAACTCTGATTCAGCAGCTTACATTAACTTCTATTTTTTGTGCCATCACTGTGGTTATCTCTCATGGAAACAAGTTAAGTTTATGAGTTGTTCAAGACGCCATTTTTGGTCACCTCTAAGGCGAGCTGCCTTGATGTTTTCAACGCTTGGGGGCTGTTCTCAACGTTGTAACTCAGAGACCCGCCAGTCCCTGCCCAGGTTTACCTTGGAAACGAGGCTGGCCCGGTAGGCAGCCAAGGCCTTCAGGTACTCCTTTTTGGCAGCTTCTGTTTTCCTCTTATACACCTATAAAAAAAAAGGCCACAATTAGCACCACCTTTAGCATACAATTTCCCAGCCATCAAAGGACAGTCACACAAATGAGGTCACCACATAACTCACCTAAAAAGTGGGTCTCCTTGGTTTTGATTTTTAAATGTGGACACATACACACACACAGAAATATTAAAACAAAACCCTGCCACCCTCATTGGAGCACAATCTCGATGTTTATGATGATAAATGAAAACAAGATTTCCGGTTGTAGCACAGACACCTTGAGAGAAACAGCTTGAGGGCCTCGCGCTAAGGCAGGAGATGAGGTAGCTAGAAGAGTAAAACTGGCTACAAAGCGTTCAAATCACGGAAAATAACGAATTTCTCCATCAGTGCCTTCTTTCCCTCATGCACACATTTCTAACTGGCACCGAATCAGAGGATTCAAAAACCCACCACAACAGGTCTGCTGTTGTGAAGACACAGGAGAAAACATGAAACCACCTCGGTTTTCTTTTGAAGGAAAAAAAAGTCAGAAATAGTTAAAAGATGAGAAATTTCCACCAGTGAGGCCAATGAGTTTCATAAACAAGTCCCAATATATGAAATGTGATAGGCGCTTCCTTTTCTTAATGGCGTCTGATGGCTGTGCGTTAGACCAAAGTGCAACCATCTTTTCTCCAGAGTTAAAAGACGTAGCAGACTGCCAGTCCCTTAGGATTACATATCTGGGACAGAAAATCAGTGTGACACATACAACAATAAGTTCACCGCAAATGGGCAAGTTCTATAGCTGCACCATGCCAAACTAGTAGGAATGAGGTCATGATTTGTAAAGAAAAATCAAGGGTTTTCCTGTTGTCTTTATTCCTGAGATGGTGACCCTCTTTTATGACTAAGAGAGGTCTAGTCTTCCGAGGACATGGAACGTCCATCCCTACTAATGGTCATTGGGAGTTTCACGCAAGAAGCAAGGGAGCCATTCTTCCTCTCCATTTCTGCGGAGGAGCCGCAAGGGGAGGCCCAGGAGTCAAGGCCCTAAGGAAGTATCTACCACCAGCTCGGCTAACCTCTCAATACCTCTCATATGGCCGAGCCTTCCAATGAACTTGGAATAAAATATCAAATGCCTGGTGACAATAATGAGCCTCGTGGAGGCGGCTTCAAAGTTTGGAAGCCCACCAGGACGGCATGAGGGTTCGGACAGAGGATCAAAGAAAAGGCAAGCGGGATGGACCTCATCCCTTCATAGTGCCCTTTCTGAACAAAGGGGGCAAATTCCACATGATTTCAAATGAAAAGATGATCATCAGAAGTTCATGCATGCAGGATGCTGCCTGAACGGACCCATTTCTCCTCTGAATGGGTTCTGAACACGCACCCTTAAGGGGGACCGAGAAATCCACATAACTGGAGGGGGAGGGGGGCTTGGAGTCATACAACTGCATTTCTAAATTCATAGCTTGGAAAGGCCGTGATGAGAAATAGTCCTATTAAGTGAGTGTTCACTCAGAGAAGGTATAAGAGGGGCACCTGGGTGGCTCAGGCAGTTAAGTGTCTGCCTTCGGCTCAGGTCATGATCCCAGGGTCCTGGGATCAGGTCCCGTGTCGGGCTCCCTGCTCTGCGGGGAGTCTACCTGCTTCTCCCTCTGCCCTGTGCTCCCTGTGCCCCCGTTCATGCTCGCTCTCTCAAATAAATAAGTAAAATTAAAAAAAAAAAAAAAAAAGGGAGAGGAGAGGGGAGGGGAGGGGAGAGGAGAGAAGAGGAGAGGATGGTAACCTTTTCATATACGGCCCTGCTGGATCTTCACCTCACCTGCTTTTGTTCTTCTCCGAGGCTGTCCCACATAGATGCCACGATTTTTGAGACCTCTCCAAAGGTGGCATTGGGGTTTTGCCCTTTAATCGCAGCCTGTGTGTCCCTGAAAAACAGGGCATATGCTGACACTGGCTTCTGGGGCTCGTTGGGGTCTTTCTTTTTCTTTTTCTTTGGAGTCTTGGGCTTCTTGCCAGAATCTGGAGCAGCTCTCTTCTCTCCAATGGCCTGCAAAGCAGGAAGAAATTTCACTGCCTGGAATGTCCTTGCAGAGACGGCGGCAAGACCTACCCAGGTCCGCCACTGTTCTTGGAAGGTTTTGTTCAACTGATTCATCAACAGAGGAGTCCCCGGCAAAAGCAGGGGAGGGGTGAGTTTTCTTAGAGTTAACTGGACAGCAGAGATTAGCATTTAGAACACTGATTAATGAGACCCAGTAGTATCTTCAATACATTCACAACATATGCTCTAAATAGCAATTATGAGCAATGAAAAACAGAACACTCTGTACCAGGCAATGAAGTGTGGGCATATTGTGTGCATATATATGTATATATATGTGTGTGTGTGTGCATTACATGTGTACACATAAAATATTTTACATTTTCAAAGGTTTTAGAAGTAAATCTAAGTAATTCAGGATGTTGATTATATTCAGATATTTTAAATAAGGTCCCTTGCCATAGTCATGTGCCATATATATGATCAGTCTGAATCGATTTTTCGAAGCTTCACTTTTTAATTTTACCGGAATGTTACCTTGCTCACGGGTCTCCAGAAACTCCAATGGAAATTAGCTACAATCCCTAAGCTTGCACAGAAAAAGAAAGGTCCTCTTTATTTCTTAAAGTCATGATAACTTTCCAAACAATAGGCTAACAAGAAATTTAAAAAAAAGTCAAAATTCCTTTAACTGGAGATAGAGAGTTAATTGATAGTCTTCATTAAAATTAAAAACCTATAAGAGAGCAATAATTGATACTTAAAATCACCAAGGCTAGAAAGACTGATAAGAAAATAGTCCTATAGCTCCCCACATTCCTATACCACAGAGCTCCAGATTCACGTGCTACTCCCATCATCTGATTTCAGTGATCATATAATACACTTTCAGAGAAGCAGAAGAAAAGACGTATCAGCCTTGCCGTATCCCCCTAGAGATCATTTTGCAGTTAACTTCATCGGGAAAGCTGAAATGTTTGACAAAATCAGTTTTAAAAGCCAGCCGTGGGGAAGATCAACAGAGATAGACTCAAGTTACTAACAGATTGGTTTTTAATGGCCTTGAGTCTGGAATCCTAAATTCAAAATTTTCTAAGAGTATCATCACTTTCTGAGTGAGAGTCATTTGGAACATAATCCGATTACTAAAATTCTTAAGGACAGCACTGCTAGGTAACGCGTCTCTGAGAGCTCTGGACCCGCAAGGTAGGGGGGAACCACAAGTCCACTTCTGCGTGGCCCTCCTTGAGTGGTAACAACATACGTACTTCACGCAAGTAGTTCACACACTTCAAATGGTGGTAAGCCACATCTCAACTCTTCTCCAAAATGCCGTCTTTCATGACTCACGATTAATTCAATCATTTTCAATGGTCTTTTTTCCCTAAATGCTCAGGACAAATGAGACTTGTTTAATTCTAGTTAATGAATCTGAACTTGTAAGGGACTCAGATGCTTTTCAGTTAGAGCTTCAACGGGGGCCAAGTTTTCCTTCAGTGAAAAATGCTGCTTTCGCCCCAAGGAAAAAAAAAATAGAGAGACACAGATTTTTCTAATTGAGTCAAACAACTATATATTATTTTCCTGAAAGAAAAGTTGGCACTGGTGGCACCAACAATGCCCTGACCGATGGCAAGGTGAGAGTAATTTCCAGCTCAATGTCACTCTCTGTAAACCAGCATTCCAACAGTGACAACCTTTGGTATCTTCTTTGGATAATCGTGACTTGCCCTAATCATCATTACCTTTTAAGAATAAACCTGAAATGAAGAATCTCACAGTTTAAACAAAAGTTCAGAATTAATTCTCTGAAAGAAACCTGTGCATAATTGACCGAAGAGCGTTGGGAAAGGTGGAGAAATAGCTTTCCCCCAAAGAGAAACCATCAACGATAATTTTAATCTTTCTTTCCCAGCTTAGTTGCTCAAAAGATAACAAACTGGATTCTTTGCCTTTACACAAAACCTAGACCCTTGGTTAAAAAGGAGTGAGGAATCGCAAATAAGGCTCTCCTTAGCCAGGACAATTTCAGCGTGGTACAGAAGTGCATAGAAGATCAGTGGATATATGGGTGAAATGAAAGGAATCCGTGTGAACTGTGTCCGGGACAGTTGTACCTTAGCTGGGCCTTATTCACATCTTTTGAGTTTCTTTATAAACACTGTTTCTCATTTCACCTTCACAGAAATCCTTGTGAGTGTGAGCTGAGACCGTTAATGCATTTACACAATCTGTGTCCAGTAGGGTGCTAACACGTCCAGTGAGGCACTAACATGTTCAGTGGGACACTAACATGTCCAGTGGGGCACTAACACATCCAGTGGGGCGCTAACACGTCCAGTAGGGTGCTAACACGTCCAGTGAAGTGCTAACATGTCCAGTGGGGCACTAACCTGTCCAGTAGGGTGCTAACACATCCAGTGAAGTGCTAACATGTCCAGTGGGGCGCTAACCTGTCCAGTAGGGTGTTAACATGTCCAGTGAGGCACTAACATGTTCAGTGGGACACTAACATGTCCAGTGGGGTGCTAACATGTCCAGTGGGGTGCTAACATGTCCAGAAGGGTGCTAACATATCCAGTGAAGTGCTAATATGTCCAGTGGGGCACTAACATGTCAGGACAGATCAAATCCTCCTTCTTCAAATCTAACCTCCTTTCCCTCTTCCTCCTCACTCCCAACCTTCTCTAGTTCCTCTTCTTCCATTTGCTACTTAAAAATAAATGATGCTGAGGGCTCTGGCCTTGACTTGCTCTTACACACTCTGAGAAATTCTGATTACTTCAATGTCTTCCCATCTATGTGCAGATGGTCCCCAAATCTGTAGTCCCACCTCTAGACACAAACGTGGTTACTTCCAATTCAACCCAGACCATGCCAAACTCTCATCTTCTCCATGAGAGAAAAAGTAACACTCCTCTTTCTGAGCTGATTCTCTCATTTACTAATATCCATGCTGGCTCTCATACTAAAACCCCATTTATCTTTTATGCCTTCAAAAACCAATGGATTCCAAAACTTCGTGATTCTCCCTCTTACACGTCTCGCTAATCTGGTACCTCCTGTCCATTCCTTCCTTTGCTAAAAGGAAACACTTCGTAGCAAGTGTTGATCAGTTTCCTTTCCTCCAGTCCCTCTCTTGGTAATACTTTCTCTATAGCCAAAGCCCTCTTTCTAGACCATAAAGTTGTTTATGCCACTCCTCTATGCAAATAATTAATCAGCTTTCAACTACCTGCATGAGAAAGGCTACCACATTTCATCTACTACTCTCTTCAATTCCTATTTCTTTCCTCCCCATATCAAACTGTTCATGATACTCATAAATTGACGTGTACTTCCATTGCTCCCTTGACCAGAATGCTGGCCTCTCTCTTCTGCCTCACAAGCTTTTATGCATCCTCTTAGACCTAATTCAAATATCACCTTCTCAATAAAGTCTTCCTCAAATCACTTTCCTAAGCAGAATCGATTACAATCTTAGCACACCAGATACATCGATTATACCTCCAATCACATCTGGAGCTAATATTAAACATTCCTTTTCATCCCCAGTGGGGAGTCCCACAGGTAGTAATTATCTTATAAATCTTTATATCACCAGAACCAAGTAAAAGGCCAAGCACAGAGTAGGTGTACAAAATATGATGAATAAGGAATGAGTAATTGTGTACCTAGGATAGGTAACGTTAATGAAACAGAATACCTTTCTAAGCATCCAGAAAAGTCCTCCGTGCAACTAAGTTTTTATTTCAAACCATGTATATTTGAATTATCACCCTCCGTGACAGAAGCACGAATGTGGAACGATTAGAATTTTCTAAGTGATAAACATCATAGAAGGTGCAAGGCTGTCAAATATGACAGTGGCTCAGCCAACTAACTGGATGAAACTTATCCACATGAACATTAACTTAGAAGCAGAGCACTTCAGAATTCCTGGGGGATCTAATGTAAGTCCTCCCTTCCGCAGAATGGGAAAATCATGCCTGCAAGAGTGAAGTGACATGTTCAATGCCTTATAACCAGTAGAGGAAGCCAGAGCTCCCAATTTCCGGTGGAATACGCTTTTCACAGAAAATGAGTATATAAAAGAGTGAAGAAAAAAATTAAACTGTCATGAATTTAAATGCTAGCCAAATCCACAAATAGAAAGAAGGTAATACCATGAGTGAAATTCAAAGACACAGCACAGGGTGATTCCAAATTCTCGGGTAGGTAACATAAATACAGCAGTCAACTTACTCTGTTGGATTCATCAGCATCCTCTTCATTGATGGAGCTGGAAGGGGAAGGGGTCGCAGATTTGCTCGCTGGAGGTGAAGGAGACGTGTGTGGCATACTGGCACCTCCCAAATTCAACCCCAACTGGGCGCTGAGCTGAGACTGGTTGATGGTGGTGAGCTGAGTGGGAGGCATGATCCCAGAGCGAGCAGCATCGGTCATGTGGACGATGGACCTCATGATCAAGGAGTGATCCTGACGGTACTGGGGCACTTGTGTGTGGCTCTGGTCCTAAAAAGGCAACAGACAATGGGGGGTGGGGATGGATTCTTCGTTTTCCCAAATACCAACAAGCTGAAAATGTTAGCACTGGTTCTTTAGATAGGTCTGACCTACTCCAGGATGATGGTCCCTATCCATTAACTCTAAGGACGCAGCCCCTAAGTTAAAAGGTCGAAAGCACAAAACCCAAATTATCCGGCCTAGTCTATTTCATGCTAGAACGGTCACTGGATGACTTTTAAAGAAAATAATAAGAGACTATTGGCAAAGAAAGAAAACTTCCAACTCTTGCTTCTCATCGAGGAACCAGACAAGGCAGGGTTGAGGCAGAGGCTCAGACCTTTCTGGCTCACCAGTTGGTCCTCCATCCTTCTTACACACACATTCTGGTTCCACTGCCCTTGACCCAGCTCTGTCAGGGAAGGCGGGTCCAGTCTTTACTTGGTCCTTCCAGGAGTGCATCTGACATGTAGAGAGGACAGGCTTAGGGAAGCACAGAGCCAACATCTGTTTGCTTCAGGGCATCCTCTCTATAAAACCCTCTGTGGGTAACCAGAGGGTCATTCCGATTCTGAATTACATTGTCAGGGGCATCTGGAAGTCATTCAGTGTCTTTGGGATTGGATATCACTTTCTTCTTCTTAAACCTGCCTTGTTTTCTTTCCTTCAACCCGCCATGATTTAATGGACTAATGGATTTTTTAAAATATGTATAAGGAGGAGGTAGAGATCATCAGAATTAGCCCCTCTGAAAGTTACTGCAGTCCCTTCAAAAGTAGCCTTCTGTGTTTGGCAGTCATATAAAAGGCTCTGGAGTTGTTGCTGCTGCTTCTTTTTTTAATTCCAAAGAATAAAAAAAAAAAAATGAAGACATGCTTTTAAACAACTTACTTTAAGACTTGTCATTTAGTGTGAGTCTGTGATTTTTACTGAAACCAAATTCTCTTGACTCACAGTGACCCAGAATCTAATTTTATACACAAGCCTACACATTTTTAAGCGTTCCTCTTGAGTGTTTCTGATAGAGACTTATGTTTGCTCTTTAAATAAGCAACAAATGAGTTGTAAATATCTAAATTGGAGCGTTTAGTGTCTTAATATTAAATATATAAATGCCACTAAATAAGAAGCCATAGCTATCAATAGGAAACTAGTTGAATAAATTATGATCTATCGCACTACAAAGTATTATGAGGCTTTTTAAAATAATGAATTAGATTTATGTGTATTGACTTAGAACAGGGTTTCCAGTCTTGGCTCTACTGACATTTTGAACCAGATAATTTTTTGTTGTGGGGCTGTCCTTTGCCTTGCAGGATATTTACAGCAACCCTGGCCTCTATTAGATGCCAGTAGCAACTTCTGGCTCCCCACCAGTCATGGCAATCAAAAATATCTCCAGACATTGTCCCTTGTGGGACAAAATTCTCCCACCTGAGAACCAGTGACCTAGAGTGATATCCAAGATATTGTAATTGAAAATACAAGTTGTAAAATACTTACAGAGGATAGCTCCCCCCCCAACCTCTTATTTAAAAGGAGTATCTAAACTTTTAACAATGGTCACGTTATAAGGGGTAGAACTGGAAGGGTAAAGAGGAGAGCATCTTAAATGTTTCCATTTATAAAAACACAAAATGAAAAAAAACCCTAATTTTTTAGGAAAGCTAAAAGATCAATGAGTCGGTAAAATAGTATAGCTAATTGCTCGGGTTTCATCTTAAATATATAAACTTCCCATTTCTTAATAATTTGAGTTATTCGATTGCTGTGGCATCCCTGGAGCAATGGGTCACATGTACCAGAACAATCCCACTCTTCCCTGTCTCACTGACGATATCGATATCCTCTTCCACTGTTCCTAAAATATCACATTCTATTGGCAGGTGTCCCTCTGCAGACTTGTACCACAAAAGTGGATTTTACATTATCGGCTTGTCCTAATTTTTTTTTTTTTTGATTAGCATTCTACCACTTGTTTAGCCTTTTCTCCTCAAAAATTTGAGCTGTCTATTCTTCCACAGTCTTTTTTGTTTTTTAAGATTTTTTTAAAATTTATTTGTCAGAGAGAGAGAAAGAGCACAAGCAGGGGGAGCGGCAGGCAGAGGCAGAGGGAGAAGCAGACTCCCCGCTGAGCAGGGAGCTGGATGCGGGACTCATCCCAGGACCCTGCCATCATGACCTGAGCCAGAGGCAGACGCTTAATTGACTAAGCCACCCAGGCATCCTCACTCCTCCATGTTCTTTTAAAGTTCCACTACTGCTTCTTTACGTCACTTCCGCCCTCTAGCTACTAGCAATTCAGCTATCTTCTTCTTTTTATTTTTTCTAAGTTTTATTATTATTTTTTAAGTAGGCTCCATGCCCAATGTGGGGCTTGAACTCACAACCCCAAGATCAAGAGTCGCATGCTTTACTGACTGAGCCAGCCAGGCGCCCCTTAAGCTATCTTATTCTTCATTCTATACTCCATATATGTTCTTCAGAATGCATTTAAAAAGTCTTTTCAGACTTATTTAAATCTAGATGTTTTAAGTATTTACAAGCAGCTTCCAGAGCCCATTTGAATTAAGTATTTTATTTTATTTTATTTTTTTTTTTTAAAGATTTTATTATTTATTCGACAGAGATAGAGACAGCCAGCGAGAGAGGGAACACAAGCAGGGGGAGTGGGAGAGGAAGAAGCAGGCTCACAGCAGAAGAGCCCGACGTGGGGCTCGATCCCATAACGCCGGGATCACGCCCTGAGCCGAAGGCAGACGCTTAACCGCTGTGCCACCCAGGCGCCCCTGAATTAAGTATTTTAATTCGGACTGTAGAAGAATAAATTAGCCGACCGGCATGACCGTGAAATATGATGATCTGATTTATGCAACCTTCTCATGAACACAGAAGTTGCTTTGCTCCACCGCCTATGAAAGTCAGCACACACAGATCCCCGATTGACTGATCTCGCATCTACGGCGCTCCAGATGGATCTCATGGTCAAACAGAAGGCCAAGAAGTAAGTTTTCTTGGCTTCATCAGCTCTTTCTAGATTCTACCTGCAATGTCTCGGAGCGAGATAGATGGGGAAACTGTGCTCTAGGGAGCACGGCCCAACAGTGGAGGGATGTGTTGACAGACAGAGATGAACGGGGCCCCGGGCTCTCTACCACCATCGTCCCCCCACCCCGCCCTTCAACGAAAGCACTCTGTATTCACAGGAGTGCTCGTAACATGTCACTTTAAAAAAGAGGGAGAGAGAGAAATAATAGGGATTTTCTGCGATGGGGACGGGGTGAAGACCACCCATGAAACATGCTGGTGGTTGGGCCCAGGACTTGCCAACACTTAGAGCCGTCCACATGGCCTTCACATCCGCAAACATGCTGGCCCATGTTTCTTGTCTCCCACAGGACAACACACCAAGAGCCTCTAAAGTCTTTTCAAGTAACTCCTGAACCACATAACTGATGTATCAAAATGTGCTAGCATCTGCCACGGCCCACAGCTGTCCCATAATAACTTCCTATGCGTGAGGATGACTGTACAAGACGACTAATGGTAAGAGGGTCTTTTAGAAATTCAAGTTCCTTTCGGGCCGCCAATTATTAACAACTACCTTGGGCAAGTTGGTGATTCTTAACAGCGCCAATCATTTCCCATAAAAAAAAGAAGGTAACCTTGGAAAGACACTTGCTTTGATCTTAGGATTCCCACGTAAAGGAAGATGTCAGCTCAGTGTAAAGGTATTTATTGAGCACGTGCTATGTGCCAGGCCAGAGAAACCAACATACCAGTGCTCAAATCCTTGAAAACTAGAAAACTAGCACGTGATTCCTTTAAACGCTACCCGAGTTAAACATAATTTAGAACGGACTAATAGATTTACTCCGACAAAGCATAGGCAAGAATAATTCATATATACTCCTCAAAAATAGCTCGCAATTTCTCCTAGTAGTCACAACACAATAAGGAAATATATAACCATAGATAAAACCCTAAGAATTTAATGCGTTTTTGAAAATCATTACCTCTCACTTATTAAAATTCAGTCTTAAAAGACTTACCAATGATCACTGAAAGGCAAAGCAACTAGTGGGTTATAACAGATTGCCACGATTATATCCGACATGCGCTGAATGCTGGTATTTTTCACAATTACGTTTTATATCTAGAGTTCACTTGTATCATTTCCTAAAGTGTTCATCCTTTGGGAAAAACTCATTCTTCTCTTCTTGGTCTCACTCTGTTCTCTGATGTTATTAGATAAGAGTTTCCCAACCTCAGCAGGATTGACACTGTGGTCTGGATAATTCCTTGCGGTGGGGGTGGGGGTGGGGGTGGGTAGCTTGTGCATGGTAGACAGCTTGGCAGCATCTCTGGCTTCTACACACTAGATGCCAGAAGCCTCCCCCGTCCAACCTGGTTGTGACAATCAAAATGTCTCTAGACACTGGCAAATGTCCCCTGGGGGTGGGGGGCAAAATCCCTCTCATTTGAGAGCTACTTTATTGGACAAATATAATGGAAAACTTATCTTCTTGGGTGTGGAGGATGAGGAGGAGTCAACCAGGAAAGGAGGGGTAAGAAATCATGTTCCAGGCAGAGGGAACAGCACGAGCCAAGTCGGAGATGGGAGAGAGCTTGGCATGCCTGAGCAATGGAAAGGATGCCGGTAAGGTGGGAGCAGGTAGGCAAGGTGAAGAGTGAAATGCGACGGAGCGGAGAAATGGGAATGAGCTAGATCGTGCAAGGTGGGGTCATCAGGGAATGCTTCCTTAGGAGGTGACCCACTAGAGCTGAGGTGTAAAGGGAGAGTAGAAGCTACTAAGCTAGAAAAGAGGGAAGAGCATCCAAGGCAGAGAAGAATATGTGCAAAGGCCCGGTGCACGAGGAAGTAAAGGAGAGGCCAGTGTTACCGAGCCAGGAAAAGCAGGACTGGCTACGGAGCTGGAGAGGCAAGGAATGGCCATAAAACGACAAATCCTATAGCCTATGCTAGGAAGTCTGCATTTTATTCACAGTGTAGACGGATGCCACGGTAAGCATAAAGGCTTGGTACCTATCTAGAGGGTTATTTGTTCCAATAGATATTAACTGATGGAGCCTCCTGGGCAACCCATCTAAATCACTGGTGGACAATCTGATTATAAAATAAACAATATAAATATAAATATATATCCTAACACTTTAAGCTACGTTTTGAAGAGTACCCAAGTCTTTCTGAATGGGCAAGCCACGGACTTGAAAAGATACTAGGACGCGCACTGCCTTCTATTTGCCTGTAAGTAGAAGTCAACAAAGCCTTGATGGTTTGCGTAGGTCTTGGTGTGGGGAGTGCTCAGCTGAGGCTCCCTTCTCTCCCCATCTGATAAAAGAGCTCTTTGTCTTTTTTTTTTTTAAAAAAACAGGAAACCATGGCATGGATATTTCTGGTAGTGGTCCCTCATTTTCTTAAATTGACTAAAATCCAGTTGATTCCTGAACATTAATTATTTGAGCGAACTGTTAAAATCTGAATAATTTTATGTTAAAAAGGAAACTCTGGATCACTAGCATAAATTAAAACCTGGGGACACCTGGATCAACGGAATGCCAAATAAACACCAAGAGAAGGAAACAACACCGTTGTAGTCTGTCTAAATGTGGGGCCCACCTAAGGCTCTGAGCCAGACCTCTGCTTTCTCTTATTTAAAAAGGATAAAAGAGGTGTGGAAGACTTATTAGCCCCAAACCGTGACTTTCTCCTGGACTTAATCAAGATTGAAAGAAATTGGCAAGGTGAAAAATGTCCTCGCTGTGCACATCACAATGGGGTATTACCCCGGCCATGCTTCATATAAAGACATGTGGGGATTCGGGGGAGAGGGAGTGATGGGAAATGGGCAGTTTGCTCTTACTTTCTCAGCCAACAAAACTCTATCTCCTTTATATATTAAAATCTGTTTTCACTCATTCTATCAGGCCTGGAGCAAGGGCCTGGTCCTCCATGACATCCTCTTGGTACATAAATGGGACCCCTTTCCCTCCCACCCCTGGCATTTATTATATCTTTGTGCTGCATACTTACTAGTACATAATTACACGTCCTCAATTATTGGGTTTTGGTTTCTTCTGCAAATGCAAGATAGAGGCTTTCAAACTGATATCTTATTTGAGATATGACACATTATTATTCTATTTTATTAATTTTTTTCTCCTAACAGTGGTGTTCACTTCCACCTGGGTTGATTTTTGCCATAAAGGATTTTTAAACATCTAATATGCACCTTCCATGCACGTTTACAAATAAATATTCTCTGTAACGATCCAATGTTAGGTTTTCATCATAGAGGATAGCATCTAATTAAGAAGCAAATAACCCAAATATATAAGTGAGTGTGACTAAACACATTTGCACCGGGGTGGTTTTTTTAAACAATATTTCTTGAGAAATGGAGCAATTAAACAATTATCAGTAATAAAAATTGCTTCGTATTAATAAAGATCAGAGAACTACAAATACGAAATTCAGGTCGGTAATTTTATGCTTAATTATTTAAGTTATGTCCTACAGCAACATTAAAATTTTGTCTCCAAATGAACAATGATCAACTGATATGCACAGCTAGTGTATTCCTAACCCCAGTAAACCCTGAAACAAACACCGTTATGACAAATGCATAGCAAGGATAATTACAGACCTATGTACCACAAACCTAACTTCATCAAAATATCTGCACTGAAATAGATAATTTTTACTTAATAGCTACCCTCAGGGTTATAATCAAACATACCTACACACGAGTGTTTTGTGAAAAACAGTCTTCCCGAAAGTTAATTAATAGTTTCTTAGCAAAATAAAATTTCCAAGAGTTTACCATAAAACACTTAATGGTATTTCACCCGGAGACCCTGTAACTCCTTTGTTTTACCAAGGAGTCAGCTCTGTGCTCATTTAATTTGGGCCTCAGTGAAAAGTTTAAAGAGGAATTCCATGTTTACGGCTGTTTATACTTCAAACGGCCTCCCCTCAGTTCTTACTTAGCAGTCAAGGTATGCTCTTACTAGCAAATACATAGTCTTTCGTTTATTCCTATATGCAACAAATAAAATATTTACTGAGCGCCTAGTGTATTCCAGCCCAGACACTGTTCCAGGCGCGAGCCTGACAGTAGCCCCTGAGACAGGCGACAGGAGGGGACAGGCCGTGTACGGGCAAAGGAGGCCATTTCAAAGAGCGACAGGTGCCATGATTAAAGGAAATGGGGCGAGAGCACAGCAAGTAATCCTCATCCCTCTAAAAAAAAAAAACCACATTTGAGCCTCACGCCAGTTTTATTCGGCAATCTGAGGGATTTAACAATGGTGTCTCTCCTGTCCTTGACCCACTGGGAGGTGCTGGCGGTATCCCCGTAGAGTAGGTAACTATAAACTATACAGGCTAAAAACAAGATACAGGGAAATAAATCACGGCATTAACATCCTCTTCCTTGAAAGTTATCAAGCAAGCAAGTGATCACATGTCACACTTTGCACACAAGCTAACTGGGTTTAGCAGAAGTTTGGAACAACTCCCCTTTTAACAGATGACCCTAAAGTTAACTCCACCTTAAAGACATTATAAAGAATATTTATTCTAAGCTATGTATGGTACAGAGCTATTTGTTGTACAAGGAAAGGCAGCTCATAAAAATGCCTGTGGCCTGGGGCGCCTGGGTGGCTCAGTCGTTGGGCGTCTGCCTTCAGCTCAGGGCTTGATCCCGGCGTTATGGGATCGAGCCCCACATCAGGCTTCCTCTGCTGGGAGCCTGCTTCTTCCTCTCCCACTCCCCCTGCTTGTGTTCCCTCTCTCATTGGCTGTCTCTCTCTCTGTCAAATAAATAAATAAAATCTTTAAAAAAAAAAAAAGCCTTCTATACATCCCTTTAAAAAAAAATGCCTGTGGCCTGTGTATCTGGGGCAGACGATGGTCAAGGTGTAGTAATCGCTAAATTAAAAGTGACTGTGGGATGAAAAGCATCTTTAAAGCAGTCAACAGACTCCGAGTTTTTGGATGACCTGGAAGAGATGCTGGTATTCAAGAAAGCACCTTTGCACACAGTATAATCACCCTCTAAAGTAGGTCTCAGCAAATAACTGCCAAAGGTTTGTACCGTTTCAATGTGACAATTTGGACTTGAAACAGGTCCCATTCCACTCAACGTGGGTGATCTGTTTAGGTAAGTTGTGCCTTTTCTACTGTTAACTCACAATAAAAATACTTTTTTCACCATCACTTGGCCAAAAATAAATCTAACTGGAGTAATCATTCCATCTATATTGAAAGATTGCCGGTCCCTCCAATGGCTACGTGGCAAGTGTCCTGTGGAATGCAGTGCTGCAGACTCTATTGACAATGGCAATGAACATGTTCATAACAATAATAAGGGCTTGTTTTAATAGAACGTTCCACGCATTAAACACATTAATGACCCATGAAATAACTGTTTTATCTGTAACACATTAAGCAACATGGCTAAAACAATGTATTAATTGAAAGTCTGCTATTTCTCTAAATGCAAGATTTTTTTTTAAGTATAAAAATGGCATGAAAGTCGTTTTGTAAAAACGAAAATAATTCAACTTTGAAATCAGAGTCATAATAAATGATTGCGAGAAAAACTTTGAAAATAGGCCTGGTAAGTTTTCGATGTGTTCTTCTGATACAGCCCCATTTCTCTGGTTAAAAGTGTTATCAGTCCAGAGTGTGAGTTAAGAGTCTTATGAATAGAGTTAAGAGTCTTATGAATATTTTAATTTTCTTCTCTGCACGCATATCTTCTATAGGACTTTTATCCCTCCTTTTCTTTTTCCTTAACAGGTACAGAGACTCCCTTACTCCAACATGCCTCCCTCACTTCCTGCCTTTTCAATTTCCTAACACTTTGTTTGATATTACCAGAGTAACGAGAGCAGCATTTTCTATAAATATGCGGTATCACAATTAAATCCAAACCAGTATCAAACAGAAAAACGTCAGACCTCTAAACATGAAATATAATGTATGAAGAAAAAGTATGTGAATTATCAGTGTGTTTTATAAATTCTCTTTTGGGGGGCATACAAAATATCAGACTAGAGACAATTATTTTACTGTCTGTTTCTTGGATATCAAAGAGAATTTTGAAATTCATCAAAGCTAACCTTCTGTTATGTACAACAGGCTAAGCTGAAAAGAATGTTAACAAGTTCAATTTTCATTCAATCAGCACTACTGCTCTCTGAAATGTTTCATTGCAGGAAAGAAATAAAAATAATCTATATGGTAATTATGAGGATGAATCCCCCAGTAACTTTCAGCTACATGAAAGGTCAGTTCTATTCAAGATATTTTATCAGTCCCCTGCACATACTCCTGTCCTGTCATTTTAAATCTGAACAGCATTTTATTTTCCCATTTACAGCTACCTGCAGAATTAAGTACTTAAGCCAAATAAGAAAAAAAAAAAAAAAAAGAAAGAAATGTTGAACGCTGGCAAAGGCTATAATAGCACAGAGATAAATCGTTCAGCTGCTCTCTCAAGCCTCTAGGGCTGCAGATTTTTCTTCTCCTGGTGCACTGTGGGTATTCAAAACTTGTTCAACATGATTTCATTTCATTTCAGGCACTGCCTCAGAAAACTAAATTACAGAATCAATCATACAGAAGGTCAGAGTGAGACTTCATTACAAGTATTGCATGCTTGCATGAATATCTTTCATTTATGACTGACCCAATATGTCACAATAGCTGTCTAGTAAAAATAATCCACTTTCTGAAATTGATGTACTACTGATGTCGGTGCTACTCAGCAGGCTGGGCAGATTATAGAGAGGTGTTAAAAAAAAAAAAAACACAAAAAAACCCCCAGTAAACCCTTTGGAGCGCACGTTGTAGATTTTTACAATTGCAATCTTTTGGAGATGAAAATAATTTCCAGATATCATCTGTAGTGACAATAATGCTTAGAGGTAAAGATTTTTTAACCAGAATATACTGTTGGTTTTGACTGGCCAGCCAGCCACGTCCTGTTTTAAAATATACCTCTCCACCACGCGCAAAGCAGGCGAGGACATTCAATTGTTCCACAATTTGCTTTTGACTATGAGGGCGTTATTTGCATATTTTGAAATGGGAATGCTAATCGCTGGACTCCCTTTAATCCCTCCTTTTTGTTCCTGCCTTCTGTTTTTACATATAATGGCATAAATTTAAGGAAGATCAACACGGTGTGCTTGTTGCCCACAAAAATGCAGCTCGTCAGTAATGTGACAAACTGTCAGTCTTTCTACAGGAAAACCAATGAAGCTCCGAAGAAAAGCTGTTTCAATACAACATAAACAAGCTGGTTTTCCTCCTTCTAGGATGGTCTTAATTCACCACGGCGATCCTTAACAGACAGCCATATTCATTTGGACAATAAAACTTCTCACTTGCATAAGGTATGAAATACCCAATGCACTCTGGGAAGCCGAATGCATGATGTATAAAGTATTATTTATTATTTTTCTGGTGACCTTCCTGCGGGAAATCTCCGAGGAGCTGCTGTGGAGTATTACGATGTAGCCAGCCAACTCGGTACCCGGAGGGAGATATAGAAGAACCTTGACACAGCCTATTTTTAACCATGCCTCTGGCGATTCTGAATTCAAGTTTATAGGTGAACATGTCAGGTACTGCGTAGAACAAAGCCAACGACACATTGTATTCATCATAATTCTGTCGGAGTACATTTTATTTTTTCCAACATTTGTGATTTAAAATCCCATGACATTTCTTCAAGGTGAAATTCTACTAGAATGTTGAACAAGATTAGTTTGTTTCCAGCCAAAATAAATATCACTCGGGTTCAGCAAAACTTCAGAAAGGCACCCCACAAATGGGATGAGGTCCCTGTAAATACCGCGACAACAGCCTGCACTTAGCTAAAGGACTCCTACTTTTAAAAATCAATGAAATAATTCAACTGCTTTAGTGATGAGCAATACATTACAAAAGAAGCATTAAAAATTGAGTCCTCTCTCCCAAGGCCAGTCCCTGAAAGCATTGTTCTTTAAGTGTATGTGAATATCATAATTATTTTATGATTCCATCTTTAGTTCTTTCCAATATAGTAAATTCAATTGACCATGAAATGAAATTTCATAGTCAAAATGCCTCCTTTACACTTTTTTATAGCAGCAATAACAGTTTTATAGCTTTAAGGCAAGGTAATTCATCAGATGTTTAATTTAAAGGCAGATTCTTATACTATTAATAAATATTTACCAATTTAATAAAATACACATTTTAGCATGCGTTATATGGTCTCTTAACTATTTCTGCAACTTAAAGGAGCCTCGCTGAGCATCGATGAATAATGGCGAACCCTGGTAAACTCCCCTGGCGACTAAACACCCTTTTTATTTTTATGATTTTCCAGGCACAGCATTGCAAGTCTGATTGTACAGGAACAGAGGGCAGAACCCTCCATTCCAGTGTCAAAGGGACAAAAATGTAAGAAAGTCCACAGGAAACAATTATTTGCGATGGTGAGGAACATTTATGAATACTTAATGACCATTTCCCGACTGTTCGCTGCATTCTTTTCTGACAAAAAAGTAAAAATAAAAACCCTGATGTTCAGCTCAAACACAAAAGATCACAAGCAAAGAAAATTATGTTGCCGCAATCCTATTTGGGAAAGTAATCTTATATTTCAGAGAGCACGCTGAATCTTTGCACTGCTAATCCACTATATACTTTGCAATCATCTGTTGTTATCTGGGGAATTAACAATGAAACCAATAAACATTACTGGCATGGTCCTAATGTGCGGAGAAATATGTAAACAAGCAATAGGATTTGTTTTTTCTTATACCAACACATCTGTTTCATTTCAGCAGGGTTAAAAAAAAAAAAGCCCTATAAACTATTAATCTTGTTTTAAGATGTCTGCTTAGTTCCTCACCTAGATAGACACAAACGTATTATATATACTATGATGGAAAAAAAAAAAACCCAATCCCAGCAGAAGAGTTTAAAATACTTAAGCAGATTTACTCTGGTGATTGCTGACTATAATTGCACACTAAGAAAAATAGAACCGAAATTATTGCATTAGTGATTTTGGCTCTCTGGAGTGCCTTATTCCATGTTTATGACAATAAATAACACAATTAGGTATATTTCACACAATAACCCACTTTATATTTTCCTCTGCTGGCTATGAGCAATTATTCTTTTTCCCTTTCTCTGTATCACAGTTTGATATTTCATTTGAGGTAGGAGCAAATCATGTATCATAAACATTATGTGATAATCCAACAAATGCAAAAGACCTAGGTACCCGGTAAGGGCCTCCGTTTTTAAGATCTCTCCTGGGCAAACTTTCAACTCAAGTACATCTCTGTGTTAGACCAAAGCCAAGGGAAGGTTGGCTATTTCCAAACCAATGGATCAGACTTGTGGAAAATCATTTCAAATCAGAAGGATCTCGTTGGGTCATCCTCCTTCAGGTCATCGCCAACCCACTCATAACCCTCTCTTGTCCCCGTGTTTCAATGGCACTGGGAAGGACAACCCTCAGGTCCATGGTTGGATGGGCTGAAGCCCGTTTCGGAACGTGGACGCTCAGGTCTTTACCATGAGAAGTGCAAATGATTAAAAAAACACTTTCAAGCAATAAATGTAACACCTACCATATGCAACCCGCCACTATGGAGCACGCCATCTTGTTCGACGAGATTTCTTGAGATTGTAATGGAAGGAAGATCCAGGCTTTGGGGGGGAAACTGGGGTGTGAATTCACTTCCCTGGGAAGGCAACGGATCGCTGAGGCCTTGGAAGGGTAGAAGAACATCGGGCATGCCCAGGGCAGGGTCTGACTCCGGAGGAGGCGTGATAGGGGGGATTTCAAACTCTTCATCCCCGAGGCTGGGCGTGTGGAATGTCTGCTAAAAGGAAACAAAATAGAGACATCTTCATATTCTGTTCCTACATCTTATTTCTCCTTGGAGGGAAAAAGAAAGGCTTTGCATGAAAACACTGCCTAGCCAGGCCAAATATTTATTTCTCAAATGAAAACATCTTAAACACAGATTTCCATATATAAAGTTTTGCTGATCATTCTGATTAAAGATTTAAGTCTCATTATCATATGGTTTTAATGGAGTATCAGTATTAACAGTTTTTTAATGCGTCCTTAATTAGCAACATCTGTCTTTGTTGTTAGTTCGAGCATCAGCGACATTAGATTTGGCTATATAACAAATTGCCACTTTATTGATATGTTAGCGAAGCAGCTCAAACCGCTTACATTATCCACATGCTTCATAAAATGCTGACGATTTTGTGGTGCACACACACAACGTTAATCCAGAAGTGAATATTACATATATTTACTTTCTGCCACAACATATAAAACAAGTAATATTAAATTTGTGGTTTGCTTTTTTAATTTCCTTATTGGTATATTCCCAAGTGCAGTGAATGTTTCTATGGAAATTGTTATGGTTTGTAATATGTAATTTTATATAAGGATTATCAGAGCATATATTAGAAGGTCCCGGTGCTTTTATTTAAACTATAAGGAGAGTTATTTTCTTTTATGACGATTTTAATGTGTGTTTATCAGAACACTTCTGGCAGTCTTCAACTGTGAAAGACTATCTCCAGGGGCGCCTGCGAGGCTCAGGGGGTTAATTGTCCGACTCTTGATCTCAGCTCAGGTCTTGATCTCAGGGTCTTGAGTTCGAGGCCCGAGTTGGGCTCCACGCTAGGCAGAGCCCACGTAAAACAAAACAAAAACAGCAACAACAAAAAGAAAGACTACCCATAGAACGAGCATAGAGATATGCTGATAGAGATGTGCTAACTCCATTGATATTGCTAACTCATTTAGACAAGTGTTATTTCTCCAGACTTCAGTTAATAATGCACTACTTTCTTCACTGCTACTTAGATTCTTAAAGATAGTGTTTTACTTTATTTTTTAAGATTTTATTTACTCATTTGAGAGAGAGAAACAGAACACAAGCAGGGGGGAGGCAGAGGGAGAGGGAGAAGCAGACTCCCCACTGAGCTGGGAGCCCAATGTGGGACTCGATCCTGGGACCTGGAGATCAGGACCTGAGCCGAAGGCAGATACTTAACCATCTGAGCCACCCAGGCGCCCCAAAGATAGTGTTTTAAAATAGGGCCTTTCGGGGCGCGTGGGTGGCACAGCGGTTAGGCGTCTGCCTTCGGCTCAGGGCGTGATCCCAGCGTTATGGGATCGAGCCCCACATCAGGCTCCTCTGCTATGAGCCTGCTTCTTCCTCTCCCACTCCCCCTGCTTGTGTTCCCTCTCTCGCTGGCTGTCTCTATCTCTGTCAAATAAATAAATAAATACATCTTTAAAAAAAATAAAATAAAATAGGGTCTTTGGATGCAAATTAGGGCTGCCATGCCTTTCTTAAAATACAACTTGGATTTGGGGGGTCAGGGCGAGGTGAGGGGGGCTAGGTCTAGGATATTAGTTTTGGTGGAGTGAAAGGGTCAGATATTTTTCGTTCCAAACTCAGAGGATCAAAGGCATAGTCCATTATTAGTAGCATGTTGTTTTTTTTTAAATTAACTGGTGCAAGATAATTTGCATCTGCCACAATCGGTTAAGAGAACTAATTAAGAACTACAAACCATCATTCTTCAAACTATTAATGATGCTATAACTTAATAACCACTTGTGAGAAAATAGAAACAAACTCAAGGAAAAAGAAAAAAAAAAAAAACCCAAACCATCCCCTGCATATAGAACCTGTCAACTGTTCATTGTATCTTCCCAGCAATACGGAGGTCACAAGCAATGGGAGGCTACGGTGGGACAAGTGAACATCTTGAGGTTTCTAGCAGATTCGATATATGCAAAACATGATAGCATAAAAACATATTTGAAAGCTAGAATGAAGTGTGAGATTCTTTGACATATTTATTCTAACCCTGACCCCCCCGCCCCCACCGCCTCCAAAGGTGTCCATGTCTTCCTGCGTTACCCTGAGTTCTCAAACACAAAGGGATGGGTTGGCCACAAACGTCGTTGGCTAACGAACATAACCCTATGGCTGCATTTGCCGTTACTTTGGCACTAATGTGGTCTAGTAACAGATGCAACTGTAATTTGTGACTCATTTGCTACCCCATTACTGCTTAATGAAATCTAACATATCACATTAACAATACGGATAAACACTCATTCTTGATATGTGGCATTTGGCTGTTTTCATTACCACTGTAATTAACACTTGAAATATTATTTCAATAAATATTTAAAGTACTTTAAAAATGGTCAGGGTAATCATGACACAGACAGAAAACATAAAGCAAATGTGTGAATTTCAAACTCAGAGTCTCCCAGTCCCCGTGGTGTTATCTACAGGGCAATATCTATGTGAAGGGAATTGGTTTCAGGCACAATTTCGACTGTACAGCATTCAAACCTGAAGTCTTCCTGAATTAGTTTGCACTCATTAAAACGTTAAAAAACCAGATAAATTTACTTTTAATGCAATGATCGGGAAATTAGGCACATGCTATCATGTGCTGCGTTAACATTTACTTGGGCTTTATTTTTTGTTCAAGAAAAGATGTACGACAAAATCATTGCATCAGATTAGCTCTTAAAACTCTAACATAAAGCATGTCTTATGCTAGGCGGTCAAAACTAAGGAGGCTTTCGTTTTTATTTTTGTTAAGGCACAGAGAGATGTCTTACGTATAATACGTCCCTGTGGCGTAATTTTTTTAAAAACAAATTAATTTTAAGGAAGAATTGAGTCCGTTGCTATAGCATAACCTAGTAAAACAATATAATAAAATGACATTATAATAAATAACCAGGAAAATGCTAAAATCTTACACCACTTTTAAAGAGAGGTAATATATGAACGACGAAGTTAAGCATTCCTTGGAGAAAAGAGTGCACGCACACACTGGCTATGTCTGAGATGACACAAGAACCACATATGGCCCCACCACCAACAAAAAGACACTGACCTCTGCGACTCTGCATACGACCAGAATCAGGTTAATCATTCAGAGTCTATCATGATTCCTTTTTACGGATACTGACTCCTCAGTGTTTACCTTGAACATGTTAAAATAGTATGTACATGGTTAAATACCATCTGTACTGAAATGTTCAAAACATTTGTTCCTTTTGATAAAAATGCAAATCCAGAGAACTGTTGTATCAACATATAACAGCCAAAGTCTGACACGGTGAATTATCACAGCTGGAATTAAATTGTCTCTGAGCAGCTGCTGGCAGCAGAGCTTTCATCAATGTTTGATTCAAATGTAGGGAAAAAATCCTACAGAATGAAACATCATGTTGTCCTTACAGATGGGGTTTGTGTTCATTATCACAAACAACATAGCAGCCAGTGCCAGACAATATCCCTTATCTGGGCCGTCTTCTTGGTGAGAGAGAGGATGGTCACTGTAAAAAAATGATTAAGCTACGAATACCCTTAATTCTTGATTCCCCATTTTTTTCTGATAATTTCTCCAAGTTAATTTCTTTCGTGCCACTTGCTTCCCTGTACCAAGATCATTTACAAAGCCATTATGAGTTTCATCCTCTGGGGTCAAGCTAGTTCAGTTTCTTATATTTGAATGTATTTGGAAAATGAAGACTTTTTATTACGGGAACCCCAAGAGGAAATGTCCCATTTGGACCACTTTCACCTGTGTGTTCTTGTTGTAAAATCTGAAATATCACAGTTTGCCTTTTTTTTTTTTTTTTT
>NC_048229.1:51170901-51171182 GCF_002007445.2 Ailuropoda melanoleuca
CCACTTGTGAGAAAATAGAAACAAACTCAAGGAAAAAGAAAAAAAAAAAAAACCCAAACCATCCCCTGCATATAGAACCTGTCAACTGTTCATTGTATCTTCCCAGCAATACGGAGGTCACAAGCAATGGGAGGCTACGGTGGGACAAGTGAACATCTTGAGGTTTCTAGCAGATTCGATATATGCAAAACATGATAGCATAAAAACATATTTGAAAGCTAGAATGAAGTGTGAGATTCTTTGACATATTTATTCTAACCCTGACCCCCCCGCCCCCACCG
>NC_048229.1:51172603-51234038 GCF_002007445.2 Ailuropoda melanoleuca
AGTTTTCCTTTTTTTTTTTTTTTTTTTCTTTTTAGGAAACTGTTTTCTTGATCTCATCAAGATCGAGGTTTTTCTGGAGGCCGGGCCAATGAGCACAGACAACAGCCGTAGGTCAGTAAGTAGGGAATGCAGTAAAAACAGCAAGAAGAACATGTTTGTTCCATTTGTTCCAGTACGTTCTAGACAAACCCAGAGCCCGCGTGGTACTGCCTCTAGAGTTGGCTGCCCCAGTTTTTCCCCCCATGGCCAAGTCTTGGAGCATATCCTTTCATTCATTCATTCATTCATTCATCCATTCATTCATTCTCTATATATTCATTGAACACCTACTATGTGCCAGGCACTGTAACAGGCCGTGGGGAATCTAACAAGAGGACAAAACACTCACTTCATATCACTCCCTGTGAAGACCCAAGAAACTAATACTTTTCTGCCACATCATTTCCCAAACTGTGGCATCTTAATGAAATTATCCCCAGAGCTGGGTGAAGTTGAAATATTTTCTATTGAAAGTCACTTCCACCCTAGTTTTCAAAATCACCACTTTAATTTGCTTTAGATGCCAATTTGGATAGACAGATTTTATGCACTTTCTTCCCTATTTACTTGTGTTTGCATGTATATTTCTTCTCATCAACGGATGTGTGTGAATTACTAACGTCCATAACTGCCTCTGGACAAGAGATAGACTTGTCAGGTCATTTTCTTTTCCAAAAGGTTTTTCTCGTTTCTCCTCCAAAGTCGTTACCTTGCACCACATAAGAGAGATAAATTCGATACTTTGCTTCTCCCTCTAAGCCTTTTAAATGATCTAAATGACACACAAAACATGAACAGACATATGAAGACAGACACCTACCTCACTGGCGGCAAAGAAAGCATTGTTCGCCTCAGCCATGTTCATGTAATTATTGTTACTCCCAAACTGAAAGAAAACAGATTGTTTTATGTTAATATGCAGAAAAATAAAGAATCCTGGTGGTTTACTTAATACTCAGATGGGATTTGGCAGGAATGCTGGTGTCACGAGATGAAAGAGTGGTTTTCCTCAGACCCAATGTGAACTGGGACAGAGGCTCTGTGCTACATGCTGTTGGCTGCTTCTCTCAGGAAACAGAGCACAGAGTTAAGTTAACTTGAATTTTCTAGAAAATGGAGTTGTTTCTCATCAAGACTGGTGGCAAAGGGAGACGACTGACAAACATTTGGCCAACTGGTCACGAGTGGCTGTGGTTTGTTGAATTGGCCTTATTCGTCAGAGGGTGGAAGGCAAAGTTCCCAAGAAAATCACCTTGACACATTTTTAGAGCATGCTGGGATTTTGTGGCGTACTTTTCAGGAACAGATGTCACAAGTGCGAAGAGGTTAAAACGTGAAATAAAGGGAATGGAATTCAATTCTCGGGGACTCAAATTCTATTTTCTCGTGCATGGGGTGTGGCATGAATATAAATAAATAATGAGACTAAAGAATATACTTTTTAAAAATCTTCAGAGTTGGAAAACGATATCTATGTCCATCAGAGCTGTTGAAAACAGTGATATTTAATCTCTCCATGTAACATTAAGTGCAAAGAGGTTTAAAAAATAAGCGGGATCCTATGAACACAGCAATTTTTATTTAATTCCCTAACACAATAGGCCATTCATACCATCACAAATAAGACTGTATCAGCATTTCAGACATAAGCTCTTTACTGCGAGAGACCTATTATCAAAATGTAAAACTTGGATTTTGCCAGAAATGTATTTTCAGGTTCAGATGGTATAAGTGGGCACGTTTTGTTGCTTTAAACATTTCGTTATCACTCTGGCAATATGGAAAGGCTCTGTGAGCATAATTATTTGGAGCTATATTATTTTCATCATTTTTAAATGGTGAAAGAATGCCCTTCTTTTTTATAATGTGTATTGTTTCCTTCCTTCAGAGCATCAAATGAAACACAGGTTTGGTCTCCAAAGGGTGAAATGTATATATCCATTCTCTAATATAAATAGAGCTAGTTAATTATTTAAAGTAAAAGGCATAACTTTCCCAAGGGGAGACAGAGAGAGAGAACTAGAGATACACAGATAAATGTAGAGAATAAATATAGACACATAGATATGGAAGACCCACATAATCCTCCTCTCAGCAAACCCAACACTTATTTCCAGGGGGCTCTCAGCCCCTGACTCAACCTGTAAGATTCGTGCACAGAAGTGGGATTGACATGCTACACTTTATCACGTCAGGGATCCAAGAACTAAGCAGGATTTCCACGAAAGGCTCTAATGGCTCCGGAGTGCTTCTGTGGTCTACAGCAGCAAAATCCCACCCTGGAAAACGACCCCTAAACACACACTCGCACAATGAGCCCTCAGATTCATTTGGATAAACATCTTTATAAGGATTTCTGAAAGATGTATTTGTTAGCACTTAAGAAAGGCCTTTATCTAGTTTCTCTGAAGGCATGCGATATCAAAAATGTGGGGGGATGGTTTCACCCACGTATACTTATCTCCAGACTCACCAAGGTGTCTACGTGAAACATGCAAGTAGCTACTGTATGTGTTGTGTGTCCATCGTATCTCAGTAAAGTGGTTTAAAGTATAATTTTAAAATTAAGAAAGGTACATATGCGAGCAGGTGCACGCGCACTGCTTGCCCCTCGCCCGCCCTGCCCCCAGACACTGACATATTTTCCCCATTTTTCTACAATGTGAATTATATGCAAGAAAAAGCATAGCTTTCTGTCTTGGAATTTGCCATGAATTAATGATCCTAGGATAAAATCTCAGCCTCCATTCCGAATGTTCTTTTTGGGTATTTCTGAGAACCTGGGTCGCGATGTGCATTCCAGGCACCCATTCCACCTCCCGGGAACGCCGGGAAGTCTGCATCCCAGCTTTAACGTTATTTAAATGTAGGTTTTGTTGGGGAATTAGAAATCCATTTAAGGAAAGCAGCTCATTATCAGAGAGTATTTTTTTAAGATTAAACTCACTTATTATCTAATAGCACCTAAAACAACAAAGAAAAATAAAATGGCTATTAAACTAAGGGCCTAAACAATTCAAAAAACAAATTAAGCTTAGAGTGAAATAAGAACTGGGTTAGAAATCCTCTTCTGAACAGTTAGTATGCGAATGTAATTACTGAAGAAACTACAGCTAATCAGCTGTGAATTGTATCCATTAATTAGTATTTGCCCTGGAGAAATGAGAAAAATCAGTAACAATGCTGGCACCGCGGTGCGCTGATGAGCCACGCGCCCGCCGCGCTGCGTTTAGTCAAGCAGGTGGCTCCAGTGGTCCACGTAATTTGAAAAGCTCTCACCTGAAGTACTGAGCTGGAATTACAAAGCACTCCTTGCATATCTTTTGTATCTATATAAGGCCTTAATTAATGGCTTTTAATTTGGAAACGCTTGGCGATCAGGTGGGAACAGTTATAAATCATTTCAAATAGAAGCAAAGGTTCTATTTGAAAGGTTCTGTTCAGTTTGGGGTAAAAATATCTCCCCTACAAAGATGGCCGCAAATGTTGACTTAGGCGGGGAAATGCCTTTCTCTTGTACAGGTGGCAGGGGCCTCTGGTTTAGCGTGGTAGGGTAGCCGGATAAGATATAGGCTAGCCAGTTAAATTTGGCTTTCAAGTAAAGAACTTAAAGTATAAGTATGTCCCACACACTATTTGGGATATACTTATACTTAAAAAAAAGGTATTCTCTATTTACCTGTGATTCAACTACAACAGGCTACTGTGTATTTTTACTTGCTAAATTTGGCCACCCTACGGTGTGGTTAAACTGATCAGGACGAAGGGGATGCCACTTCCCATTTGATTTACCTTATCTGATAACACTAGCTTAATTTAATTTGTTTTATTTTAAAATGTGACTTATGAATCCTCCGTTAGTCATTTTGTGTATAAACAGATCTGATTCTGAGAGAAAACGTGATCCTTTGGGGGCAGATCTCTAATATAATGACCTCAGAACAATTAACTTTAACTGAATTGTGTACAATTAAATTTACTTTATGTTCTAAGAGACAGTGACATCGGTAAACACAATATATTACAAAAAATCCCTAGGTCCATGAGGGACAGGGCCTTCACTGCATTCACCACTGTCTCCCCCAAAAGTAACAACAATGCCCAGCATATTATAAGCGCTCCAATGTTCATTGAAGGGGGAGGGATTAGAAAGATTGATCACATTTTTTTAACTTCAGTGTCTCATAATCACACATGTTGACTGGTGCAATTTTCTCACTTATTTTTTGATGATGATATTGAGAATGATAATGATATTAATAATAATAATTCCCCTGAGAAGCCCTCTACATACATTGCTTCATTTAACTTTTCCAAGTGTGACTAAATGTAATTTATTTTCCCCAGAACAAGTTTGAAAAAGAAAGTCATTATTATCCCTATTTTATAGATAAACAGACTGAGGCTTCTACGGGTCAGTGCCCCAAATCATAGACGCAAACATGGGAGTCTGGCATACCTCTTGCCTCACAATATGTATCACTTACGTTCCAATAGCCACAAAACCTTGAATATTTCACTCAGTGATCAATTCAGGGCTAGAATTTCCCAGGAGGTTTTTCCAGGTACCTCAGTCTAGGAGAATGCTTCTCAAGGAAAGAGTTCCAAGGCCCATAAGTTTGAGAAAGGCTGCAGACCACTGCCACTCTGATGAGCCACAGTGCCCTCTGCACCAGGTTAAATGTTCTGAGAAGTCCTGCTGCTCACTCATTCAGCAAACATTTATTTATGTGCCCCCCTGTGTGTAAGGCACTGGCCACAAAATGGTGAGAAAGATGACAAAGTTCCTATCTGGTTGGAGCTTATATATTTTTTTAAGTGGGAAATAGTAAACCTCCCCCTCCCCCCAAATTTGCCACAGGATGTTGCTTTTGGTTTCCCCCACAAGAGTCTGTGGGAACACTCTGGGAAACCTTGTTCCAAAGCCTTTATTGAAAATACTCTTTGTTTTCCCTGAATCTTTACCAAAGCTAATATCCTCATTTTGTACTACGGTAAAGTTTAAGCATTTCATGAATCACCTGAGTAAGAATTTCTAGAAATTATGCATTCTGGGTCATCTTAATTGGCTGATTTCCAAACTTCCTAGATGGTAGCTCTCCAGGGATATTCCTTGGAAGACCCCTAACTCAACCAATATAAGGTTTTATAATGTGATTTCAGGAGTTAAAACGAAATATTTCAAATAAACTAAATGAACATTGGGTGAAACCAAGAGTTACCTATTGGGAAGAATGTATAAAAACATTATGAAAGAAATACGCCAATTCCAATGGTTTCCAAGAGCTTATATATCAGGGGAATGGTCACTGCGAGGCAGGGGCATTTATGAAGTACACTGGTGATGATTGGTCCTTTCCACTTTGATAGGCTCTAATCGACGTGATCCCCAAAGATATAATCCCCAAAGATATAATTATAAAGCAGAACTAAATTACTCTGCATGTCGAACTTCTGTATCTTAATAATTTCACAAAAGAACATCTTCATTGTACTTGGAGGTACATTTGCTTTTGCTGCTTGATGAATAATTACAGCTTCGGCAAATACAATTTATGAAGGCTATCAATTAAAAAAGGAGCATTGCAGGATTTCTAAAAAAAATTTATTAAAGACCATCGTGTTCATGGCCTGTCTCACCGTGTGAAGTGCCAAAGTAAATTAATGGAGATTGTTAATTCTAGCTTGTGCAGCAAAAGGCTTGGAAGAAAGTAGAGCAGTACAGACAAAAACCCATCTGTAATCACAAGACGAATACTTCAGCCTGATGAGTCCACACAACATCATTTGCACTGAAATTATTTTGACACCCATGTGAAGAATTGTACGGGCTTCTAATAAAGCGGCATTAACTACAGGGTATCAAACAGCTAAATGGCACAAATTTAATCCTTAAAAAAAAGATAATCCTTCGAATTCTCTTTTCTTTTTTTCCCATTAGATTTGTTAGCAGACACCATCCAATTTGATGCCTCAGTAAGGACATCTGTCAAGTTGCTTACACAAATGAACTGTGCCATCATGGTTCCAGGGTGCCAAGCACGGTCACGTGATGCGAAGGCAGCGTCCCTCTCACTCAACAAAGTTCACACACTCTCAAAGGCTCGGCTACCTACCCCCGTGGGAAAGAACTCACCCGAGATCATCAAGTTTTAACCAGTTCCAGCAGCGGTCATCCGTTTCAAGACAGAGAGCCCCAAAGAGTGAACAAACACAAGCCCAGTGTGGCAGATGACAACACAGACTGGTGATTCTCGGGGGTGGATCTGGAGTAAAGATAGTCTGTACCAAAGGTTCTGGGTTCCACAATAGCCTGGAAACAAAAAACTGCGAACAACGGACTAGGACGTGTAATTTGCGGGAGAAGAGACAGACGCGGGCACACGCTTCTGCTAATGATGTATATACAGTTCTATACAGAGAGAGGGTGATGCACATGCATATGCAGACACAGATTAACAGGTTCAAATAGAAAGCAAGATTTTTTTAAGAAAATAAACTTTCAAAAATATTATTTGCCTTTCCATATGCTAAAAACTCCTAGATAATTATCTCCCCGAGCGCCAGACTCATCTATCCAACTGCCTCCAGCATTTGCATTTGGATGTCAATAGGCAGCTCCATCATAGCACAAAACTGAATTCCTCATCTTCTCCCCAAACCCGCTCCACCCACAGCCTTCCCCATCTCCTTTGATGGGGAGATGACTCACTTCCGGTGACTCAGGCCACTAATCATCCTTGAATCCACTCTTTCTCCCTTCCGCCATCAAATCATCAAAGATTCTGTTGGCTCATCTTTCCGGTTATGCCCCCACAGCTGACCACTTTGTCACCCAAGCCACCCATTCCCTCCTGGGTCACCGTGGTCACCTGCTAGCCAGTCCTGCTGGCTCTACCATACTGTCTACCAGTCAATTCTCAGCACAGAGTCAAAGAGATCCCTTGAAAACCTAACTCAGATCCTCTCTCTCCTCTGCGTAGAACTTTTAAATGGCTTCCTATTCGCTCAGGGAAGAAGACCTCAGAATGGCCCCCCATTTCTTCTCTGACCCTTGGGCCAATGTTCTCCCCCTTGCTTGTCCTATTCTAACCCTGCTGGCTTCCTGGTTGCTCCTCTAGGCCCCCAGACACATTCCGACCTCAGGGCCTTTGTACCAACTGGTTCCTCTACCAGAACCATCATCCCCAACAATGTCTTCATGGCTGACTCACTTTCCCTCCTTTGGAGTCTTTTCTCAAATGTCACCTTCTGACTACGCTATAAAATGCCTCTGCAGCCCTCCTCCTCCCCCGCCATTTTCTATCCCTCTTCTCCATCTTGATTTCTTTCCGTAACACAGTTCCACATAACATATTTATTGTCTTTCTCCCCCAACTAGAATGTAAATTTAATGAGGATAAGCATGTGTTGCACTGTTTACACTGATGTCCCAGTGCCAAGAAGAGAGCTTGATAAATAGTAGGTGTTCAACAAATCTGTATTGAATGAGCGAACAAACAAATTAATTTCTAGATGGGAAACACTGGTATGCAGAACTGCTCTCCAGGCCCGGGCTAAGCACTTGAAATTCAACCCAAAGGAGAAACCAAGCATCAATCCCCACAGGTCCCTGCACAAACCACACCTACGGGAAAGAAGGGGAAATAAGGAAGAGTTCTATATTCTTTTTTTTTTTTAAAGATTTTATTTATTTATTCGACAGAGATAGAGACAGCCAGCGAGAGAGGGAACACAAGCAGGGGGAGTGGGAGAGGAAGAAGCAGGCTCATAGCGGAGGAACCTGATGTGGGGCTCGATCCCATAACGCCGGGATCACGCCCTGAGCCGAAGGCAGATGCTTAACCGCTGTGCCACCCAGGCGCCCCGGGAAGAGTTCTATATTCTAATAAAATATTTTAAACGTTTGAGATCCTTAGCTTGGAAAAAAAAAAGTTTTATTCTAGAAAACGCACCAACCTTTTTATAGAAAAGATCGAGAGGCCTGGGTGGGTGGGGCTGGAGTGTGAGAAGGGGAGGCGCCCTGGTGGTTGAAAACGCACTGGAGTGAACCACACTGATTCTGGCCTGCAGGCAGAGAGTCCAGAAAAGAGAAAGCCAATCATCTAACATCAAGGGGGCAAGACTCTGAGTATTAAATATTTAGTAATAAATATGACAGTTGATTTTGTTTTCTAATTTAAAATACTCTGTTTTTAAAAAAAAATGTTTGCTTTATGGGCTAGGTCAGAGCTTTCTCAAAGTGTGACGCCAGGGACCACCGATTAACCGGATTAACCAGATACCTGTTAAAAATGCGGATTCCTTGATTCCCCAAAGTTTACTGTACCAGAATCTCTGGCGACGGGGCCCTACGAATCTGTACGTTTAACCAGCTTCTCAGGAATTCTAGGACACACTAATATTTGAAAACAGCTAGCCTCGTTCATTTTAGACCAATATGGAAATTCCTTTCTTTCTTTTTTTTTTAATAAACCTTTCCGTACATCTGATGATGATCTCACTGAAATGCTGATGTAGCACGAGCTGTTTTGTGAGAGCAACAGAGGCTCTGGCTCAATTACTTCCAATCTCTTCTTACCGTCCTCACTTCCAGGAAAATGGAACCATCCACCAGGTGACCATCAGCCCCTCTCCCAACCCTCACGAGCAGAAGGAAGGACGGGAACATCTTAAGTTGGACCAAGTAGAGAATGCAAGTACCACTATTAGATTTCTCAGCAAGTTCTGTGGACCCACACAAGGAACAACAATGCCTAAACATATGGACTCTACCCAAACACGGAGGCCTTTGGATTTTCATGATCTGGACACGTTTGAGTCTGTAAATTGCATGACCATCTGGATTAGTTAGAGGTGGCAGGGGAAAAAAAAAAAACAACCCACAACACCCTCTCAAACCCAACTGCACTTGTTTAATATCAGAAAAACAAATAGAAGCAGAGGAGAGGATGCTAAGCTTCCCGGATCAAGTTTTCTTTTTAACAAAAATGGAGCAATCTCTGGGACTGGCCCGGCAAGCCAGCCATCACCAAAATTCAGAGAATGGGAAGAGAAAGCCCCGATTTGCCTTAAACACACACCAACGAAAAGAAGCCAATTGTAACGCATATGTGGCTAAGTGGCCACATCTTTGGTGTAATTCTAGCTTCTCCCCCCCGCCAGTCCCCCACAAGGCCTTACCAACACTGAACCGGGGACCTACTAGATACCAACCTACGAGATACCAACTAATAGGATATGTCTGGGGAATATATCTACCTTTCCAAAGACAGCAAGAAATAGAAGATACTCTTGTTGCTTTTAAGGGATGACAACCCAGTTAGGGAGATGGGGCAAAAACATTTTTCAACCTAAGGGCCATGTCGGGGAGCGACGCTGACAAATGATAGGCACATTTAGAAGAACCAAAAGGGAATGGCCACTCTGAGGACCAAGTCTTGAACAAGGAAGGAGGGAGGAGGAGGGGGCGTCCCAGGCAGAGGGAATGGAGTTTGCAAAGCTGCAGACTTAAGTGAAGAGGGGTACCCGTTACTGAGGGGGGGAGGCAGGCTGGGGGAGATGATAAGGCAGCCAGGCCCTAGAGAGCCCCAAAGGCCCATCGAAACATTTTGAAATGCACTAAATCGGAAGGTCTGTGAAGGATTTTGTTGGAAGGAAGAAGTAGAGAGAGATGGAAAACCGACACCTGAGTCTGAGGTGGACAAGGTTACTACTGGGAAAAATTGGAAGCAAGACCAGTTAAGAAGACTTCAAGGCTGGCAGGAGGCTGCAGACTCGAATACAGAGAACACTACATCTCGACAGTCACACTAACTGGCTTTGACCTCCAATCCTCCCAAACTAGCTGTGGGATGCTAGGCAAGTTCTTAAGGCCAAGTTCAAATCCCCACTGATCCACTTGCTAGCCATGGAACCGTGCATGAGCTACTGGGCCTCTGTGTGCTTCAAGGTTTTGAGGACTAAATGGGTTTGTACCTAAAAAGCCACCTTTTCCGTCTGTACTAATGGCAAGGTAACATTTCAGTGAGCCCTGCAGAAAGCAGAAGAGACCACACATGTCTGCTTTATACACTGTCATGGCTTCTATCGACAGAGCGGGAGAACCCAAAGAACTCCAATGGCTTCCCAATGACATTCGGAGTAAAATCCACATTCCTGTATGATCTGGCTGCTGGTTGCTTCTCCAAACTCCCTCCTCACTAAGCCCCAAGTACACTGCCCTGACTACTCCTCACTCTCTTCGCTGGGCCTTTGCACCTGCCGTCCTCCTGACCCAACCACTTTCCCCTCGATTTATGTAGGTTTCTGCTTCACAACTGGCTCCATGTGGTCTCCTCTGGCCCTAGGACAATGGGTGGCCCATGGTATGTAGGTGCTCAGTAAATATTTGTTGAATGTGTTAGTGAATGAATGGGCCAGAGAGATCCAAGTTCAAATCCCAGTTCTGTCACTTACAAGTTGGAGATCACCAGGTAAGTTGCTTCATGTCACCACTCTGAATTTCTGTTTCTTTACTTCTGAGGACAGAAGAATGGAGCTTTGGGGGGACTGGGCTGTGTAAGAAGTGAGACAACACAAGGCCCCCCAGCAAATGGTCTTATATGGAAGAGGTGCTTGGTAAATGTCAGAAAGCTGAGAGTGAGGCGCCTGGAAAGCTAGGACTTTGATCATCTGGCAAAAATAAATGGGTGATGGAAATACTTTGCGTAGTATGTATTAAGTGCCTATAATATAAAAGAGATAATGGTGGATATTGGGTAAAAAATATGGAAGACTCAGACTCCACATGACAGATGCTACTGTGTATGGATATGTGCAAAACACTCCCCATGGAAGGTCAGCAGAAGATTTCAAAGAAGAGGAGTCATTTGAGTGGGGCCTTGAAGGATGCATAGGAGCTTGCCTGTGAGACAAGAGCATCATGGTAGAGAAAACTACCTGGGCAAAAGCCTAATGTCATAAAAGTGGGCCTGGCTGACCAAGAAATGGGGATACAAGCCTTCCTGGCAGAGAAGGTAGAGGGAAGGTTCAAACAGGAGCTAGAGGGTACAGAGTATACTTTGGAGAGGTTTAGCTCAAACGTGCTGTATGGATAAAAGGAGATTCACACATGTTTGTAGGTGGAGGCGAGATTACACACCTAAGTGAGGGCAAGAGCAGCCAACAAGCAGCAGATAATAAGATTCGGAGCATAACTTCCAGAAAATAAGAATAATGTCTATTCTGTGTGTTTTCAATTGTTTCTGGGAAACTGTGGGCGTCTTTCATGTAATGACAGCAACTTGTAAGACAGATGTGCTTGGTCTATTCTGGTTTCTTGAAAATCACTGAAATGATAGAGCTAAGAGTAGTTACGAGTCTGGATGGAAAAGGTGGCTACTTTCTTTGAGGTCTGGATTAGAACCAGAACGACTCTGGCCCCCAAAGTTTTGACCATCACGTGCAGATTTCCATGGCTTGCAGTACAGTCCGTCACCTGGGTTTAGAAAGGGCTGTGTCTCGCAATAAACTCTAGTAGCCCTGGGAGGAATAAGAACTTAGATCTCCTTTGTCAGAGGCCCTTCAGTGTGAATTCGTTTTTAGGAAATGGATCCACCGACGCGCACAGTAGGTGCCATCGGCAAGGACGGTCAGGAACTAGCCCCTTGGAAAAGTCCGCCTTGGGACCACCGTGCCCGCCCCCGGCTGCACCGAGTTCTCCTCCTCCAAGCTCCAAGGCGGTCTGTGCATCGCTCTGAGCTATGCTCAAGTGATCAACTTCCACGTCTGTGCCCCTTGAGGGCACGGGTTATATAAGAGCCTCACTGGCCTCCGGGCACCATTGCCTGGCACACAGTAGGTACTCAACTGATAAGGCAGTGCCTCGGGGTCAAGCTCGGGGGTCCTTCCAATTGGCAGCATTGGTGTAGTGAAAAACGTGTAACCAAGCTATTTCCTTTTCTACACACGTGATTCAGTCCATGTCGAATTCAGGTGAAGCACTGTTAAGGTCTGCCAAAGTACGGCCAAGCCTTAAATCAGAAAGGGAAATCAGGGAAGATAAAATCGGAGTTATTTTCCTCATGCTTCTAGACTCTGTGGTTCATGCTGCAGTCAAATGACGAAGGGCCTCCGAGACTTTCCACTGCAAACAAACTTCAAGGTCTCTAATGATGTGACCTATTTATACCGAATACCCTTAGTAAGTCTCCTGGGTGGCATTTCTTGCACACCATATGAAACTTCCAATGTAAAAAAGGAACAACAAATTAAGTCCAATAGGCCTCAGTTTCTTAAGCGAAAATGTTTTAACCCATTACAGCATTTCCTGAGTGCCGTAATTAAACCCTACTAACCAATGGTAAAACTCATGCTCTCTTACTTCAGTTGGTCCCTGTAATTTTGATTTACCATGAATTCCTTCAAAACATCCATGACTTCCTACTATCGGTCTTCTGTTCTTTGATCTCTAAAGTATAAAACGTCGTGTTCCTAAAATATAGTGTGTTTGGGTGCCTAGAACAAATATACTAATACAGAGATGCAAATAAAGGCATAATGTAGATTCCTAGACAGAAGGAGAGAGGTACACAGATCACGGACTCTCAACCGCGGGCAATTTTGCCCCTCCCCCCCAGGGACATCTGATAATGTCTGGAGAGAGTTTTTACTGCCACAACTAGGGGCTGCTTCTGGTGCCCAGTGGGCAAAAGCCAGTGACATTGCTAAACATCTTATCCTGCAGACAGCAGCTCCCACAGTAAAGAACTGTCCTGTCCAAAATGTCAACAGTAGCAAGACGGAGAAACCCTGATACAGATCAGCCCGCACATTAAGCATAAACAAAAGATATTCCAAGTATTTTTAAAATAAATATTACAGGATTATTGCTTCTGCACAATCCAAACACCATCAGCGGTCTTTCTTCAAGTGGGCATTATGCTGACTTTGGATAGATCTACTTACAAGATTATTGACGGCAATCAAGGATTACTGAAATGTGTTTCAAATACGTATCAGCTAGTTGGTTGACAGCAAGGAAGCTTTCCATTCACATAAATACTCAGTTGCTTTTTCCCCCCTGCTGCAAATACATCAAGAAACAGAAATAGTGTAACATGGTAGGCTATGGCTAACATTTACAAAAGAGCAATAAGTCTATAAATTCTTCCTGAAGAATTGTAAGTGACTTCATGTGTTTGTTTTCCAGTCTCAGTCATATTTGATAAACCAAATACTATGAGCCGACTTAACTCAAAAATCATCAAGTGGGGGCGCCTGGGTGGCGCAGTCGTTAAGCGTCTGCCTTCGGCTCAGGGTGTGATCCCGGCATTCCGGGATCGAGTCCCACATCGGGCTCCTCCGCTGGGAGCCTGTTTCTTCCTCTCGCACTCCCCCTGCTGTGTTCCCTCTCTCGCTGGCTGTCTCTCTGTCACATAAATAAATAAAATCTTTAAAAAAAAAATCATCAAGTGATAGGAAGATCCCAACCACATATAATATATCATCATTTAAATCAAACAGGATTCTTGTCTATGGATTCACACCTATCATTTCCAAAAGTTTAAGAAAAAAGGCTCCGCTACCTGATAAGAATGAGCATTCAAGAAACTACTGGCAGGGTCCTGGCTACTGAAACACATCAGGGCTAGGGTTTTATGGGCTGATGGCAGGGAGCTTTTGCTCACATGGCAAGAACATCTTGGTTACATGCATCTTTCTGTGATTATATGATTGCCTGAATTCTGTAGGGACAACTTTTTACCAGATGGGTGATCGTACAGCTTTCATTAGTTTTCTGTATCTTACCAGTTATGTTTGTTTTTTAATCTAACATCTTTGACCAGTATAGGGCTTACATAAGACTCAAAATCCCACTTCTGGAAAGGTCTTGGGGCAGGAGGGAGGAAAATTATGTTTCTTGCAACCAGCTATTCCAAAATCTGTAATTTAAGATTTCATAAAGTGTTCACTTTTAAAAGGGAGGGTTTTGTTTTTTCCCCTAGACCCATATTTTAATTACTTCGAGTATGAGGCTAATGGCTTCTTAAATATAACCATAAAATAAAATCTCTTCAAAGTCGGGCCGTTGCCTTTCAACTGGGAGACAAATAATGGAATTCAGTCAAGATGCCAATGTTAATCTGGTATATGGTTCAAACTTATTTTAGCATTTTATATAAAATACCATGAATTTAAGTATTCCTAAATAAAGGAGGCATTTTATTCTTGGAAGCCCAAAAAGCCATTGTATACTAATACTTTCAAGATTACCTTAACATTTCCTTGAATGAATTTAAAGAGATGTGATTATACAGCAATTTGTAAGCAGCTCTCCTTAAATCATATATCAAATTTTACGCACTTCAGCAAAATCCCAATTCTATTCCAGAAGAGTGACTCAACTGTATGTAGGAAAATTGTATCAAGTTGTAAATGCAAAAGTGACCAAAAACGAGGTAAAACAGAGGCAAAAATCTTAAAATGATCATAAAGGGATATTCGTGAGGCTGCTTTTTAAGCTAAAGACAGTTTATGGACACTATCTAAAAAAAAAACTGCCCCACCCTCTGGACACACCACAGTTAAAATGCAACCTCATTTGGGGAGGAAATTTTTGCTTAGAAACTTTATTACAAAAGGACAAACTGCTTAGCTTTAAAATAAAATGTTAGCACCTTTTTATGGTGACTCAAGTATACACATTACCCACCTGTACTGACTCCATTTATTCCTAGAAAGAAATTTTCTTCCCCCTCTCATTGCTGCGAGCAGAAGAATATATATGGCACAAAGGACAAATTGCTACACATTTCACAGCGCTGGTTAATAACGGAGGGAAAAAGTAAGATCCGTCTATAAAGCCTATCTATAAATTTCTTCGGCCATCATAAAAATAAGTTAAAGGTATGATCTTTTTTTTTTTTTTAAAGAACTGCAGCTGCTTTCATATCAAGATTAATATTGAAAACAAACCCCGTATAATAGGGCCCCCTGGGATAAGTAACAGATTCCATGAGGGGTATCCATCTGGTACTGGCCATAAGCTAGTCCCTTCCCCATCGGGCTGTGGAAACACTCCATACCAAAAATAAGCGCTCACAGAAAGACCATGCCCTCAAAAGCCATGCTTATGCCCAAACTGTTTCACTCTAATGCTTTAATAACTTTCATAAGGTGATAAAGAGGTGACGCTGAATGTCTAATGAACAACTGGGGGAGGAAAAAAGTACATAGAGAAGAGAGTTCAACGTAAAAGATGGGATTTCCCCAATAGGAAAATAAACCCTCCAGGGAACAAGGTATACGTTAATATCAGGTCAACGTTCCTGACCCTGGCATTGACCGTTAGAGCACAGCAGAGCAAATACCAAGGGTGCATCTCGTTCCAGCATTGAACAATGACAAACCCCCCTCACACGCCTTTCGAAAATGAGCTAAACCCTCACATCCCGATGCATGACTGTTGGCCAAAGTTTATTTTAGAGCTGCTCCCTCTACTCGTCAGGGCAGTTTTTAATACAAGAAAAGTAACTTAACCAAAGAGACAATTACAATTTCTAACCACAGACCCCAAAGTTCATGCTTTATGTGGTCACCTGGAACTACAAAGAGTATTGCTCTGTGACAAATATTGACCAAGGAATCCTCACCCTGCTCTTGAGAAACGTGAATGATGAAAGGTCGGGATAATCACACAGAGTTTTACAAAGTAGCAGTAGTACTGAAGTAGAAAATGTGTCTTTGACGCTAAACACAATGTAATAGATTTTAAATGGAGCCTAACTTTCATCAAACCTTACGGACTCCAGGAATGTAGAGAAACTTCATTAACTAGGCAAGGTCTTTGTGAGAGTTTAACTGCATCAAATATAAACATTCTAGAAAGGCTGTATGTCTCAAATTTATTGATTTTATTTTTTTTTAAAGATTTTATTTATTTATTCTACAGAAATAGACACAGCCAGCGAGAGAGGGAACACAAGCAGGGGGAGTGGGAGAGGAAGAAGCAGGCTCGTAGCAGAAGAGCCTGATGTGGGGCTCGATCCCATAACGCCGGGATCACGCCCTGAGCCGAAGGCAGGAACTCAACCGCTGTGCCACCCAGGCGCCCCCTGATTTTATTTCAAACAGTTCTGAAGTGGTTTTAATGACATAGGAAAATGGCCAGGGTATGAACACCATGATTCAAAACCATACACAGTGAAATATAATTGTTCTTCTTTTTTTTTTTTTGTATGCTTTCTAAAATTAGTACCTACTAGCTCTGTACTCAGAAAAAGATATATTTACAATGGAACTGCTCAGGAAGGACTTCCCTAATCTCTATCAGTATAAAGCGTGTAAGTAAATAAAAATCCTGGGTTAGAAAAAAACAGCAATAATCAATTTTGACTGTTCATTCGTTTACTCACTCTAACAACAAATATATTCTGATAACATCTACGTTGCCAGGCAGCTTGCTGAAGTATTGAAAAGACAGCATGAACCCAAAAAGTCCTTGCCTTCACAGAGTACATAGCCCTGAGCAGGGAAATAAGAGAGTAATCACGTGATTAGAGAAATATATGGTGAGGGGTGCCTGGGTGGCTCAGTTGGTTAAGCGTCCAACACTTGATTTTGGCTGAGGTCATGATCTTGGGGTTATGAGACTGAGCCCCGTGCTGGGCATGGAGTCTGCTTAAGATCCTCTCTCTGGGGGCGCCTGGGTGGCACAGCGGTTAAGTGTCTGCCTTCGGCTCAGGGCGTGATCCCCGCGTTGTGGGATCGAGCCCCACATCAGGCTCCTCCACTATGAGCCTGCTTCTTCCTCTTCCACTCCCCCTGCTTGTGTTCCCTCTCTCGCTGGCTGTCTCTCTCTCTGTCAAATAAATAAATAAAATCNGAGGCGAGGCGAGGCGAGGCGAGGCGAGGCGAGGCGAGGCGAGGCGAGGCGAGGCGAGGCGAGGCGAGGCGAGGCGAGGCGAGGCGAGGAGAGAAGAGAAGGAAAAAATATGGTGAAATGTGACTTGTGAAGTATGCCATGAAGAAAGACGTAGGATGCAGAATGGATTAGAATGGGTGCTGGTAGACCAGCTAGGACAATAATCCAATGGACCAGATAAGAGATGATGGCAACATGAACTAAGGAGTTGGGGGCAGGGGGGAAGGTGAGGAGAGGAGGAAAATTAAGAAGTGGATGGAATCCCAGGATTTTGACCCTGGACTTGATGAGTTGAGAGGGGAGAACGAGAAGGGGCTGTCAAGGAAGATAGCTAGGTTTGGAGCTTACATAACTGGATACAAGGCCATGTCATTCAAGGAATGAGGGGAGGCAGAAAAGAATCAGTCTTGGGGGAAGGAGGACTGAATCATAGGTGCATTTTAAATGTGCTGGGGGGCGCCTGGGTGGCACAGCGGTTAAGCGTCTGCCTTCGGCTCAGGGCGTCATCCCAGCGTTATGGGATCGAGCCCCACATCAGGCTCCTCTGCTATGAGCCTGCTTCTTCCTCTCCCACTCCCCCTGCTGTGTTCCCTCTCTCGCTGGCTGTCTCTATCTCTGTCGAATAAATAAATAAAATCTTTAAAAAATAAATAAATAAATAAATAAATAAAATCTTTAAAAAAAAATTAAATAAATAAATGTGCTGGGACTGAGGCATGAAGAGAGGCCTGTAGTTTAAGGGAAAGGTATGGAATAGAGATGGTGTGTGTGTGTGAGACATGGGTGCAGATGTTCAAAGAAGCCAGGGACAAGAATGAGCCCTATGGAGAGACCCTACAGAGGGGGGCAAGAGAGGAGGCTGAGGGCAGAACCTGGAAGAAGTGGAGTGTTCGCAGACCTGGATGCAGATCCAGCAAAGGAGCCTATGAAAGTGACGAGGGTTACAGACACAGCTGAGAGAGGGTGGTATTCCTGATGAGAAGGCTTCCAGAAGAAGACAGGGATGAGTGATGGTAAATACTGAGAAATTGGGGGTTGAAGTGTATCTGTTTTAGTGACACCAAGACCCTTTGCCACTCACAAAAAGCACAGAGCAGAAATACAAGGGAGGGACAGGACCCCCAGCCCTCGAGGAGTTGTGAGGGAAGACAGACAGACTTGCAACAACACGGAACCATATCCCAAAACCCCTCAAATACTTACTCCAGGCTTGGTGGGAGAATTCAAAAGTGGAGGAGCAAGAAGGCTGTGCCTAAGGATGAATCACACATACAGGTGACCCCTGAACAGTGTGGGGGGTGAGGGGCCCCAACGTCCACACCGTCAAAAATCCACGTATAACTCTGATTCCCAAAAACTTAACTACTGACAGCCTACTGTTGGCCAGAAGGCTTACTGATAACATAAACAGTCAACTGACACGTATTTTTTATGTTATAGTATTATAACCTGTATTCTTCCAACACACTGCAAGCTAGAGAAACAAAAATGTTACCAAGAAAATCATAAGGAAGAGAAAATACATTAATTGTTCTGTACTGTATTTACCCAAAACATCCACGTAAACATGGACCCATGCAGTTCAAACTCGCATTGTTCAAGGGTCAACTGTATAAAGAAAATGTGGATACCCATCATGAGTTCTTCATTTATTATGGAAGAAAAGATAGTAGGCATTATGCCCACAGCATATAAATTACTCCTCAATAGATGAACAAAAGTCTAAAAATGTCTGTCAAGGAAACTTCCTTAGACCAAATGGACAAAAAAGATTTTCTTACAATAATGCAGAGATGTACCTTCTGGGATTAGTGAGATCGCCTCGCTCGCCTAGAACCTGTAAGTGCTGTCTGTTCCAGAAACTGGTGGGTTTCTGGTGGTGACAAGCACAGGGTCTCTACCTCATATCCCTCCCCTATCGCCTGAATTATCGGGGGCCAACCGGAGCAGCTGAGTCAGAGATGGAAAAAAGGAAAAAGACACCTCCTTCATCATGAGTGTTGCAAAAGGGAGTAAAACCAGCTTTCCCAATACCCTTTCACTGCTAGGAAAGGTCATATATTTACAAAGTATTACAGGTTGACTCCAACCTCAAGACTTAATACTAATCTAGGGGCAGTTCAAAATTAAATATCCATGTATTGAACAAGAAATACCTCTCATCTCCAGTTTTATTGACCCACACACTCTACGAGAAACTTCCAGATGAGTTCAGAGGAAAATGACATCCTCTAGGAGAAACGGGATTAGAAGCATTGCATCTGTCTCTGGGACAATAATTGTAAACTGCCATTGTCACGTGTCTTCTCAATATTGTTTTAAAAAGAAGAGAATCAGACTAGATTTTTTGGTTCAAGTTAATGCAGGAAATAATAACTGGACATTTGAGGAAATTTCTCATAAAATTTGAAACCATTCCTCACAAAGCAATTTGGTTTTGCTAAATGTTGCTGTTGGGGCTCTTTTAAACTGTGAAGCAAAGTGAATTCCTACAAGGAAGGCTACAGTTTTGAGAACCAAAAACGTAATGATTAAGAAAATTTGGAAATAAATTCTGAAAGAAAAAAAAATAATGATGAATGGGGAAGGGTGAATTCCATCTACCTTCCCCATTCTGATATTGGGTACAGAATGCAATTCACCTACATGGGCTCCTTCCCCTTTCATCTGAGGTCCTGTCTGCTCTATTAAGTAAGCAGAAAACTTCCATGTCCCCAAACTTGAGTAACTAACTGACAATACTTTCTCTATACGTGGCCTCCTGGGCTATATTTTCTGCCTCAAATGTACCCCCCAGTCTCCCGACTTCCTGCCCTGTCTCCCCCTGAAATGCTTCTTCCCACCCCCATTCCAACATGCCCTTGCCTGGAGCTAGGGGCCTCCCGTGGAAATTCTTTGCATTCATCCTGCTACAGAGCAAACACCTCCTCAGGCCAAAACCCTTCTCAGCTCAGGCCACCAGAGTTGCTGTCTCCTTCTTTAGAATCTTCAAAGCCCTTCCTTCTATCTCTTTTATGGCACTCAGCATGTGCTGATAATAAGGAATTCTTCCTGTGCTCTACCCCACCACCCACTTCCCCCACCACACTGGAAACTTCTTAAGGGCAACGACCACCTTGTCCTCTTGGACTCTTTTGCCGGACTAACTATCCACAGAAGGGACACAATTAAGTGTTTGGATTTATCTTTTCATTCTCCATGAACTTTTTTTTTTTTTTTTTAGTGTTAGAGGAAATACCAACTGAAGACAAAGAAAACAAAGGTCATAACAGTAAAACATAACAAGGAAAAGGGATCCAAGTCTTAACATCATATTATCTGGGTTCCAGGAAATAGACCCCCTCCAAATGGTCTGCAAATCTACAACAATTGACTCATTTATTCAACAAAGGTGTACTGAGCCTTCCTTACGGAATATATAAATAGACACACACACACACATATACGTACACACAAAGGATTAAAATAAGCCTTGGAGACATGAGCACCAATAATATGTGTGTCCCAACAGGCACGATCTATCTCTTTATTATTAGGTTTCTGATCTCAGCAGAGCCCTGTGAGCACTCAGCAATCCCTAGTAACCCTTCCTATTCATTTCCTAGAGCAGCTCTATCAAACCTCTGCCCCTCCTCCTCTCCCCTCCCCTCCAGCCCCTCCTCCTCTCTCCTCTCTCCTCTCCCCTCCAGCGTTCTCTCCCATCCTCCTCTAAACAACTTCGTTCCTTACCAAGAAACAGGCCATCAGTTGAATTCTTCATCTGTTACCCCAAAAACCAGCACCTGACATCATCCTTTTCCTTCCCTTGCCAGAAAAAACACATTCTTCCATCGCTACTCTAAATCCCATCCCCATCCAGACGTGACTCCATCAATCCACCGCTAATTTGGTTCTTCAGCTTTTTCCACCCCACTGCTTCCTCCTTCAACTTACAAAAATGTTCCAACTTTGTTCCTTTGTGGGGGGGGAGGGGTAGGAGTGGAAACCGCTGAGACTACTGAGTCCCTCTCAAATGACTATCACCTCCCTCCCCCATCCCTACTCAACTGGCTCAGTCTCCACACCTTGATCTTTCATTCACCCCTAACCCTCCTGCCATCAGTCTCCCTCTATAATGAACTGCTGTCATTAAGTCCACCGTGGACTCCTAATTACCAAATCCCACGGACACTTCGCCACAGTGTCTCGGTCTCAAATGATCACTTTTCCTCCTCTGACACGTTCAACCATTCCTTTTACAAAAAGAGTATTTTCAGGAAACAGTTACTCTCAGACAGTTTTCTTATCCCCCTGAAGATTTCTCAGTTTCTTCTTAACACATGCTTCGATAATTCATCACGTCCAATGGCGTCAACCACCACCAACTCTCCAGCCTAAATATCAGTCGTTGTACGGAGCTGCAATTTTCTGACTCCTTCCGAAGAGCACCATGGGTGTCTTACCAACAACTCAAAGTCAACAAACCCAACACGGTGCTTTTCTTTACCAGTTCTCTGCTTTTCTTGACCAATTGCAGACAAGTTCCCCTCAAGGAACCCACCACAATCAGTTAAACTTTCCATCTGAAATATCGCCCTTAATCCTCTTTCATTTTCCACCAAAGGTCATTCAGCCAGTCCCCTCGGCAGCTACACACACCTTCTTTCACATTGTTCTTCTAAAGGCACTGCCAGTTCCAGCCAGCCCTCAGATCCCACTCCAGATTAGAATCCTTCTAATCCATGTCTGGAATTACCTTTCTTTCCATTTATCTTCCAAAGGACATTTTTATTACACTGTAAAATAAAGTGGATAATAGCAAAGAGTATGTCAAACAGAAAAAGCATTTCTCACCACACCCGATACACCATCCAATATTTTCGCATAACACTTCCCCAACTTTTTTTTGTCTTTCTTCTCCACAATATATAGTGTAATCTCTCAAATAAAATTGGGCCCAATGTGTATACATAATACTTTTTAAGCTTAAAGATAGTCCCCAACCATTTTCCTCACTGTTACCTTCTAAGATGTGACTTTTAGCTACCACGGTATGCCAACACATGGGCGTGGCATAATTCACATCATCAGTGCTCTGTAGGTCTAGCCTTCCAAAATGGAAATCTGACCATGCGTGCCCTTGTGGGGCTTAAAATCCTTCAAAGGCTGCCCACAGCTTACCGATTACAAGCTCTTTTCCTCAGGAGGGCAAAAAGGCCATTCACAAATGGACATCACCTTATCTATACAGCCTCATTCCCTTCCCTGCCCCTCCCACGCTGTCAACCTCACCCCCTCTACTCCCATGATCCTCTGCTTCTTGGTTCGGCACTTCTAGAAGTGCCCTCTCCTCCTACCATCCAATGGTACAGGCCTTGCTGCCAAGATGCCTGGGCTGTCTTTCACACTGAGTATGACTGTTTGTCCGTCATCTCCCTCATTAGTCTGTGAGCCCCTCTACGAGACCCATCATCTTCTTGCATAGTTAAAGACTCAGCAGCCCCCCAGATTTGTGTTAAGTAAGCAGGGACAATGGTTTTTCATTCGGGGGGTGTGTCACTGGTGCAGGACTAAATATCTAATACCTGTTATACCAAGAACTCAAAGTTACTGAATGTTAAGTGTGGACCATGTGAAATGTTGCCTGAGCTCATGTTGCCATTTTATATGTATTTGGAGAATTATTTGCCGGACATACTTGCCCTCCCCATGGGCTGGAAGTGTCACAAGGGACCTGCTTCCCTTTCTGTTCACTATTTTGTTCTGAGTATTGGACACACTGGGTCGAACATGGTAGGTGCTAAATAAAGGTTTCCTGCATCAATGAACAAATGACCTTGGCAGGTGACTAACAGTGTAATCTTCATCCTTAAAGAGTGGAAACTCAAGCACAAACGCTCGGGTTGGGGTGTCACATCAAAACTCAGATGATGCATCAGTACGGTTTCAATGTTCCCTGACAACTTTTCTGAACATTTCTTGTCTCTCATGAAAGAAGACACGCACGGGGCCATATGCCAAGCAGTGCTTAGGGCTGGATGCCACATCGCCCGGAGCAATAGAAAGTTCTGGCTTTTGAAAGACTCCCTTCTGAGCAGCTCAGATAGGCCCCCTTGACAGGACAAAGGCTGACCTTGAAACAGTACTCCCTCAGTTGTTCCTGGCTTTATCCATTAGATCCATTTTGAGAAATGGAGCTCTACACTTAACTTTGGTATCAGATTCTTTTGGCAATATTCTGAAAATGTTTTAATGGAGCTCCTGATGCCAGTCACTTTGAAAACTACCAAAAAATTCCTTCATTTGCCTTTTATGTAGAACATTCCCGAGAAGCTGCAGTTTCAATATACCGTAGCTGGGACCCAACACAGATGGCCAATCAAAGCTAAGTCCCTCTTCCCCTTCCCAACTGAGTCGGGGCTCCAAACGTTACCAGGTGTTATCGGCTATGACAAGAAAAATAAAAGGCCCTATCTTTGCTTCTGATTTGCAGAATGATGAAAAGCATCTTCTTCCTTTTTTTTTTTTTTCCTCAAGAGTGGAGTCTTTCAACTCTCAATTTTGTTTTCATGAGAGGCACAAGGTAGATCAGACAACCCAACTGACAAAAAAAAAAAAAGTTCACCCTAGCTTTCGTTCCGAGAACAGTCAGATCAAAAGAATTTTTCTGAAGGCAAAACAGGTGGGTTTTTCCCCTTTATACTTACAAGTGAAACAAATATGTACTTTGTACTTTCACTGAACACAGAATAAGTGGACAGAACCCTGCTTCTCCAGGCTTCGTTAAATACTCAACACCTGCAAAGGACTCCTGTCTTGCAAAGGAAAGGGGGACTAAACCAGTGACTTCTCACTGGGGCAAAGGGAATAGGAACTCAGAAGCAGTACTGCAAACAGCTCGTGCAGAATAAAGTGCAAGGGAGAAATAAATGTAAGGAAATGTTAAGAAATATTTAACCTTGTTCACACACCCCTCTCCCCCCAACACACACACACTCACGCCCACATGTCCATCGACCGGCTTCCTCTCAGAAACCGGCTCTTTGGCACAGGGAGAGCTACATTTTTTACTCAGGTTCAGCATATCCATAAATTGGACCATAAAATAAAAGTAGTAACGGTGAGCTCCCAGGAGAGGTTAAAAACTAAACGTCTAAATAAACGACAGGGTGATGAAAAGCAATCAAGCACTTTTTATACCAAATCTCATCTGAAGAGAATTACTTACTGGCAGGAATAAAGAGAGACAATCGGTTATAAATGTTTGACAGCCCTAAATACTCTCTTTGTCCTTCTCGACCCCTCTGCTTCTCCCAAGGAAATGTCCCCAGTGTTGTATCTTCATCCCAGTCTGTCTCGCAGAATCTTCTTGAACAAACCGTGCCTTGGTTGGAGAACATGCCTTCTCCTCCAAACACGCAGAGCCTTTGTTTCCACCTCTCGAGCCCCACCATTCCTACAAAGCCCCCCCCCTTTTATTTGGAAGAAAGGTGGTAGATATTTCCCAAACTCCCATTCATTTAAGGGCCTAATTACCCACACAGCTCTTGTCACCGCCACCCCCTTCTATTCCACGTCAGGACTTCAGATGCTTTCCGGGTGTCTTCTAACTCTCCCTGCAGACGCGTGCTCTTTAAACATTTATCTGCACCAATACTGAAAGGCTCGAATGTTCTATCTTAGCAGAGCAGGCCGTTTCTGACTGATAATCCAAAACTCCCCTTATAACCTTTCCACCCATAAGTTTAGGAATAATTTTCCAGTCTCTTCTTATAACTCCCAAAAGAATCCTCCCATCCTGGCAGACAAATCTGCTTGTCATCTGAGGAGAACTGTTTTCTGCAAGTTGGTCTCCTTTCCATCGGATAAGCAGGACTTTGGGGAGGCCGTGCACCCAGCGCCCGCGCATGCTCTTGCCACTGCAGTGTGAGCAGAAAGGTTGGGCGTCACTTCCGGGCCCCGGCAGTTGAGATGCAACTGTCACTTTCCCACTTCCTGTCCCAGCTGGCTATTGGCACTTAAAAGGAAGATGGTGGCGCCTCCATCAGTCTAGGTTCACTGCCAACCAGATCACCCTTGAACTATACAGGTGAACAAGAAATACACTTCTCCTATGTGTACCTCATTTCACAGTTGGGGTCTACTTGTGATAGCCATTAGGCCAGTCTCACTGGTTCATGCCTTTGAGGCCATCACAATGGTTCGACATTACTAAGATCATCCTGTGTCCTTCATGTCCTTCAGATCTCTGCCCAGGTCCATCGCTCTAATAAAAACTTCCACCAAAAATCATCCTCTGGACATGTGTGTTGTTTACATTACCACTCACTTGCATCTGGTTGCATCAGTCTTTCAAGCCCTCCCGCCATAAATATTCATTCAGTACTTAACATCAGATATGCAAAGTTTCTACCAACCTGCTCATATGATACTGGAGAAGGAAGGAGGTTTTTCTCGTTTGCATGATTTCCTGTGACAAACCATCCACCTGTGTCACAGGCCACTGGGTACAAGAGTTTATATCAACTGGCCAACAAGGGTTTAATTCGCTTATTTATGACAACACCCTCGTTAGTACCTTCCAAGGAGGGGTGGCTAATAAATCCTCCATGAAGAATTCCTAAAAATAAGAAGAGTGCCTGCTGTGCTGGAAAAGGGCATGGGTTTGCAGTCTGGGAGACGGGGGTTCAAATCCCACCTACCAGCTGGGGTAAAAGAAGCTCTTCACAAGTTCCTTAAATCCTCTGAGCTCCCGCTTCCTCATCTATACAAGGGAGAGAATACGGAAGTTGGTCTTGCTGAAGAGAGCTGTAACCCCCTGTACCTTGAAGACATCATAGTATCAGCTTCCAAAGAGTGAAGAGCTTCACAAGTGCTTCTGGAAACAGGGAAGATCTTCCTGTGCCTCAAAATGCAACTCTCCCAATGCCTTACTTGTCTTCAAAATTCACTGGAGATGAATTTGAAGAGAAGATTCGTTGGGAGATGGGGAGAATAGCCATGTGACTTTTCACTAATAATTATCAAATGATTTGGCAGTGGAGGGAAGGTGAGGTCCCAAATTTAGCACTCTGAGGCAGCTTTTCCAGATCTTACTAACTCTGAAACATCTGAGAGAGAGACCACACGAACAGCAATGTTTACTGGCAAATTTCAGTACACCGTACCTTGACCACAACCCGATGACGGATACACTAGTGTATCTCCCAGCTGTAGACATGACTGATTCTCAGAGGAGTTTAGTATCTTGTTCACAAGTCACAGAGCGCATGCACATGTGGTGGACACGGGATTGGAAGGCTGTCCGCCTGTTGCCAGATGGTGTGCTCTTCACCACCACCACGCTGTTGATACGCACCCTTGCCCTTCCAGAGCCCGGCTGGCACACAGAGAATCTCCAGGTTCTTGCAGCAAAGCACTGGACCCTAAAATACACCCCCCCCCCAGCAAAGTCATCTAGAAATTCTCCAAATTATCTTGGTGGGGGGGAGGGCAGAAGGTCATCCACAATGCCCTATTTCGGTATCATGAAACTCGAGGATCACGTTTTCTTCCACTTATTCTCAGTACAGACGTTTGACAGGAGAAAGGTGGCCAGCCACCCCCACCCCATCATCAACAATGATCCAATACTACCATCACGAACCACAGGCTGGTGAAAAGAGGCACGCGAGCGATCCAGTTTTACCAAATGCTGTTCACAAAAGAGTATCAAGTTCACCTATGAGTTTTTTCTCATTCTTTTTAACTAAAGACTTAAAAGCCTACATAAAATACTAACGGGGAGCTTAAGAAAACATGTAAAATACCATATAATCAAGATTGTTTAAATGTATAAAACTGTCAAGTAGATTATCCTTTATGCAATTCAAATGAGCCTTTGGGAAACAGAATTAACTGAGGGCAAACAAGAGCTTAACTTTAAAAGACAAAGAGTTGGCTTATATCAAGTTGACACTTCCAGATAAGATACTGCATTATACCAGGTTATATTCGCAATAATAATTTTTGATTGGCATATCATTTGCCTCTAACTACTGCTTGGCTCCCACCGAGCACACGCAACATACTATAAACTGTTTTGAAAGATGTCTTTGTATTGTTCAATATTTACAGGGTGTGTTATTTTATAAATGCTCAAGTTGGCATAAGTTAAAAAAAAAAAGACATTAAAACATTTCAGATCAAAACGATCTCCTCTGCCTTACGAAAGCAGCGCTCTCTAAAGACAGGTGACGATTCTGTTCAGAAATCTTCACACCAAGGCTAAGTAAATGCTTAGTGGTAAAAACAGAATTGCTTTGTTCAGGTGCACAAACAGATTTCTCCATCGCCTCTATTTGCGTATTCCTGAATATCCCCTTTCAGATCCCACTCTTATGGGGAGCAAAATCAATTTTCTTTGGGACAAAAAAGTGAGATCTGGTCTAATGATTTTAATCTTTTAAATAAACATGAACTGAACTTGGAGCACAAGCTTTCCCCTTAAGAAAAGATCTTTGTTGCTCAGAAAGATCTCTTTCAACCTAGGAACAGTTAATGCCAGAGAAAACCTAACGCGGGGAAAAAAAAAAAAAAGGAAAATCTGTATTTGTACCAATGCCCTTTTAAAAGCAATAGCGAATATTAAACACACACACACACACACACACACACACACACAGGCACAAACACACAAACCCGGCAACCACATTACCCTGCCCCAAGTGCAGACTGACATTGAGTTTAATTTTTGAAGCAAACGAGGCTCCCCAATTCAATTTTAAACAAATAGAAAAGGAGAAACAGAAAACTCTAGCATAAAACTTTTATGGATACTTTGCTAAAAAAGCACACTCATGTTTATGAAATAGAGCCTCCCTTAGCCTCAAAAGGGGAATTATTCTGAAATTCGGGAATGCTTCGGGATCCTCACAAACACCAGCCCTGTGCAGCTTTTCCAGGCCTGTTTCACCCCTGCTAATAGTTATTGTTTGTACAACTGTAACCAAGTACATTACCAACCAGTTGTTCAATCTATATAAATTTAAGAAACACACATTGCCAAGGAGTGACTCATATATCAGTCTATTATATGCTACAGGGCTGACTGTATTAAACAAATCACTCTGCCTACAGCCGAAGAATAGAAGCTATATACAGAGCAGAGGTGATTGTCTAATTTAAATCTTGGCTCGCTTCCCAGTGCTGTACAAGATTCCAATTTGTGGAAATGTTGCTCTTTGCTACTGCCAGAAAGGCTGCAGAAAATGGTATTGGGAGCCTTCCAGAAATATGTCTGCAAAATGCCAATCAACAAGTCACTAAAGATTAACAGTATGACTGTACCAAATTAATTTAAATTATAGAAACATATGGCTAGGATGTTTGCTTTGCACTTAAGACAACACCTTCCTCACGACGAGCTAGGTTTGTTCCACGGTATAAAATCCTAGCCCAACGCTCTGATTCCTGCAAAACGTGAACATCAGCTAATAAATTGGGAGCTAGAGGTCCTTGCGGAGTCAGTCCTTTTGAAGGTTTAGGGTCTTCTCTTGAATCTATTCAAAACATAGGGGAAGGGACGTTTCATCGCAAGGTTTTCTCCTCCAAAGATATAAAGAAAAAATCAACATTATTCAGCGACTGAAAACAATTTGCTCTGTAATGTGAAGAAAATTCTGGCTTTATTGAGGTTTGCCGTAGAACCCAGAGGATGATGCGATCTATTGCACATTATTCCCAAATCTAAAATATGAGAGTGGGCTAAGAATTTAATATCTGGCCAAGAGAAATGCACCAATTATGTGGCCAAATCACGAAAATCAAAAGACAACACAATTTATACCCCGCCAGCTGCTCTCAATATATATGACATTCATGCTGCCTCCCCATTATTTTCACGCGGATCTTTAATATATACAATCATGTCATCAACCAAAAGGGGGGAAATCAATGGTACTTCAAGCCATAGTTACACATTAGTGTACGCCGTATTTCAACTGAATAGGAAGAGAACTGTTTTATGTTTCTCTCCGCTGCTTTTCTATTATTACCTAGCTAATGGAAATACATCAAACAAATGTTCTACAAGCGCAATAAATATTAAAGTTGACCTATCCATCTGGGAGAAATGAGAACAATACTGCTCACTTTTAGCCCAAATATGACACTGATAAATGGAGCGATGAGATTCCATCACACTCGCAACAATCTGGGCCGGAGCCCCCGCGTGATCCTGGTACCAGCAATTTTCTCCATTCATCTTCATTAGGCAGTCACTTGACCTGCCTCCCGACATCCCTGTCAAATCAGAACCTTCAGGGGGCTTGTTGTACTTTCTAACAATGTAGCCTAAATGTGCTCTTCATTTTTTTTTTTTTTTTTTAGAAGCCAGAAGGAGGCCTCAATGAGCATGAAAGAGGGTGCGAACAATTCCTCTGGATGCAAAGAGACATCAAATGTTACTCATGATTAAAAGGGAAACCCAGGTATGAAACGGGGCCGTGCAGCCCCCTGCTTCCAGCGCATCGCCAGGGTGGCAAGGGAGGCCTCTTGGGGGGAAGGGGGGGCAATGCGCACCCCCTGAGCCATACAAAGACAATTAGGTATTCAAATGAAGGATATATGCAGGGCTTTATCACAGATGTAGAAATGCTTTCCATTTCCTTCCTCAATCACAGTTGCAAGTGAGCTGGAACAAGAAAGGAGGACATTCTTACCTCGCACAATGAACGGGTGTCATCACATTAGCGGTTTTACATTGCAGCTCCCATTATTTTCTATTTCAACGGCATAATAAGAGGGGAGCTGATTTGATTATTCCGTAATAGTGAAAATGAATACCAATGCAATATAAAATTGCTATTATAACACAAAGCTACTAATATGATTCACAAGACCCCCTGGAAATTAGGTTTTATAACTATGATCACAGGGGAAAAATTAGAAAGCCAGTAGGCAAGAAGGGAATTAGGTGTTCCCACACCGGTCTTAGCGAGGCAGGCGGCATTTCCTTCGAACGACATACAAAACCCAGTCCGTGTGAATTATTTGAGACGTACTCCTTTGAGTCTGTCTTTATGGCATGTGTTCCAAATACTCATAATGTTAACTAAAGCCATGTTCGAGTGTAGTCTTAAGGCAAGGTTTTCTGATTCAAAGAAAGCCGTAAATGAAAGCATGCTAGGCAAAGTATGAAGAATCCATCACTTTTCCCAGAACCAGATTTTTAGGACCAGACGGATTCTAAAAATCCACAATAAACAGAATGATCGAAGTAACACTGCCCCAGGATTCGGGTCAAAGGCCCTCTTTTATCCCTGCCCTTCACCCCCAAATAAAAAGGATGTCAACCTCGTGATCATGTCTAAACCAATCTCCTCCCTAGCAGTCTTGGAAGGATCTTAGACCCAGCTAAGATCTGCTCAGCAGGCAAGGAGCGCTCCTGACACCTGAGGTGGTAACCAAGCTGAAAACACACTTTCCCTCTCGCTTCAAACACAGACCTGCCTGGACAGGGAGTGGTCATGAGCATAGAAGTTGCTGGACAACGTCTCTGGCATCCCCCCAGGTACGAGGTAAAGATGCAAGGTCCTTCACAAAAGCTCTTTCCGAGTCAGTTCTCTTCCAGCTTCTAAGGGTGTATGAGATGTCTAAGACAAGAAAAACCATGGCAAGCATCAATCTTTGGCTTCAACACAAGCGTCACTGGCTCCAACGTGACAACTGTAAATTCTCTCTTCTGACCCAATGTGAGAAGGGATAGGATACTCTTATGTAGGTCAGAGGTCTTCCACCTTGGCAAAGACAGGGCATTCTAGAACTGGAAAAGGCTTTCCTATTACTTATAGGACAGGATTTTCTTCTCCAAATAAAAGGGATGCTGCTATATTTAAGAGACCTAAGAGAAACAACTCCCTCATGTTCTGCTGGCAGAGGAGGCCACATCGTATCAAATTTTACCCTATGTCTGCATATTTCCTTCGCGTGTTTCAACATCTGTTATTGAAGGAGGTGGCACTACGGCATGAACAAAAACCAAGGATTATGCAAATAAAACAGGTATATCCCTCACACATCACCCCCTCAGCACAGGCCATAACTCCTGACACAGCCTTGTCATCAACAAATACCCTGCTAACTGACCAGGACTCGTACCACTTCAGCAGCATTTGATCATATGAGCCAATGGTATCGCACTGGAATGCTTCACGGAGTTCCAGAACACTAAAATCCTGCCAAGTTTCTCAAGCAGAGCACCAGAGAAGCATTTCCAAGACTTGGGAAGGCTGATGGTGACACTCCTACCAGGAATCAAGGGTTGATCTCCAAACCTCTGCACTCACCACCACTACATTTTCGAATAATCCATACGCCAATGTGTCTTAATAACAATATTTACTGAGCACCTTCCCTGTGCTGGGTATTACGCTAATCCTGTCCTGTTACCTCATTTATCCTTTACAACTCTCTTAGGAGGTAGAAACTACCATATTTCACAAAATCTAAGACACCACCGATGGTAAGATAAAACCCAACTACAGACACGTTACAATGTGGAAAAGATGTGTGCCTTAGGTCAATGAAATACGGTATTATCATTATTATTTTTACTTTTACTATCCCCATTGGTACCTAAGGCTCAGAGTTCAAAGCTCAGAGAGGTTAAGTAACCTGTCCACAATCACACGCCAGGAAAATCTGGACTCAAACAGAACGGTTGGATTCTGACACCTTAAATTCTAAATAAGTAGTCTCCAATTATTTTTATTGCACGCCTCTACTAAAGATATTCATTGAAATAATCATAGTTAACACTTTTCTAATACTTGCCATGGTGCCAAATACAGACAAAAGCCCTTTCCATGTGTTAACTCATTGATTCATCACAACAACTTAGGAGACTGGTACCATCACTGTACCCATTTTATAGAAGAACGAACCGAGCACCTTAGCCAAGGCCATACGGTGATGCAGACAAGCGAGCTCCAAAGCCCATGCTCCTGAGCCACTGTACTGTCTCTCTAAAAAATGGGCACCCACTGCCAACACATGCAGATTAACTTATTTATAAATTATATACACAATGGCTACCATCTGACAAATTATGCATATTTCAAATCATCATAAATTGTAATAAGAAAGGATTGAAAATACAAAATTACTAATATTTTCTCCTGCCATAAAGGTCACTCCCTGTGCTCTGTGAATCATACTGGGAAAAACACTGCCCCCAAGCCATGAATCAACTGATTCCTTTTGACAACCTTCCCTATCTCGAATGATCTATAAGAGACAGTCATGCCACAAACTAAGGCTCCCTCGGACTTCCTTCCTGGGGTAGCATGGACTCTTCTCAATTAAATCCTACAATTACTTGAGGGAAGGTAGAAACAGAAAAGGGAAGGAGAATATTTCAGTTTCCTGTCATTTGAATACCCACCAAATAAAACTTGGGCCATGTCAATAAGGAAAAAGGGGAAACCATCCCCCAGGTGGCTTATCAATACATGGTATCCTGAGACACTACAACTCCATTTCTGCCTGGAAGTTCCTTCCAACCCTTTAATAAGATAAACAATTAAGCAACTCTTGAGCGCCCACTGTTTGCCAGCCCATGTGCAGTACCAGGAACACAAAAATAAAAGCTACAATCATTCACGAACAAGATTTCACAGTCAAAACTAGGAGGAAAATCAAACGTTGGTGGGAAAAGTCTCACTCTCCCATGCTTCAAGTTTAATTCTTATTTCTAAAATGTCTTCCCTTTGAGGGGCGCCTGGGTGGCTTAGTCGGTTAAAATGTCTTCCTTTAATATTAGCCAGAAAGCCAGTTCCAGTAAGATAAGCACCAATAAATACCAAGCAAGTCAAACCTACGAGAACAGATCTTCAAGAAAGGGAAACAATTTTTGGATCCATGCTGCCATGCTTAATGAAAAACAGGTTTCCAAGAAAACCTTTACTATTGAAGTTTGACCAAAAAGATTAATTACATTGTAGTCAAAATGAAGAATTCCACAAAGATCTCTCAAATGTCACTTTTTAACGAAACTAAGAGCAGAGGAAGTGTTTTACAATCATTACAAAAAAACTTTTTTGAGAAACTAACATAAGAATTCCATGATACCCTACTGAAGTCTCAGTAACTCAGTTTCTAGGGATTTAAAAACACTGTCAAACAGTATTGCTTCTTGCATCAAGTATATCACTGGCCTGCGGGTAGAATACTAATACTATTAATAAAAACGACAATGCATTTTTTCACATTATTTTATATCAGGGGCTGGAAAACTGCTCCTTAAAGGACCAGATCATAAATATTTTAGGTTCTATAGGCCATCAGCTCTGCCTGAGGTACATGAAATCAACCACAGAAGACAGAGAGTACATAAATAAATGAGTGTGGCTGCATTCCAATAAAACTTTATTGACAAAAACAGGTGAACCAGCCCATGGGCCATAGTTGGCTGACCTAGGCTTTAAATTATTTATATCTACTGAGTTTCTTTTAAAGATTAATGTTTATCAGGCTCTTTTCATCATAAAAATTACGTTTGTTCATTACAGACATTTGGAAAGTATACAAATGCAGAATGAGGGAAGAACGCTGGACTATGATGTCAAAAAAGGGCGAGGTTCCACGCCAGCTGTGGGACTCTGGGCAAGTAACCGGCCATCTCAAAGTGGGGGTTTCTTCACTCACAAAATAGAGATGATGACCACCCCAACTTTATAGCATCATCAACATTCACAGACAAGTGGATGTGAGTAAGCGTAAGCCCACCACTCGGTGTGTCACAACTACTGCGGCCAACTTTCTTCTAATTCATCTCTGATGATATTAAAAAGCACCCAGTACAATGCCAACATAACTAAGTAGAATGGACTCTTATGCTAAGAATGAGCGACTGAAAACGACAGAAGGATGGAAGGAGATGGTGAATTTTGACCTTAGTTTCCAGGTTAAAGTAAAACCTGAAATTCCAAATGTTTTCTAAAAGAGAAAGGCAACAGAAAGTAATCGTTAATGTTTAAACTTCATTGATAGGTTTTCTAGAGAAAATTCCATATAATTTGTTTTTCTCAAACTCCCAAAGAAGACAGAAAAGTTAAAAAAAAAAAAAAAAAGAGCTGCTATTATACAACATGACTTGAACCCAAGGATGCATTATGGAAAGGACACACAATACTCCAAGAGTGAATGCACTGGACAATCACACATCGCTCCAAAGCCTGCTTTGTTGTTGTTTTTAAAATCAAGTGGTCCTATGCTGGTATTTGTCCCCCAACAGAGTCACCACTTTCATATTCGCGACAGTAGGAGATGAGATAGTTAACAAATAATAGGTCAGGAAAATACAGAGATTAAGTCGTTTCTTTTGGCAACATTGGACATGAGGGCAGCGTAGGCCAACCAAGTTGTGCAATAATTTTTGTTGTTGGGAAATGATGAAAAAGCCCAGTGTGCTCCCTGAGGAAGTTCACGTTCTAAAATGGAGAGCATGAGCTAATGTCTCTGTGCACACAGGACCCCCCCCCCCATACACACATTAGCTGGAGAGCACGGTCAAGTCTACACGCTCTCTTGCTCACGTGACAACATTTCAAAGCACAGGTGACATGCAAAGAAGGCAAGGGAAGAGATGTGGTTTGTTTCACTGAGGGAATAAAGGAGGCTTGTAAACATCTGCTGGGATGGCCGGGTAGATAGAATCACGTGTGAGAGACAGAAAGGCAGAGTGAGGGGTAAGGGGCTCGATCAAGGAAAATGGGAAGAGGAGATGAAAAGACAGCGATGGAACAGCCGTCCCTGGTAATGTATTAAAAGAAGAGAAACTCTGAAAGAAGCAGGATAGTGAAGATCCCGTAAGGAGGGCAATAGATGAGAAAGAAAAGGCCTGGCTAGGAATCTCCAAACCTTACCATTTCACTACTGTCATGTTAATCACCAATGTGGTTAAGATATAATGATTAATTTATGCCACCAATAGTTCTGACTTTATTAATCTCTCGTTCAAACAACAATAATCATCTGGCTAATCTATTGCTTCAGAGGGATGACTTATTTGCTTGTTTCCTTAGCTATAATAAATTCTGAATGCCAGGGTCCCCAAACTAATCATTAAACAAATTGATAATTTGGAAGCATGGGAATAATTATAGATTATGCTAGACAATATAACTAGATTGGGTTTTCATGAAGCTGATGACTGGATTTTGCCACAAAAATCACTAACTGCTTTGGCGTCCAGAGAATGGCCTCATGGATAAGCCCCAAGTTCCTTCTGGAGAATGCAAAACAGTCAAAATCACATTCAACAAGCTAATATTTTTATATCTCGATAGAAATCAGAATCTCTAGGAAGGTCTCCATTTTTATCTAAACCTGTTGGAAACCTCAATAATAAATTTATTAACTTAGCCCTGAATTGACACTTCTAATCAAAATTACAATCACTATAAGAGAAGGGTCTCAGCATTAAACTCTGGGGCTATTTTATTGACATCCAAGAATTTGGGGAGTGCGGTAATGAAAACTTCTCATGCTAGAAACAGTGCCTCAAAAGTACATCTTGGTTTCACGTCTCACTAGGCACATGCCTGAAACGCACAAAATGCTCATGGCTCCAAACCCATGTGCCCAAAGGCCCAGTTCCCAAAAGACAAGAACAAATAGAACAGATCAAAAGGAGCATTTCCCACCAACTGGTGGAAGCCAAATCCAAGGTGAAGAAAGGGGACAGAACACAAAGTAACTACTGCCTTCTTCTCAACCCAACCCACCAAGTAATACATCAAATTGGACCATAGACAGATTCGAGGCTTTATAAAGTGGCTGCTGTATACACCTGAAGGGCTTTGTGAATTCGTAGCCCTTCTTTTGAAGAAGGAGGGTTTCTGGGCAGTGGTATAACCACAGGCTTATGGTGGCCAGGTCCCTACCGTAAGATGCTCGGGACCATAAGCATATTGGTCAGGTTCCTAAAGTAATTTAGACCCTTTAGAAGCTACAGACAAGGTACAGCAAAGAAGACTCTTATTGGGACAGGACAGGGCTGGAGAGGCCTCCAATGATGAGATACTATTTACAATCATTGTAAAGATGAAAAAAACATGACTACATCACATCTTAACACTCTCCTCCCGAGAACTCTGCCTTTCCTTAGAATGTCCTTCTAAACCTACTTCACCTAAGAAGTGCTACCATTTATAATGTAGCAGGGTTTGTGTCAAATTCTCAAACAAGGTTATCATGGAGACTGTTAAGTAGCTGGAAGCCCCAGTTAGAGTCACCCACAGAGATGTGAATTCTGCTCAGTGTGCAAAGCTTCCAAAGAAGTGGTCACTGACCCTCAAGGTGGTGAGACCCATACAACTCATATTTATTATTAAAATGTGTGGTGTTTGGGGCACCTGGGTGGCGCAGCGGTTAAGCGTCTGCCTTCGGCTCAGGGCGTGATCCCGGCGTTATGGGATCAAGCCCCACATCAGGCTCTTCTGCTATGAGCCTGCTTCTTCCTCTCCCACTCCCCCTGCTTGTGTTCCCTCTCTCGCTGGCTGTCTCTATCTCTGTCGAATAAATAAATAAAATCTTTAAAAAAAATAAAAATAAAAATGTGTGGTGTTTGGCTCCCCACTACTGGGGCACACAGACACCTGGGATACATACAAAACATCTGCAGAGTTATGGAGTGAAAGTGATAATTTCCCAAATTATCAATTTTACTCCAAGCATGGGGAGAGAAAGGGAATTATGACTTATGTATTTGAGCAAACAGACACTCTATAAAAGAATGTAAAATCTGCATAACAAATAACACAAGGGACTTTAAAGAGTTGTTGCAAACTAGTGACTCTGAAGGAGTTTTCTACCTTCTTTGCCATCAGGGGTGCTTCTGTGATAATGTTTAAGAAGGTGAGTCTTTCAGAAGTCACTGACATCTTCATTTCCACATTTATGCTTACCTGTTTGTACATACTGTCATAAGTAAAAGAAGCCACACACAAGGACAGAAGTAGTTAGGAAAATATTATGTCAAAGGCTGTTTTTAAGGAAAATGATATATACTCAATATGTCCATGTTAATGGAACAAAGGAATGCAACAGATAACCTAAGAGATCAGTTAGTTCAGAACTGGTTCTGAAGTCTAGAACTCATACACTAAGAAATGAAATCCACCAGATTTTTCACAGTTTATCTATGATCTGAATTACATTTTACAAGGGCTAATATCTTTTTTCCCCCTCTTTTGGGTATCCAGATTATATTTTTTGAAAATAATAATCTAACCATGTTGGGTGGCAGAAGAAAGCCCAGGAAACGGAGAAAGTAAATCAGCGAACTCAGCTACATCTCAATCGAGCTACGGAGTTTGTGTACCTACAACATTGTAAGTTTCAGGTTGGTAACAACATGCTTAATATTTGATCAAAAATACTGAGCACTTTTGACCAAGCATGGTAAGCAAAGAAATATGCCATCAAAGTAGAACTCCTCTAAGTTACCATTCTATAAGAAGTTTCCCTTTGATTTAATTAGATGATCAAGCAAGCCTACAAATATCTGGAGACATTACTATGGAGACTGATTTGGGCGAGCCGTCCAGCAGAGACACATTTTGGGTGGGGGTGTAAATTAGTGCAACCGCTCTGGACAACAGTTCACCGTGACCCAGTCAAGCCCGTTATCCTACCTGAAAACCCATGAGTTCTACCCCTTGGTAAAGAGAGGAGAGGAACTCCCCCCGCATGTTGCACTGGGGCACAGAGGCTCAGATGTTTGTAGGGATACTGTTCCTAATGGCAGGATGTTCAGAACACATCAAATGTCCACTGACAGAGGTGGTACATATTCACACAACGGAATACTCCAGAGCGGTGAAAACTAAAGAAGTACAGCCCCATGCATCAGCTAAGAGGAGTATCACAAAAATAATAATTGGGGGGGAACGAGCAAGTCACAGAAGAAAATGTACGCGTAATTCCACTGCTACAGAGATGAGAAGTATGCAAAACTGAACAATATATAGTTGAGGGATAACTGGATGCCTGGTAAGACCATAAAGAAAGAAAAGGAAATGATAAATTCGGGAGGGTGACTACCTCCTGGGGGTGGGGATGGAGGGAGCTGCAACTGGAAAGGACCCCAGGGCTGGGGGGGTCAGGGGGGCGGGCTTCAAAATCACTGACAACTTTCAATTAAGTTGGGTGTTGAGTAAGTAGGTAATCATTTTATTATTACTCTTTAAAAGTCCTCATCACTCATACTCCTGTACATACAATCTATTTCATTATTTAAATCCACATGTATAGTTCTATATACATGTATATATTACATATGTAACGATGAAGAGGCTTTAAAATGCAACGGAAGAGTATGTAATAAGCCCACATCGCTGGCATACGAACAATCAAAAGATGATTGTTATTAATAAAATAACTCAGAAAGAAGCATTAGTGTATTGCCAAAAATGCCGGGTGCTGTGCTGTTCCTGCAATCCAGGACAGCCAAGTTAAGGAAAGTTCCCCTTTGTCTATCTTTCTTCTAAGCCACAAGTATGAATAAATGTTTACTTGGAATTATCTCTGTAACTATGCTAGAAGCTAATGTTGCGAGCGAAGCTATTTATACAGCCTCATCATTGGTTTGAATGCTTATCATCGCAGTTTTATTACAAAGAACATCTAAAAGATTCCTTTCCAAGCTAAGGAAAAAAACAGTACTATAATAAGGTATCTTACATTAGCGGGTAAAAATACTCCGTTTAGAGAACATAATATAATTAGTTTCTATTCCAAGTCTGTCAGTGTGCACTGTTAACCTCTGACAACTATACATGAACCTTTTAATTAGTGTGTTATCTTTGGCGCAATTAATAACTTGTACCTCGTGTTGTAGGCAAATTAAAGTTTTCCCCACTAAAGCCAAATTCTTCGGTTAGTCCTAAAAGTGTTTTGCCATTTAAACGAAATTTTAACATTCAGATCTCTTGCTCCCCAAACACATAAGCCATTTTTCCAGAGCTAGACAGCTTTTTGCTATCACTGTTCTTTCAAATATTTTACCTAAGACAGAGAATCTCATATTAAATTCAATTTCACACTTGCCAATCACACACACCCACTCACAATTCCTCCAGATGATGCAGGGTGGCCTAATGTGTGTATGTGTGTACGCGTGTGCACACACCACACACACAAGGCTTAAATACACAGAAACACAGTAACTGCTAGGGGCTGGTCAAACAAACAGATTTCTAGCATACCATTTTCTTACACATTGAACACAGTGGTTGATAGTAGCAGTTCTACGAAGATAATTAACCTTTAAACGTGAACTGGCAAGTCCAAAGTCTAAGTTCCATAGCTGTGGTTCTCAAACTCGTGCTGTAATGGTGACTCATGGTATTGATGACCTAAATCTAAAAGGACTCCCCCCCGCCCCGCCACCTCCCAGAAACCAGAGGTATTTGCTACTGGTAATAGTGAGGAAGGAGCTTCTAAATACAAAATCAGCTATATTCCTCCAACCCCTGGAAACCCACCTCCTTCCCTTGTGCCTCAAAAAATACATGTTGCATTTCCAAAAGAACAAAGATGGTGAAAAAAAATGATGCCACTTACAACCAAGGCTCTTATTTACTTGGCTTTCCCCTTTCTCTTATGACGACCGTAGAAAATCTCAAAATATCTGTCGGTAAAGGGATGCAGAAGGCGTAAGGATTGAAGCAGAGAAAAGTAATACTTAGCGTGAGGGCCTTAAAGATCCAGAGTAGGTATGCTGAGCAGAAATACATATGAAAAATTTATATCAGAACAAAATAAAAATGGATTTAGTAAAGCTGGATTTAAGTTGAAAACAGCTATTTGAACTCGTGAACTTAACCCCAAAATTATCTTTTCAGCTCTCCCCTTAAAATGACCTAATGGAGAAGTCATTTCTTCCTTCCAGAAGTACTTACATGGAACAGTAGCCAAACTTTAGATTTGAGTACTATCCCCACGATAGAGAATGAGAGCTCCTTGGAGAACAGTGGATTCCAAGTGTTAGGACAGGAGAAAATCGAGATTGACTGGAACTTCTTGGGGTTCTCAGAAAATAAAAATGCTTTCAGGAATGCCTGGCGGTGATGCTGACAGAGGGAGCCCCAGAGGTCACACTGTGACCATCTGAGAATCGACATGAGAGTATAGAGTATAATTAATCAGAACACGTGCATCTTAGAAAAAGCTCTGAGTTCAAGATGCTAAAATAGAAAAGTTCACGTGAAGTATATAAAAAAAAGGTTATTTGTAATACAAAAGAAGAGGGAGTCTAAAAGGATAATTTAAAATAAATTTTAATGGGTGGTGAAGTATTCACAGATTGGGATGTCTGTTTCTCCTATTAAGCATTTGCCTCTTCATAAATTACAGATCTGTATTTTTCATTATGTTGTGTTTGTACAAAAGAATGAACACGGGAACTCTGAGTAACCCAAATATTTCCGGAAAAGTAAAATATATTCCGAGAAAACATGAAGGATCCCAGCAACAGTTGGAAGAGTGATCTTAAAGGGTCAGGAAGTTTGAGAATTCTTAGTCCATACTCTCATGACTTAAAAATTTAGCATCCTTAAAAAAAAAAAAACCACACAATTCTTCAGTTTAAAATCCCAGTGGACTTTATCATTTCAAAGGATACTTAAAAGCAAGCAATATAGCTCCTGCCTAACTGGATGAATACAGAACTCCTGAGGGCGGCAGCACAGCACAGTGGAGAAGCAAACCTGGAATCAGATATTCCAGGTTCAAACACCACTTTGCCTATTTCCCGACTTAAAAAATGTTACTGCCTGCCATTCCTCCCTCTTGGAGAAAACGAGAGGATCAACTGCATTAATGTATTTTAAGTGCCAATCCCTGTGGCTTGCATTTGTTTGACTGCATTTGTTGGTCCATCTTTAAGATAGCTGGACCATGAAAAGAGTAAGACATTTTTTATTACCATACTTCAGAAATCAGGACTCATTCTGGAAGAGACAAATATTAGCTCCAGTTGATTTCCTTTTGACTGAATCAAAAGGATAAAAAATTGGCCTCAGGAAGAGTTGCTAAAGTGCCAGGAAGGTTCTGGAAAGAAAAACTACAATGCTGGTAGATTGTGGTCAACATCAAAATGATTCCAACCCCACAGGCTCTATAACCCAGAACTTTACTCTGGGGATATTCCAACCAACATGAGCCTCTGTTTTCTGTTTACCCAGAGCATAGCTACCGCTCGATATGCCCATTGATACAACATATGCCATGTGCTATTCTGTGTGAGAAGAGAAGAGAAGAGAAGAGAAGAGAAGAGAAGAGAAGAAGAAAAAAGCAAGCAAGTAAGCAAGCAAACTAAGATGGCTTCAGCAAAGTGAAAGCCAAGAAGAATTATGACTTGAGCTTGGACAGCAAGGAAGGAACTAAAGAACATAATGTAAGCAAAGTAAGCAAAAAGATCACATCCAAAAGTTGATCAATTTTCTTTTTGCAATTCCAAACACTATGTAGGTACATAATATCACATTGTGTACAACTGCAGTGCATCAAAAGGGAAGAATGGCTATAATGCATATAGACAGCAACAGAACCTTTCAGGGGCTTAAGAAAACAGAGGTGGAGGGGCACCTGGGTGGCTCAGTCGGTTAAGTGTCTGCCTCTGGCTCAGGTCATGATCCCAGAGTCCTGGGATCGAGGTCCGCATCGGGGTCCCTGCTCAGTGGGGAGCCTGCTTCTCCCTCTGCCCTTCCCCCCTGCTCACCATCTCTCTCTCAAAAAAGAAAGAAAGAAAGAAAGAAAGAAAGAAAGAAAGAAAGAAAGAAAGAAAGAAAGAAAGAAAAAAGAAAGAACGAACGAACACAGAGGTGGAAACACCACTACAAAAAGGCTGAGTAAACCACAGCCTTATCCACTCAAACACTTAAAAGGACGTATGCTGTAGAAAAGGCAACTGGCTCTCCATTTTCACTCATGTCCAACTGAGAGCTATCACGACCAGTAATCTTCCAAACGATCAGATACACAGTGTCACCTGTGTCCTAGAAACATTCTGTGTTATAACGGGAGATTTATGGGATATTTGTTACAAGGATGATAACCACCTCCTCTTTGTACACTCAATGTAAAGAAATATCTAGGACGGGGCCCGTACTTCCCGAACAGTCACATAAACTGGAGCTGGTGTAAGAGTAAAGGCGTGAGTGAAAAATTACAGAAGCCCAGATGAGACAGAAACTGAAAACGATTTCTCTTGCAGTTAAAATAGGATAATCTATGCAAAGCTCCTAGCAGAGTACCTCAGATCCTGTAAGGGTTCAGTAAATGTTAGTTCCTTTCCAAAATAAAAGCAACACGGTTTTTTCTGTATTGCTTCTACTCTAGTGCTAAAGCTAACTGTACTGATCTAGAATTGCAATGGAAAGGTCGACTGAAAAAAATCTAAAACACAGAACTTTCCAAATAACGAGGAGTTATTTGATTCATTAAAACTACTTAGCAGAAGGGCAGGGAATTTACATATATTTTTCTAGATGCTTTACATACATTAAACCTTCCAAAGGAACTGAGGTAGATATTACAATCTCCTTTTTTCTGAAGAAAAAAATCATGGTCCGGTGATATTAAGTAATGTCAACAAAGGCACAAAGCCAAGAAATGGCAACTGTGGGAGTCAAACAGAAGGTTTTTAGGCTCCAAATTTAGGTGTTTTTCCACTATATCAGATTGCCTCTCAGATATACAAATTTAACAAATTCCAAATCATTGGGACCGAAATAAATATCTTTTTTATTAAACGCTTTATGTCTTCTTTTATGTTTCTGGGTATCAAAGCAGCCATAAATCAAGAGCCAATGCTTTCTAATTTAACTCCACATGACTGGTCTTCAGCAAGGTCCTTGCTGATACTTAATCCCTAAACTACTCATAGCACACTTCATTCAACTTTGGAACAGCCATTTTTAAAAAGGGGAAATAGGTATTATTTTCACAGTATGGTTGTAAAAGATGAGGTAAGAACAGTTCTAGCAAGCTCAGGAGAGCTGGAAACAGAAGACTCCAGAAGCCTATGAGAGGATGGGTATACTGGAAGAATACAAGTAGACTGAAAATCTAAGAACAGGTATTATATGGGAGATAGGAATTATCTTGGAAGAGCCAAGCCCCAGAGGAAGAGAAAGAGCATATAACTTTAGAAAGAAACCAACTTTATAAAGGGACACGAGAGAATACAGTCCTGTGAGAGCAGAGTTTTGCCCTGTCTTGTTTTGTCACACAGGAGATACTAACTAGGTATTGCTGGATAAATAAATGAAGCAAATGGGTAACTTAAAAGCACAGCTTAAAATAATTTTTTTAAGAGGGGAGAGGCGTGCTTGTGTCCCTGTCCTTGGTCCTGAATAGCTGTGTTCGGTGAGAAATGAGCTTCCTAATAACCCTAGTTCACTGGCGCCCAGATTCTACTAGTTTTTCTTTGTTTGAATTTTCATCTTTATGAAATAAAGAAAAGAGTCTGATTTTTTGAGCTGCAGAACAAATCATTCCCTGACTTCTGTTCTGAGTTTGCATGTACTTTCAACAGTTCTATCATGCTGCACTTATAAATATTTCCCCTACTCCCTTTGGGAAGTTGGGCGTTATGTGTTTCTCATCCTCCCCTGATGTTATACTTTAGTTTAAAAATAACAATCATTATCACTCAATTATTCAGTGATCAAGTGTAACACCAGGTGCAAACAAAAGTTCTGACAACACTAAAACATGCCCTTATTACTGCAAAGGATTTAAGAGCTTGGCATTCATGAAGCTAGTGATCATGTTACTCTCTCAATTTGAAAGAGGGAAACAGGAGACAAGCTTAAGCTGATTTTTTTTTCTTTTTGCCCTTGTAACTTCCTTTTTGTTGGTATTAAGGATAGCTACAGCAAACTATATTAGTTAGCTCTCCATTTTCTTCACTTTCTCATCAACACAATCAACATCTAGAACGTTTTAAAATTATTTTAATTATTTTTATAATCAATCTTCTGAACCAATAACTCTGAAATACCAACAGTACAATCACTTTGGGTTTTTCTCTTTTCATTTATTATTCATGGGGGGGAGGGTCTGTATGTACACACCCACGCACACACACAAATGTAACGCACACATTTGGGGGGGGGAGCCCTCAAAGAATTATATATTTCAGAACTGAAAGGGCATTTGAGCTAATGTGGTCCAAACTCTTAGTGTTGCAGATGGATCTCAAATGTAAACTAGCTTTCAAATTTCACACAGATATGTAACATGGTCATGGATATAACAGCTAAGAAAATCAGCCAAACAAAGACTGGCATTAATACATTTAGATTAAAAAATCATCTCATTTAATATTTTTTATCAGTTTCCAAATTTCAGGAACTAGATCTTTATAGCTCTGTACAACACACTATAAAAGAAAAATTATATTTTCCCAGTATAAAAATAAATATGATGAAAATTTATAATTGCAAAAGAAAGGGACCTGGATGCATCACTTATATGCTTTATTTTTAAAGATTTTATTTATTTGACAGAGATAGAGACAGCCAGTGAGAGAGGGAACACAAGCAGGGGGAGTGAGAGAGGAAGAAACAGGCTCCTAGCGGAGGAGCCTGATGTGGGGCTCGATCCCACAATGCGGGGATCACGCCCTGAGCCGAAGGCAGACGCTTAACCGCTGTGCCACTCAGGCGCCCCCACTTACATGCTTTTAGAAAAATCTATCTCAGGGGTGCCTGTGTGGCTCAGTTGATTAAGCATCTGAATCTTGATCTCAAGGTGGTGAGTTCAAGCCCCATGTTGGGCCCTATGCTGGGCATGGAGCCTCCTTAAAAAAAAAAAAAACAAAAAACCCATCTCATCCATCAGCAACCATGAAAAAGAAAGGCTGGCAACAGAGATAATTAATTATACTTATTTTTCAAGAAACAAATACTTTGGGGTATTTTAAAAATCTTTTTTTGCTACAACTGACATAACTCTTCACTAAAATTTCTGGCATTCCTTCTTTCTGATAATGACTCAACATTACCAAAATAGCAAGAGGCTGAAGAACTAAAACATACACTAATCCATTGAGGTTTACCAATTTGGATATATTTAAACATTTACATATTTATTGGCTTAACTTAGCTGCCTTAAATATAAATGTGTATCATAAATTCTATATAGACAAACAGGAGATCAGTGGTGAGGGGTACGTCGTACAAAGGGGCACAAGGGAACTTTCTGAGGTGACAGAAATATTCTATTATCACAGCGGTGGTTGCTTACAACTACCATATTGATCAAAACTTATCAAACTACATGCTTTGAATTGGCAAATTTTATTGTATGTAGATTATATCTCAATAAATCTGAATCCATCCCCCTAAAAAAAAAAAAACCCCAAACCTTGATGTACCATGACTCCTAAGAATAATTTCAAGAACATCATGTGGACACAAATACTATGACCCAATGTAATACTTCAAAGCATGCATAAAGTACATAGTGTTCTCCTAGACAGCTACACACACAACACATTAAGGAATAATAAGTACAAAAACTCAGTTAGACACCATCATACAGAGCAGAAAACAGATTTCCCACCCCCTGCCCTAACTATCCCTTAATCATCTCAGTCTAACTGAGGGCAGAATTGGGAGAACTTCCAGAAGTATCTTAAGTCACTTCCTTTAGATACCCACCCCTCGAAGATTCCCCTGGTTCCCAGACACTTCTGTCTAGTCTCACTGGACGCTCAGAATGATTTTAGGAGTGGCTCACCTCCACCTGTGCCTCTGTCTCTACACCAGTAAGAATCAGGCAGAGAAAGAAATTCCAAATACTGGAAGGAAAAAGATCTAGTGGGAAGCCAGGTTCGTTATGGCAAAACCTCCTCTTGCCACACCGATAGCTCCCTTCTCCTAGGAGGTGCCCAGGGCCGGCCCCCAAGACTGTCTATAAATAGGGAACAGAAGAGAAAAGCACTAATAATGACTAATGTAACATAATTAAATAATTTATGAAGGATAAAATATTAGAGCCAGGGGAGCTCTAGAAGAACGGAGAGGCCACATGTGTCTTATGTTCAAGTTTGGTCTTTAAAAACCTAACTGTCGGGGCACCTGGGTCGCTCAGTTGGTTAAGCCTCTGCCTTCGGCTCAGGTCATGATCTCATAGGTCATGGGATCGAGCCCAGGGTCCAGCTCCCTGCTCCTCGAGGAGCCTGCTTCTCCCTCTCCCTCTGCCCTTCCCCCCTGCTCGTACTCTCTGTCTCTCTCAGATAAATAAAATCTTTAAAAATAAATAAATAAAAACCAACCTGTCCTCTGCAGTGCCATCACACGAAGCAAACTAATAAATCGGGAACACTGGGGTCTATTCGGTCAGAGCGAACACATCAAGACCACTTTGAAAGTACGCAGGAAAACACAAAAGTAACAAATCATATCACTATATTTAAAAAATATAAACTACTGAAAGTATGAGAACATTTGTATTTAGTCCATCTGCGATCCCTCTCAAACCCCCAAACAAGGGAGACATACATTTTGGCTTCCAAAAAATATTTTTGTTTTTTTTGTTTTTTTAAAAAAAACGATGTAATACATGTGCTTTCAATTTTATTTAATAAAAAGTAGGGCGAAGTAAAAAGCAGGTGCCTCTACAGATGGAATATGCTAAACACATGTGACCCCTCTGATAATTCCGGATCCCCACCCCACCCCCTGCTTTTGGAATTTACAGCAGCCCTAAAAACCTGCATTTCAAATATTGCTAAACATTTAGCGTCTACAAGGATGAGGGTCGTTATTTTGCATGGAAACACATCTTCAAATAGTATTTCTGGCTAGTTTTGAAGGTCTGCAATTGATATCTTTTCCATATATACTTAACCTCCTACAGATTTATTTGATTCTCAATAATTACTATTCTCTGGTAAAAGGCATATGTTATTACAGTACACTGCACTCCCACAAGCTGTCCATTCAGTGTATTTTAATAAATCTCTGCCAGAGCTGTATAAATTTGATCCTGTTTAAATTTAATAAGGATCAGAATATATCAAAGCACAAATACTCATGGGAGAAATAGATATTTTGCATAGTTATTGAATGGCCTATTCAGGGATACAATATGTAAGACCCAGACCATCAACCTTGAATTAAAAAGAGAGATTAATGTGTTCAAAGCCGGCTACTTGTTAAATAACATATGAAATTAGTATTTAATAAAACATCTTCTCTATATTGCTGCTAATGGTATCAGTCCTCATACAGCTTTAATATCAATATTCCCACACAGAATTCTAATATTTACAAGAATTGTCAGCAACGTATTTCTTAAATATCTACATTTACTCTGATAAAATGCAATTGTAGCAATGCTATATGGCACAGAGATGAAGAATATCTTATGGAAATTTAGAATGTTTAATGTTCACCTGAATAATAGAAATTAAAAGAACAACTACTTTACTTGATATATTTCTCACAGATTTCAAGCATGATGAACAATGAATCGTTTTTCCAAACATCCTCGTCCCATAGAAGGACGTTTCTGATTTGAATCCTATTTCAATGATCACTAATATTCTGTGGTTGAGTAAATCATTTCCATTTTTTTTCTACCAAAATTCACGCTTGAGTGTAAACACAAAGGACAATGACTAATGAAGCCTGGATTTAGGAGCAGGAAGAGGGTACAGAAGGGCAAAATGTCAGTTATCAGGAAATCCTTCCTCACAGTGAGGACAACTGTCACCAACATCAGAGGGAAACGGTATCACTCACGGCATGTAAAACCAACCTCTTCTAGCACTAAACAACCTTCCATGGCAGATGGATGGCTAAGCGGTCTTGAGTGATCTACAAATATTTTGGAGGCTTCAAACTATTTAAAGTCCATGATATCGACATTAACTCCTGCCTGTTATGTTGAAATTTATACCTCGTTACTCCCAATCACTTTCATCTTCTTTAGACTAGAAACGTAAGGGCCAGTTCATTCATCACACAAACTGATTAAACGCACTGCCACTTGGCCCACCAAGATCCATTAGCCAACCTTACCAGAAGATTAGATCTTACTATCAGATGGGTAGTTATCAGATAACCAAGCCTCATGTCAACAGGCTCTGTGCCCTGAGCTAGGCGATCACCCCTCCCTGTATCTTCTGTGAGCATCTGAGTCTTTCTTCTCTACCACTTCTGCCTCTTCTGTCCCTCTGCTGGACTGCGTTGGGTGAAAGAAGTGAATCCTAGCTGAGCAAGTGAAGAGGTGGTTGGGCCATCAGTCATTTTTCTTCTCTGATGAGAAGGCACGCTTAACACACAACAGTACTTCCTACCAAATAAGTGGTAAAATGACCTACAAATACAATGTCAACAGCCAACGGAAACTGAAATATGGATGCAGGTATCGCATGTCAGATAAACCCAATGGTATAAAGTACTAGTGCATAAAATGCAAACATAAAAATCTGTAAGAGTAATCAGTGCATTATAAAGAACCTTGAGATTGTATCTCTACAACTATTTAAAAACTGGCTCTTGGTTGAAATGTCTTCAGTTTTGCAATGAAAGTAGTGTAATTTTTTTAATGCTACGATTTCCCTGAGAAGCTTTTACTTGAAGACCAGTTTAGCAGCAGGACCAGCACCTTATCTTAGGCAGAAGACAGAACAGAGATGCAACCACTACCAACTGTTTAGACCAAGCAGAAGCTGAGTACTCTATCAGATGTCATGTTTGTTCCATTCATGTTAACATATTCACCTCAAATCACAGCTCTTCACCTGAGATCAGCGTCTGCCAAATTTCAGTTATTTGTACAACACCTTTATGCATTTTGCCATTTAAAGCAGATCCATGTTTGTCCTTTCCGTAAAACTTTGGGGCCCGAATATGTTTTACAGTTAAGAGTTTTTAAGATTTAGAAAAGTAATACAGGGCATAGTCCATCTATTACACAATACCTCTAGTGGTCTGAGGCAACACCTCATAACTCGCAAATATTTCTGCAGCAAAATGTCTTAATATTCACACAAAGGGGGGTAAATACAGAACGGAAACAGTCTCACGTGACCTCAGCTCAGGTTTTGCTGCAAACGTGTTGCCCTAAACTTATTTCTTTTTAAAAACTTTGTTTTTCAGAGCTTTTAGAATTTTGGAATTATGGATAAGGTACTGTGAACCTTTATTTCTCCTTACGTCAGCCATTTGAATAAAAACAATTGTGTTTTTTATTAACAAAAAGAAACTTGATATCCTAAGCGGGGAAAAAAAAACAACATATTCTTTGCCATAAATAGAACCTAATCACCAAAAGAAATACAATGAAAGTAAAATAAGTGATTTCATTCTAGCAAACTTCTAGCTCCAGAAGGGTTCTGTAACTAAGTTCCCTGCTCTCTCCCTTCCTCATCCCTCCCTTTCCTTTTCTTCTCTCTCTCCATCTCTCAATCTCTGTGTTGAAAAAAAGAGATTAGCAATTGTTCTGTGTTAAAGACAGACTGGCACCAAACTGAGATTTTTCCCATTGATGTGATAAGAGAGAATCGAAGGGAAATGGAAAGAAAACACTTTCTATGTGATTCAATATGGTTCAATGACATGTCCTTGTCACTAAAAATCAGGTCGCACCCTACCAACAGTAGAAGGTCGCCACCACCTAGTTTCCTCCTGCCCTACACCAACGCATCCACCCCACTGCTTGCTCGTGACCCTGGCCAGCCCCTACCTTCTCCATTAGATGTCTGGAAACACACAACGGTCTCCAGTATTCAGCTGAATGTAAACTGAAGTTATATAAGACCACAAGGGTCCAGGAAGTGCTTCAGTTCCCATAAAACCCATTTGAGGCCTGTTAAATAGGTTTTGCCTTTGTCTATGGCTGTCAGTGCAGAAAACACTATCATCACCAGAGTAGGCCAGGGTGACAGCTGAGAACACCTGTGCGGACACAGCTCCAGTGGACACCAGTATATTCTTTCCAACGGACCCTTGTCCCCTCAGAGGCCTCATGACAGTTCAGAGCAGTGGTAGGTACTCAAATTGAGATCCCAAGACAACAGCATCAGCATCATCTGGGCACCTGCTAGAAGTGCAAATTCCTGGGCCCCAGGCCCCTGACTCGGAAGCTTTGAGTGTGGGACCCAGCAATGTGGATTTTTACAAGGCCTCCAGGTGATGCTGATTAAAATTTGAGAAGCAAGAAGGAAGAGGGGAGGGGGTGGGGGCAGGGGGGAACACAGGCCCTGGAAGGGTTGGGCTTAAATCCCAGATCTATCACCTCCTAGCCTATGACCGTGAATGAGTTATTTCATCTGGCCAAGCCTCTATTTCCTCATCTGCAAATTGGGACATTAATAGGACTTGCCTCAGAGTTCTTGAGGGTTCAATTTACTAACACACATACAGTGCTCAGAATAGATCCTGGAAATAGTCCACAAAAATTAACCTCATTCCACAGAAGCTACATAAAACCTTTACCTCCAGCTAATAATGACATTTACATTCTCCAAACAATACATTCAGTAACCATGTTCTTCATTTACCACTTAAAAATTAAGATTCAAAGGCCTTCTCTCCTAATGAATTGAAGTCTGGGTCTCCTTCAGCAGAAGTAGCCAAATGACAGCCCACAGGCCATATGTAATCCTTAGACAGCTCCAGATTAGTTGCCAACATTTACAAATTAAAAACTATCACAGAATGAAAATTTCTTGTTCCTCTTGAAAAAGCAGGAGCTTGGAGAACACTGGCCTACAATTCCCCAGAGCTACCGTTGGCCAGAGTCGCAACCACTGCCTTTGAAGGGGCCTGTGTTCTCCTGTTCACGGCAGCCCCCTCAGCCACACACATAAGCAGGTCAGCTGCTGCCAGGCATCATCTTCCTGGTGTCTGTGACCCGTGGGTTTGTGAGCCCTGTCCTCCTGCAAACTTGAACATGTGCCAGTATGTTCTCTGTGCCTATAGTGACCAACCATGCCAGCCTGCCCAAGACAGAAAGCGTTCCCTGGACATGGGTGTTTCATGCTAAAATGGGAGAGTCCCAGGAAACCCAGAACACAGCGGTCACCCTATCCATACGTAGGGTTACCAGATCTATATTCCTGACACTCTGGTCCAACTATTGCGGGGAACGCTTCCCTTGCAAATCCCACTTTTGCCTCAAAAAACACTTCCCTTCATTCGTCTATTCATTCCACAAACACTTCCTGAATGCGTCCTCTGTGGCAGGCACCATTCTGGGCAATAAGGGTAAAGCAATGAAGAAAGAAAACAAGGATCTCTGTCCTCACAACGTTATGTCCAACATGGGGGAGAGAGGCAATCAGTAAAATAAATACAGAGTATGTTTTAAGACCAAGCACTTGGAGAAAAATGAAGCAGGGGAGGGGGGTGGGAGAGAAAAGGGGGTTCAATTTCAGACAGGGTAGGTCATACAGGGCCTCCCAAAAGACCCTGAGAAGATGAAGAAAGGAGACAAGGAAGCATCTGAGAAGGTTGGGGTTAGAGGGAGGTAAACCAAAGGCCCTCAGGTCGGGGGTATGCCTAGAATTTCGAGTGACACCTAGGAGGCCCCTTGGCAAGAACAGAGTGAGGCATGCCTAGAAATGTCATGATCAAGGACATCATGGCGGTCACCTAGTTAAGGCATGCAGGCCTACATGAGGACTTGGGACTCTTACTGTGAACCAATCAGAACCACTGGAGAGTTCTGAGCCCAGGAGCAAAGGTAGTTCCATAACTTGTCTAGGATAGTCATCAACATACAGTTGCCTTTTCTTCTTATCCAAGTGAGCTCACGGAAGGTAGGTTCTGCCCGTTCTATATTTCCACATCGTTCCCATCAACAACAGGAACCATACTGAACATCATGGGGTCCTTAGGCAACAAAGATCGACAGAGAATCAGGCAGCTGAAAAGCAAGTCTGACCTCGGTTCCTCCACTGGGATTTACGTACCACGGGCTACTATGCTATTTGTGTTTATGAAGACATTCTGATGAACGATACTTTTCTTTTTTTCCGTTCATGAAATTTTCAACATAAAAGAACCCTGAATTCCTATTTTGAAATCCATTGTGCCATTTTTATTCTGCCTGTATTTTAATATAGCATCAATATTTAACTACTCATTAAATGAAGTGTGGCTTTTATAGTGAAAATGTCAGTCTTTGCAGGTCATTAAATTCATTTAAAGTATAGTCGCTTGATATTTTTTTTTTCCTGGAAGAATAAAAGGACTATGAATTGAAGGCATAAACTTTAAATTTAAGCATGTGTTTTCCTCAAAATTAACATTCAGGATCTGTAACATTATTCATAAGATTGAGGGACTGTTTGCATCTTCCTGCATTTTACTTAGTGACTGTCGTCTTTATGGAGTATAGAGCTGTTTATCACAGTTGGATATGACCAGTGGAATGTCACTGTGGACATTAAGATGTCATAAGCTATTATGAATCTCTGGAATTCTGCATGTAGTATTAAAAAAACATTATCTTGAACTATGGCATCAGAAAAAAAATAAAACCCTGGAAGATGTGAAATTTAATAACTCGCTGAATCCAATAGGGCCTAAAAGTGGTCTATTTGAGTTTAAAAAAAAAAAATTCTGGTAGGACATTAGATTGCCTGAAAGAAAAGGGTATATTAGAGATGGAATTTGAGAAATGAATTCAAATGAATTTTTTAGATGTTTGCGATTTTTTCTTCCTAAAATTACTATGATTTACATGTATGGAGCAGTAAATGCAAATGATTTCAAATCACCACGGGTACGTGTACATGATTACAAAGTCTCCTAATGAGATTTCGGAAGACTTCAGCATTCACTGAACAAGACATAAAGGGAAGGAAGGCTTCTAGGCCCTTCTGCCTCGGGGAGAGCGCTGAAAGGGACTCAGCTCTTGGTACAAGGACAAGGACACGGCCACTCTGGCCACTCCTCCTCTCCCAAGTGTGCCCCTTGACGCCGGTTCCGAATCTAAGCATGTCCCTTGATGCGCATTGAGCTATGAAGTACCTAAAAGATAAAACCCAAACTCTGAAGCATGACAGCACAAGACCTTCCAAAATCTGGCCTCAACTTTCCTCCCGGATCTCCTCTCTGAGAATTCCCAGTTTTGCCTTTTCCTGACCCCAGGCCCTGCATGATCCTTCCCCCCCAACACGTACTATGTTCTTCCACGGAGATAAAATTCCCCCAAAACAGTTTCTTTAGCTGGAGTGATCATGATAAAAGAAAAATTCTACTTTGTCCTATTCCGCTTTCAAACATCTAAAAAGGAAGCTATCTGGGGGGAGGGGGGAGAAGAGGTTTGTGGGGTTTCACTGTTTTTTTTAAAAATAGAATTGCAGGCCCTAACTGGGAATGTGTGTGCCAGTCCCACCGCACCTATGCAGATACAGTAAATAAGGTGAGTGGAGACTCTTTCTGATGAATGCAGCCGTTGATGGCTGGGGGAAGGGCTATCCACGGGTTATGATGTCATACACTTGAATGGGTTTGCGGGGTTGTTTCTTCCTTTTCTTTTTCCTTTGTCCTTTTCCCTGAAGCCCTCCTACTGGAAAGGAAATGGAAAGGAAACTTATCTGGAGCCCAGAGTACCTACCTAAATTACTCAGACAGTATAGCACCTACAAAATAAAATAATAAATCAAATTCGACTTCGGGCACCCTGGCCACTTGCTAGCAAGCGTGCATCCTGCCATCGGTAACTTTATCAGCTACACCTGGAGGGGCAAACACTAATTTCGAATCAGTGGCTACTGTCAAACGTTTATGAATTTATCTCATTGCTTCTTTGCTATCAGAGATAGCAGGGGCATGAATTACAAAGGCAGGAACCAAAGGGAGGACCTCTTTTCAGCCTTTGCTCCTCTCCCCCCTGCTGGGAAGTCTACTGGAGTCCCAGGGAGAGCCCGTGCCTGAGCAGGCACAGGCGCATGAGCACACACTCATACCCCAACGTTTTCCAGTATTTTTATATTTTGCCCACTCCCTTCTTCTCTATTAGGGATAATGGCAGTAATACTGTACTACACACCTGCCAGGTAAACCCAAAAGGAAGAGAAAATTTAAAAACGTGTAATATGGCCCATTGAAAGATACACCCCCCCCGAATTAAATTATTTGAATTATTTGTTCCTACCTTTAAATAGCAAAAATCTTGGTCTGCCATAAAGGAATAAATGTTCATTTGTTTTCATTTAGATCTTCCAGAATTGACCCTACAGGAACTGTCCCTGAGGTCCGAAGTAGCTACTTTCTATAAAAATTTCCCACTGCCTCTAAAACATTCTCTAACATTCCCACTGGCTGAAGCATTCTGTCCTGCCTTTCTGCCTAAATTTGTAGCTCCCCAAATTTAATTACCCCAGAACAATTCAGTATCGACAACCATCTAAAAGAGTATGGAATTTCCCCCCCCCATAAATCTATTCATTGAGATTCTACCAAGCCTGGAATGTCCAGGGAAAGATTCAATAATCAGGGGAGAAATGAGTTGCAGAAACTCAAAGAGAACAGAATAGCCAAGGCAGGAGATTAAGAAGCCAGGAGATGAGGGCTCACTGAATTAAACATTCTTAAGCAGACTTACATACATAATGAATTGGTCAATTCTGTCCAATGTTTCTGAAAGAGATTACCCTTCCAACAAGCCAAATGAATGTTCAAGGATGGTAGCTCGGATGGATTCCCGAACAAAATAAGTGTTAATCACTTTATCTCCTCCAATCTTTTTTGTGAAGAAGAGCAACTTTTCATTTCCATAAAGCCTTGAAATCATTGGCTGGCAGGGGATGGGGGGGATGGGAGAGAGCTGGTTAGAGGATGCGGACAATGAAGTCCCTGAAAAGGGGGATTTCCTGACAATAAAACCCTGATCACAGCCAGAGAGGGGACATTGTTGTCTGCAGCACTCCCCCTTTCCTTTGGGAATTCCAGGCATGGTAGAGAGGGAAGGGTCATGTTGACAACCGCGTTGGGAAAGATCAACCAGGTAGGCTTTGCAATGCACTGCTTGGGAAATAATGCCGGAGCACCACAATACATGTTCTTGGAATTTGTCCTTTCAAACCTAATGCTACAGCTTTCTTGAGACATCCTGCCAATGGTTCAAGAAATGTGTAAAGTAGGCAGCCTATCGAATCTTTAAGCAAGCGACACAGAATAGTAGCATGAAATCTTATAATGAGTTACATGTTGAAATGTTCCTACACACCAGGCACAGTGCCAGGCCCTGAAGACAAGGCAGGGAACAAAACAGATATGGTCACTGCTCTCTGGAAGCCAGCTTGGAAGGCCAAAACTGTTTCTGAAATTTTTTTTTTAAAGATTTTATGTATTTATTTGGCAGAGAGAGAGACAGCCAGCAAGAGAGGGAACACAAGCAGGGGGAGTGGGAGAGGAAGAAACAGGCTCATAGCGGAGGAGCCTGATGTGGGACTCGATCTCGGAACGCTGGGATCACGCCCTGAGCCGAAGGCAGACGCTTAACAACTGAGCCACCCAGGCACCCCTGTTCCTGAAATTTCTATGCGTACCACACCATACAAGGTAGCCACTCCATAGATATTTGGGGAATAAATGAAGAAAAGACTTTGGACCTTAGGGTTTATGTGACTCAAGTCTAAAAAAAAAAATCAAATCAAATCAAAAATAAGCAGCACATAAACTGGGAATGACCAGAAATATGAAATGGTCAACTTCAGTGAGCCCCCAAATGAAAAGAAATAGGATGAGAAATGGAAATTCTTGACAACCAGGTCCTATCTATTATTCTAATAGAATCATTGCATAGAACTAGTCACCAGCTGCTCATCGGTGTTTCCACAACTCATCCCTGACGGTTTTGTGACTGACTTAGTTCAAGCACCTAGAGACACAGGGAGGCCCTAATTGCGCCAATTCCCTGGCTGATGATCACTTATTCCCTCTACAACCACAGGCTTTCTCTTCTCCATCCTCTATATCACACAATTTTAAAAATTTAAGACATTTTTACCAACTCCGAGAGATTCCTAAACAGGATTCGAGAGAAGCAAAATGAAAGGAAACCGTTGGTAGCTGCCGAGACAGGTGTCGATCTTTCCCTTGGACCCTGGAGCCTCCTTCCCTACTGGCCATCCACTCCTCAGAATGGACACTGGCCTTCGTGGCCCTTCTGAGGAACACACAACTGATGGAAGTTCCTTTTAGCTCCACCAGGCCCAAGAGAAAGGACTGCCCTATATTTAGACAGATGCCTTTTGTAACAAAGGAGTAACTCATCCCAGTTAGCACTCTCTAAATGACAAAAGTGGAAAGTTTTCCAAAATATTCCTCTAGCTCAGTGGTTCTCAAGCAGGGGCAATTGTGTCCCCCCTTCCCCCCACCCAGAGAATATCTGGCAAATGTCTAAAGACCTTTTGGGTTGTTGTCACTGTGGGTGTTATTGGCATCTGGTAAGTAGAGGCCAGGGTGCTGACAAACATACCACAATCACAAGAAAGCCCCACAGCAAAGAATTACCTGGCCCAAAACATCACTAGTGCCCAAGCTGAGAAACCTGACCCAAGTTATACATTAAGTAAAGAACAGAGGGTCTCCCTGGGAATGCTGTAAGTATAAAGTCCCCCGAGAGAGTTCTGTTAAAATATAAGAATATTCTGTGGCAAGATTCTTCTCCCTTAGCTGTGTTCAGCAATCTATCCATATGTTAAGAAATTTACCATCTTAGGATAATAACAGTATCTTACAATAACCATGATGACAATAGCTAACATTAACAAAGTACTTTGTATAGAGTTATAGTCAATATTTACAACAATTCTATCTTGTAAATACTATTGGGATTCTCTACACAGTTAGCTTATTACCCACAATAACCCTATGAGATAGGTGGGTTTATAAGTCCCCAGAATCTAAATGGGATGGGGTAGGACTTTCCCTGTTTCACTCACCACTGTTTATCCAGCACCCAGCAGAGGAAAATGCCCATTTTAAGAGATGAAGACGCTGACAGGCTCAGGAATGTGCTGGAGATCACAGAGCCAATAAGTAAGTAAGTGGTAGAAACGGGTTCAAATCAGGCTTCTGCCCTCACACGCTGCCAGCCTGCCAGCTGTTCCATATTTGAAGTCATCAAAATCCAAAGAACTTCTTGGGCCTAACCTTAGATAAATAAAACCCACAGCAACCTAAGCAGGAATGAATCAGGCTGCTTCCCAAAGTTACCAAAATAAAATTTTCCACTTTTCAGGAAGCTGATTAAACAAAACAGTGACCCCAAGACAATGGCGAAGTGCCTTTGCATTGCCATGAGTCACTTGAAATCAGTCTAAGAAGGTGGCTGGTTTTACAAGAAGTTAACTGCTTCTTTTAGTTTGAGCAGGGCTCAAAAAGGACCAGGCAGGTTTCCCCACACCAAGTCCGCAGTACTTTCTCAAAGGACAAATGCCCCCGGTGAGCCCAGAAACTCTTTCCAATCACTGGGAAGCCAACTCATGGGTCATGGGATGCAAGTGTGGACCAGCCAATACTGAACAACTGGTTCAATGCCCCCCCCCCCAATGCCAGGCTAATCTTAGCACACATCTTCCTCAATTAAGATAGATGCTGATTGTGGCATGATGTAAACTTTCAGGAATTGGTACTTGTTGAATAATAAGAGAGCTCAAACTTTAATTGAAAGGCTCAGGGAGTGAACCAATTTCCCCATTTTCATCATTTCAATAGATGCTATAATTCCAGGGAAAACATCCTATCAGAAACAAATTCTAGGAAGTGCTATAAATCAAGAATTATGTTCATGCTTATAAACATGATCTTTAATCTTATAAAAAGATTAAAAGGGGAGGTGTTAAGTTTTTTAGTTCTATAATATTGGCACAGGTAGACTTTAGTTTTTTTAAGTGGAAATTTCTCTTGTAGAAAGACAAAGTATCCTTGACACTATAAAAACATATTCATCGCAATTCTAAGTACTTTAAGTATTGATTCACAACCTGCTTTTCTCCACAAAGGAGTTAGGGGTGACTTTTTAAAGTATCTTTGATTCTAAAAGGAGGGGTAATACTTAAAAGAATCAAGGCAAAGAAAAAATAAAATTAATAAAGTAATAAAGCCAATGGGGCACGTGGGTGGCTCAGTGGTTAAGCGTCTGCCTTCAGCCCACAGCATGATCCTGCTGTTCTGGGATCAAGCCCCACATCAGGCTCCTCCGCTATGAGCTTGCTTCTTCCTCTCCCGCTCCCCCTGCTTGTGTTCCCTCTCTCGCTGGCTGTCTCTCTCTCTGTCAAATAAATAAATAAAATCTTTAAAAAATAAACAAAAACAAAAAGAAAACAAACAAACAAAAAACCTACCATCTCTTTTTCCTCTCTACAACTGGATACTGGTTGTTTTTTTGTTTTGTGTTTTTTTTTGCCTCTCTCCCTTACGTAAGACTTCTAGATCACTCTCGACCGTTGTCACTCTTCTTGTCTTCTGTTATCACAATTCTTCCTTTTCTCATTAGTCTATCAGAATTCCTTTAACGTGATTTGGGTTTCTCCACTTGGTTTCTGCCTTGAACTTCCACAAGTTTCTCCCAGACAAGCATGCAGGCTCAAGAAATGTGGAGGAAGGGGAATGAGAACTGCAACCCACCATCTTGCCCCTGTTTGAATGCCAGTAAATTCAAAGTGCCTAACTATGAACAGAAGCTCAGATGATCAAAGCAGTCAGTAAACATCATAACTAGAGAGTTTCCTAGGATTCTAAGATTGAGACAAGCCATAAAACTGGGAATACGTAGTGTACAATTTGAGCCCACCGGCGGTTAGAAACCTGTTAAGCCAAAGCCAGAATTGAAGAGGATATTTGAAAAATTATTAATGAAGACAGAGCAAGGCTATTATGCCACCAAGAAAATTATTTATTATGAACAACTGGGCTTTGGGGGACAGGGAAAATAGCTATTTAAAATTAATACTTTCAAAACAATGACTATGTCTATGCAATATGTAAAAATATTAAGACAGGCGATGCTGCTCCACGGTGCTGATCTCTAACCCCTACATGACCTTGAGAAGGACTCTAAAATTTCAGAAAATTCACCAGCTTTTCTCTCAGGAAGTTTTGTTTTCCTTAATGTGGTAAGTTTGGTGCTAGATATGTCTTCAAATTGAAGACACAGCATTTTATCCTGTAGGCCAGTTCTCCCATTATGCATCCTGGACTAATTTAATTGGTATATAAATAAATCAGTACAATGTTCATAGTTATGCATTTATTGTATGGGTCATTTCTGTATATTGCAAGCTATACAAGGTTGCCTTAGGCAACAGTGGTATAAATTTTTTTTTAAAGATTTTATTTTATTTATTCGACAGAGATAGAGACAGACAGCGTGAGAGGGAACACAAGCAGGGGGAGTGGGAGAGGAAGAAGCAGGATCATAGCAGAAGAGCCTGATGTGGGGCTCGATCCCATAACGGCAGGATCACGCCCTGAGCCGAAGGCAGACACTCAACCACTGTGCCACCCAGGCGCCCCAACAGTGGTATAAATTTTAAAATGAGTCAATGTAGGGGCGCCTGAGTGGCTCAGTCAGTTAAGTGCCCAACTCTTGGTTTCGGCTCAGGTCACAACCTCCGTGCTCAGCAGGAAGTCTGCTTGAGATTCTCTCCCTCTGCCCCTCTCCCCGTGTGCGTTCTCTCTCAAATAAATAAATCTTTTAAAAAACGTAAAAAATAAATGAGTCAATATAAAGAAATGCAAATAAGTAGGAATGCTCATGGTAGGAGAGGTGTGGCCTAAATGAAGGTGGCAAGTCTGAGAAAACACGGCTCTGCACAAAGACAAGGGACTGGAAGTGTTTTCAGAAGGTGAATGACAGCTTAGACTGATATGCTTCCGAGGGTTAAAGCAAAAGTGATTCAACTGGAGATGGGAGCAATCCAGAGTACAGAGAGTCAGTGAGGACCCTGTGGCTCTAGCCGAGGCCCGAGCCAGGATCCGTGGAACAACAGACACAAAAGAAATCACGAGAAGGAAAAACAAAGCCCACGTGAAGTCTCATCGCACTGAGGAAGCAAAAGAGGACAAGTAATCGAAATTAATTTTGTGTACCTGGGAATGACAGGGGCGTGGAGAGAAATGGCGAGAACATGAAGAGGAACTCTGGCAGGAAAAGGGAAGCAGGTTGCCATGCGGCTTATGATGGACTTGAACCGACAGCGCACCATGGAGGGGCGGCGTCCTGTAGAGAGCTGCCTGCCATCTAGGAGGCGAGAGGCAGATCGCAGTAGGGGTGGGGATCTGAGGCCTTGGGGTATGCTGCAAAGAAGGGCCACAGTTCTTCCCACCTCCCTGTAGCTATGACCTAGGGACTTGCTCAGGACAGCAGGGTGACATGTCTGCACCTGGGCTCAAGCACTCCAGGGTACTCCTCCGAACACTGTCCCCAGGAGGGCTCTTGGGTACGCCTCAGCGTGCTGGAGAAGAGGGACTCCGCGCAGTGAGAATGGAGAGGCCCCAGGCTGGAGCTAGCCCACCTCCAGAAGCAAAGTCAGACCTGCAGTTGACCGCCGACCCAGCAGGGAACCCAGCCTACAGGGCGGACTGGCAGAGTCACCAGGGAGACAGGCTTGTGGGTTTGTTTGGTTGAAGCCTTTCATTTGTTCCACAGCAACAGGTAACTGCTACAAACGGTACCAGAGAGGGAAGAGCCAAAGACAGAAAACAAGACGCACATACAAAGTAAACAGAATACAGAGGGAGAAGAGTAAGAAGCCAAGCTTTGAGGATATCCCCCAGTGCTGGGGAAGAGGCAGGAGAGCAGACAAGATGACAAAGCAAAAGCAATCAGAAGCATCCGGAATATACAATAGACGAGAACCAGGGACATGGGAGGTTAGGGGAGACAGAGGAATTCGGTGGGAAGAGCAGAGTTCAAGGGGTCATCAGAAAAGTGTAACCCCAGGGCTTAGAGCAGTATCTGGCCTAAGCAGGCATCCCATATTCTTGCATGAATGAAAGCAGTCAGATCTGGCAAGGTGGGGCACCCTGGGGAAGAGTGGAAAGATAGTTTTGGCTATGGAACAGAAGTAGCCTGCAGGGTGTTAGGAAGGGCCTGGGTGGGAAAGACAGGGAAGCCTAGGTAAAGATTTCTGGTTTGAGGAACTGTTCAGAGAGGCATTAGAACAGGGGCCCACGGAGTCAGGCGAACGTGTGAATGTGCATGGCCCTGCCTCTTGGACTCTACAGCTCCAAGAATGGCCAGCCGCCAGCAGCAGCAGCATCCCCTGGGAACATGTGAGCAATGCCAGTTCTCAGGCTCACCCCAGACTTGCTGACCTGCATTTTATCCAGAGGCCCAGTTGACTTGCATGCAAACGCATCCCAGTAGGAGAAGCACAGCTCTGGGAGGTGCAGAGACAACAAACCAAGAGAGCCTTTAATTACATCTTGAGAAAGTCATTCTGTTTTGAATTCCCTTTCAAGCTCCCCACCTCCCCCCACC